>NC_091284.1:33204601-33515070 GCF_032444005.1 Ranitomeya imitator
CATCAGCTTGGCACGCAAAAAATAAGCCCTCACCCGACCCCAGATGGTGTCGTTCAAAAGTACATCTCGTCCTGCAAAAAAATAAGCCCTCACGTGACCATATTGATTGAAAAATAAAAAGTTAGGGCTCTGGGAAGGAGGGGAGCGAAAAAGGGCCGCGGCGGGAAGGGTTTAAGGTGGCCATATAAATGAGACTTCCAAACTGGCTGATGGCGACTATCTTTTGCACATTTTTAATTCTGTCAAAGGCTTTTAAAGACAGCGATTGGAGCTGGCTCCAGTTGCTGCTGTTTCAGGCAGATGGCAGCTGTGGTCCACCATGATTGCGATGTGCAAAGCCCCTAAACCCATTGCGTGCACAAACACTTTGTGTTGGAGGGGATAAATGGGTTCTCTGGTTTTGGAAAATCCCAGTCCTATGGCTGCAGTGTGGTGTGTGGTTTTTTTTTTGTTTTTTTTTGTTCCTTCCCCACCCCCACCCCCCTCACCATCTTTGGTCAAGTGCAAAGTTTGTCAGTGTTTCCTGCATTTGTCAACAGCTGCAGACAATCTGAGCACAGCTGCTCATGGTGTAAACTTTGACATAACCAGTGACCTCAACAACTAAGTTGGCACTGGAGACAACACACAGGTAGTTGTGGTGTGGACTCTGCCCTGGACCTAAGTAGGCAGAGTAAAGTGGTTTATTGTGTTTTGTTTTTTTTCTTCATACATAGCCGGCCATCAAGTCACAAGTGCAGGGCTCTGAGGACTCAGATGGTGTCGGAATATTGACCAGACAATGGGATCGGGTCCTGCAGCCTCTGTATTAAAAGTGCAAAGGAGAAAATGGAATATTCTTCCTGAGAGCTTGGGACACAGTAACAACGGCACCGCTGTATCCCAAGAGCCTGTCTGGCAGCCATATCTGCACTTATGCACTGACAAGCTACACCGGTATGACAAAGCTGGTGCCTCCTTTTGGAGGAATAAAATTCATTTTCTCCCAGACTTTGTACTTTTCAGTAAAGCATCTGGGCACCTTCCAAACGCTACTAACCTGCAGATTTGTTCTATATCTGCAGGTTAATGGGTCACTTTAAATAGGTTTTGCTTAACCAAATCAGAAAAATCCTTAGATCTAAGGTCCGCTTCAACAGCCATGCCATAAATTGCAGCTGTGAGATGGAACAATGGACCTTAAAAAAAAAAGTTGGAACAGAAAAAAAAGACCAGAGGTGTCTGTAACCAACTAGATAAGGTTGGAGGACCATTCTACTTGAGGACAGTCCAGTGCTACCGTGATCAAGCTCAATCTTGACCCACTTGGGTGTGGGGTCGGAAAGAGAAAAAGCAAAGAAATGTATATTGATGGGAGTGTTCAATGTGAAGGCCCATGGTTCTCAGGACCTGGCTAAAAAGAGGTCCACATCAGGAGGCATGCAACAAAGGCAGGTGGCCAGACATCCAGAAAAGAGCCCACAATCCTGGATCTCTTGACTAAAGCCCCCGTCACGCAAAGCGAGATCGCTGCTGAGTCACAAGTTTTGTGACGCAACAGCGACCTCAGTAGCGATCTCGCTATATGTGACACGTAGCAGCGACCAGGCCCCTGTTGTGAGATTGCTGGTCGTGTCGGAATGGCCTGGACCTTTTTTTGATCGTTGAGGTCCCGGTAGCACACATCGCTGTGTTTGACACCTTACCAACGACCTCGTTGACAGGACGTCCCTCATTGAGGTCTGAATCGTCATGAAATAGCTGCCATGTGACATCATTCTACAGGTCACCGCATCGCTGTTGCGTCGTTGGTGAGATCTCACTGACATCTCACCAGCGACCACATAGCGACGCAGCAACGATCCCTGACAGGTCGTATCGTTGTCGGGATCGCTTTAGCGTCGCTAAGTGTGACGGGGCCTTAAGTCTGGGGCACAGTAATGTCTGCCCTGGGAGTGTGAACTACTGAGGGCACTGGAAAGCCCTGAGAAGAATTCTGGAGGCTTGCCTCCTGGCCAAAAGTCTCATTGTATGTCCTTGGTAGTCAAACTTGAACAGGTGATCATGTGGAAAGGAGATAGAAAAATGGCTCTAAATTTTGGGAGATTAAACTGTAGATGGGGTTCCTCCTAGAAACCAGAGATCTAGAGTGGAGTGTTGGGCTAGCACCTCTTTCCAGCCAGAAAGACTCGAGTTGTTAGTCACCATCTACAATTGGAGGACATGCTGCAGAACAGGGGCTATAAACTGCCAAGGAAGATCTCTGGAGGAAGAAACCCTGGGTGTAGTCGTGAGTAGGCTTGAGCGAAACGGATCGGACAAATTCAAAAGTCGCCGACTTTTGGCAAAGTCGGGTTTCATGAAACCCGACCCGATCCTAGTGTGGGATCGGCCATGCGGTCGGCGATCTTTGCGCCAAAGTTGCGTTTCGTATAACACGTTTGGCGCCATTTTTTCAGCCAATGAAGGAGCGTGGGCAGAGTGATGACATAGGTCTCAGGGGCGTGGACGCCTATCGCCATCTTCTCGGTTGTGCGCTGTAGCGATTTGCAATGTGTAACACCAGCTTTTCTGTTCAGGGACGGAGGGAGAGCGAGAGAAAAGAAAAAAAATGATAGATTTCCCATTGACTTTGCATTGGGTTTCGTGTTTCGGTCGATCCCCCGACTTTTCGCCATAATCGGCTGATTTCACTCGACTCGACTTTTGAGATAGTCGGGTTTCGCGAAACCCGACTCGACCCTAAAAAAGTAAAAGTCGCTAAACCCTAGTCGTGAGTCCAAATGGATTTAGAAATGAAGGAAGTCAACAGTAAAGCAAGGGAGAGAGTAGGTGGCTTTGCAGTATTGATGGAGGCTTTTTCTTGTAAGAAGGACTACAAGAATGACCATCTTTCCCCCAAGGCATTTATTCAGTTGAAAAAGTGAAAGAAAGCTTTCTCCTATGCCTCATTGGGGGTCACAGGACCATGGGTGTTATGCTGCTTGCCACTAGGAGGACACTAAGTAAACAAAGCGTTAACTCCTCCTCTGCAGTATACACCCCTTGACTGGCCAGTAATGACTCAGTTCTTGCTTAGTGTCTGTAGGAGGCACTTGGGTCTGTTTTCAGACCCCACCGTTCTCCCAGTGCGTTGGTTAGTGGTGACCACCGATGCCAGCCTTTTGGGCTGGGGCGCAGTTTTCAATAACCACATGGCTCAGGGTCGTTCGTCCAAAAGAGAGTCGCGTCTCCCAATCAATATCTTTGAAATTCGAGCGTTCACTGTTGCCTTACGCAACTTTCACCACCTTCTCGCAGGCCATCCCATCAGAATCCAATCCGACAACGCCACAGCCGTGGCGTATATCAACCGGCAAGGGGGAACCCGCAGCAGGGCAGCCATGCTCGAAGTCTCCCACATCCTGCGCTGGGCCGAGACCAATCACTCGCTTATCTCGGTGATCCACATACCGGGTGTGGAAAATTGGGAAGCGGACTTCCTCAGTTGCCAAGGTCTTGCCTCGGGCGAGTGGTCCCTCCATCCGGAAGTCTTCCAGCAGATTTGCCTTCGCTGGGGGATGCCGGATGTGGATCTCATAGCCTCGAGGTTCAACAACCAGATGCTCTGGTCCTGTCGTGGCATCGGTTCCAGCTGCCATGTATATTTCCACCTCTCCCCTGGCGGCTTCCAGATCGCACAGATCTTCTCTCACAGGGCCCAATTTGCCACCAGAACTCCGGGGCCCTGTCTTTGACGGCGTGGCCGTTGAATCCTGGATTTTAGCCCAAGCCAGATTCTCTCCAGGGGTTTCCTCTACCATGATTCGCGCTAGAAAACCCGTATCCATGCGCATTTATCATCGCACCTCGCGCATCTTCTTTTCATGGTGCAATACCCATGGACGTTCTCCTTTGTTTTTTTCCATTCCGTCCATTCTGGAGTTTCTCCAATCAGGTTTAGAGTCAGGCCTTGCCCTAAGCTCGCTCAAGAGACAAGTGTCCACATTGTCTGTTCTATTCCAACGAAAGATTGCTTCCAGACTGCCGGTTAAGACGTTCATCCAAGGAGTCTCCCGGGTGGTCCCCCCTATAGAATGCCTTTGGCGTCATGGGATCTTAACTTGGTTCTCGGAGTTCTTCAGGAGGCCCCTTTCGAATCATTGCAGGACATCTCTCTCACCCTTCTTTCATGGAAGGTGGTCTTTCTCATGGCAATTACATCAATCAGGAGAGATTCTGAGTTAGCGGCTCTCTTGCCGACCCCCCTTCCTGATTTTTCACCCAGACAAGGTAGTTTTGAGAACCTCTCCCTCTTTCCTACCTAAAGTCGTCTCCTCCTTTCATCTAAATGAGGACATTGTCTTGCCGTCATTCTGTCCGGCATCAATCCATTGTATTGAGAAAGCTCTCCATACTCTGGATGTGGTAAGAGCTCTTCGGCGGTACATATCTCGCACGGCTCCCTTCCGTAAGTCGGATGTCCTGTTCGTGCTTCCAGAGGGACATAGGAAAGGTCTATCTGCCTCGAACGCCATTCTAGCCAAGTGGATTCGCTCCACTATTCAGGAATCCTACCACATCAGGAACACCCCTGTCCCAGCAGGGATTAAGGCGCTTTCGACTCGGTCGGTGCTTCTTGGGCCATTCGGCACCAGGCTTCCGCACAAGAGCTTTGTAAAGCTGCGACTTGGTCCAGTCTGCATATCTTCACGAAGCACTATCACATCCATACCCAGGCTTCGGCAGACGCTGCCCTTGGCAGGCGCATTCTGCAAACAGCGGTACCTCAGTAAGCCAATGGTGCATGGGGTTTTAGCAGTGCAATTGCTCCCCACCCAGGGACTGCTTTAGGACGTCCCATGGTCCTGTGTCCCCCAATGAGGCGTAGGAGAAAAGGAGATTTTTGTGTACTCACCGTAAAATATTTTTCTCCGAGCCAATCATTGGGGCACACAGCACCCACCCTGTTAGCCTATTGGCTGTTTTGTTGTTGTATTTTGTTTCTCAGTTTTTGGGACATAGTTTACTTGTCTTGGTTTTACTCCTACTGCTTTACTACCGAACTGAGTCGTTACTGGCCAGTCAAGGGGTGCATACTGCAGAGGAGGAGTTAACGCTTTGTGTTTACTTAGTGTCCTCCTAGTGGCAAGCAGCATAACACCCATGGTCCTCTGTCCCCCAATGATTGGCTCGGAGAAAAAGATTTTACGGTGAAAACACAAAAATCTCCTTTTTTCAGGAGAGTTCAAGTGGGGAAACTCTGAAACCCACCCGAAAAAGCGTTTAGGAAAATTAACATTCATTTTGACATGAAAAAATACTTGCTGTTCTTATGTTCAGGCTTTTAAGCGTCTGTTAAGTTCTTCAGGATTCTAAAAACAAGTGGTTCAAAGAAGTGACTTGACCGTCTTCCAGGTGTTTTCAATTGGGAAGGTAAAAACCAGTCCAGGATTTCACCTGGGCGTCTTCTGGAGCATTTTTAAGGCGTTTCTACCTAAAAACCTCTAGTGGTTTTACCCCTTTCCGACCTTTTGGACGTATCCATACCTCCATGTAGCCTGGTAATTACAGACCTGGGACGTGGGGCAATTTTGCACACATAGATGCTGCAGGCGATCGCCGCAGAGTGCCAGCTGATTCTGACATCTCACATCAGGCACTCAGTGGTGCCCGCACCACTACCGGCACTTTAACCCCCTAAATGCTGCCATCGAACTCGAGTGCAGCATTTTTGGAGCAGACAGGGGGAAGAAAGCCCCTCTGCTCTTGGATCAGAAACCCCACTGCAACAATTGTTGCCATGGTGGCTCGATGTTGTCAGAGCATGATCAGCGACTTGGTAGTGCAGCGCTAACAGCTTGCATAGGATGGGCATGCTCCTGCATCCGTATACTATACAAGTAATCAGCCTGCAAAAAATGATAGTCCCATAAGTGGGACAAAGTGAAAAAGTTAAAAGAAAGTGAAAAAAAATTGTAAAAATATATTTTGTACCCAGAAATAAATATTTTTATTGAAAAAATATATATAAATAATAAAAGTACACACATTTGGTATCGCCACATCCGGAACAATCCAACCTATAAAACTCCCACTAGTTAACACTGTAAAAAAATAAATAAATGAGACAAAAAGGCTTTATCGTCAAACCGCTGAACAAAAAGTGGAAAAAAACGCAATAAAAAAGATGGATATAAATAAACATGGTACCGCTGAAAACTTCATCTTGTCCCACGAAAAAACAAGCTGCCATACAGCTCCATCAGCAGAAAAATAAGAAAGGTACTGCTCTCATACTAAAGTGATGCAAAATAATTTTTTTCTATAAAATATTTTTTGTGTCAAAGCTCGAAAACATATAAAATCGATATAAATGTGATATCGCTGTAATCCTACTGACCCGAAGAATAAAAGTGCCTTATCAATTTTACTACACACGGAATGGTATAAAAAAAAAATCCTGAATTGCTGGAATTGTTAATTCTGCCTCCCAAAAATCGTAATACAGTGTGTCTGTAAAGTCATGATGCACTTTTGACCAGTCACTGGAAAGCAGCAAGAAAAAAAACAAAAACGATAAAAATGTGAAATCTGCTCCAAATAAAAGACAAACTCTCCCAGTTTCATTCCTATTCAGTGCAGTTTGATGTGGGCTCCATATGTTGCCCTATAGACATCCAAATTATAGCATAAGCTTATGGTTGCATGATGTCACAGACCTGGCAGTGTATTAATCAGAGTTCAGTTTATCAAGGGTTAATCTGACTGGGGGCTCAGCAACAGCTTAAATGAGTTTGTGTTTGATTGATTCTTGTTATCTGTCCTCATGAACAGGTCTGATGATTGGGCCAAAGAAAGGGCACCAAAATGTAAACTATGAAAGTGCACCATGACTTTACGGACATACTAGAAAGCGATCAAAAAATGTAATGTGGCCGAAAATAGTACCAATAAATCTTTCAGCTCGTCCTGCAAAACAGAAGCCCTCACATAACATGAGGAGAGCATTTGATTATTGATTTTTTTATATGTATGGATCATTATATGGGGCCCATTATACTGTAAAGAACAATATGGGGCAGCATGGTGGCTCAGTGGTTAGCAGGAGTCCTGGGTTCAAATCCCTGGGTTTCCTCTCACACTCCAAAGACTTACTGATAGGGGAGAGTGATGATAATGTCTGTAAAACGCTGTGGAATTAATGGCCCTATATAAGTGAATAAAAAAATATATATATGGAGCCGTTATATTGTATTGAGTAATATGTGGGGCTATTATACTGTATGGATCATTATATGGGGTGCATTATATTGGGCCCCTTATCCCCTTTACCCTCAAGGATGGGCCAATTTTTACAATTCTGACCACTATCCCTTTATGAGGTTATAAATCTGGAACGCTTCAACGGATCCCGGTGATCTTGACATTGTTTTCTCGTGACATATTGGACTTCATGATAGTGGTAAAATTTCTTTGATAGTACCTGTGTTTATTTGTGAAAAAAATGGAAATTTGGCGAAAATTTTGAAAATTTTGCAATTTTCCAACTTTGAATTTTAATGCCCTTAAATCACAGAGATATGTCACACAAAATACTTAATAAGTAACATTTCCCAACTGTCTACTTTACATCAGCATTTTGTTAGGTAGTTATAAGGTTTTAAAGTTGACCAGCAATTTCTCATTTTTACAACACCATTTTTTTTAGGGACCACATCACATTTGAAGTCACTTTGAGGGGTCTATACGATAGAAAAATATCCAAGTGTGACACCATTCTAAAAACTGCACCTCTCAAGGTGCTCAAAACCACATTCAAGAAGAAGTTTATTAACCCTTCAGGTGTTTCACAGGAATTTTTGGAATGTTTAAAAAAAAAATAAACATTTACCGTATATACTCGAGTATAAGCCGAGATTTTCAGCCCAAATTTTTGGGCTGAAAGTGCCCCCCTCGGCTTATACTCGAGTCACGGTAGCGGTGGGGTCGGCGGGTGAGGGGGTGAGGGCGCTGAGGTATACTTACCTAGTCCCAGCGATCCTCGCGCTTTCCCTGCCGTCCCACGGGCTTCGGCGCTGCAGTTTCTTCCTCTCTTCAGCGGTCACGTGGGACCGCTCATTACAGAAATGAATAAGCGGCTCCACCTCCCATAGGGGCGGAGCCGCCTATTCATTTCTCTAATCAGCGGTGCCGGTGACCGCTGATAGAGAAAGAAGCTGCGGCACCGAAGACAGGAGGGGACAGCGCGAGGATCGCCAGGACTAGGTGAGTATGTTATATTCACCTGTCCTCGTTCCAGCGCCGGGCGCCGATCCATCTTCCCGGCCGGCGCCTCCATCTTCCCGGCGTCTCTGCTCTCTGACTGATCAGGTCAGAGGGCGCGATGACGCATACAGTGTGCGCGGCGCCCTCTGCCTGATCAGTCAGAGCAGAGACGCCGGGAAGATGGAGGCGCCGGAACGAGACGCCGGGAGCTGCAATCAAGGGAGGTGAGTATGTGTTTTTTTTTCTTTATTGCAGCAGCGGCGGCACAAATTTATGTGGAACATCTATGGGGCACAGTGAACGGTGCAGAGCACCGTATATGGCACAGCACAGCTATGGGGCACAGTGAACGGTGCAGAGCACCGTATATGGCACAGCTAGGGGGGGCACAGTGAACGGTGCAGAGCACCGTATATGGCACAGCACAGCTATGGGGCACAGTGAACGGTGCAGAGCACCGTATATGGCACAGCACAGCTATAGGGCACAGTGAACGGTGCAGAGCACCGTATATGGCACAGCACAGCTATGTATGGGGCACAGTGAACGGTGCAGAGCACCGTATATGGCACAGCACAGCTATGGGGCACAGTGAACGGTGCAGAGCACCGTATATGGCACAGCTATGGGGCACAGTGAACGGTGCAGAGCACCGTATATGGCACAGCTAGGGGGCATAATGAACGGTGCAGAGCACCGTATATGGCACAGCACAGCTATGGGGCACAGTGAACGGTGCAGAGCACCGTATATGGCACAGCTAGGGGGCATAATGAACGGTGCAGAGCACTATATGGTTCACACCTATGGGGAAATATGAACGGTGCAGAGCACTATATGGCACAGCTATGGGGAAATAATGATCTATTTTTATTTTTGAAATTCACCGGTAAATGCTGCATTTCCACCCTAGGCTTATACTCGAGTCAATAAGTTTTCCCAGTTTTTTGTGGCAAAATTAGGGGGGTCGGCTTATACTCGGGTCGGCTTATACTCGAGTATATACGGTACTTTTTTTCACAAAAAATTTATTTAGCTCCAATTTGTTTTATTTTACCAAGGGTAACAGGAGGAATTGGACCCCAAAAGTTGTTGTACAATTTGTTCTGAGTACACTGATACCCCATATGTGTTTGGGCGCATGGCAGAGCTCGGAAGCGAAGGAGCGCCATTTGACTTTTCAATGCAAAATTGACTGGAATTGAGATAGGACATAATGTTGCGTTTGGAGAGCCCCTGATGTGCCTAAACATTGAAACCCCCACAAGTGACACCATTTTGGAAAGTAGACCCCCTAAGGAACTTATCTAGATGTGTTGTGAGAACTTTGAACCCCCAAGTGTTTCATTGCAGTTTATAACGCAGAGCCGTGAAAATAAAAATTCTTTTTTTTTTCTCAAAAAAATATTTTTTGCCCCCAGTTTGTATTTTCCTAAGGGTAATAGGAGAAATTGGACCCCAAAAGTTGTAGTCCAATTTGTCTTGAGTAGGCCGATACCCCATATGTGGGGGTAAACCACTGTTTGGGCGCATGGCAGAGCTTGCAAAGGAAGGAGCACTGTTTGACTTTGCAATGCAAAATTGACTGGAATTGAGATCGGACGCCATGTCGCATTTGGAGAGCCCCTGATGTGCCTAAACAGTGGAAACCCCCCAATTCAAACTGAAACCCTAACCCCAACACATCCCTAACCCTAATCCCAACCCTAACCACACCCCTAACTCCAACACACCCCTAACCCTAATCCCAACCATAACCCAAACCACACCGCTAACCCTGACACACCCCTAACCCTAATCCCAACCATAAATGTAATCCTAACCCTAACTTTAGCCCCAACCCTAACTTTAGCCCCAGCCCTAACCCTAATTTTAGCCCTAATTTAGCCCCAACCCTAACTGTAGCCCTAACCCTAACTTTAGCCCCAACCCTAACTTTAGCCCCATCCCTAACTTTAACTTTAGCCCCAACCCTAACTTTAGCCCCAACCCTAACTGTAGCCCTAACCCTAACTTTAGCCCCAACCCTAACCCTAACTGTAGTCCCAACCCTAACTTTAACCCAACCCTAACCCTAACTGTAGCCCCAACCCTAACCCTAACTTTATCCCCAACCCTAACTCTAGCCCCAACCCTAACTGTAGCACTAACCCTAACTAGCCCCAACTCTAACTTTAGCGCCAACCCTAACTTTATCCCCAACCCTAACCCTAACTGTAGCCCCAACCCTAACTGTAGCCCCAACCCTAACTGTAGCCCTAACCCTAACTTTAGCCCCAACCCTAATGGGAAAATGGAAATAAATAAATGTTTTAAATTTTATCATATTTCCCTAACTAAGGGGGCTATGAAGGGGGGTTTGATTTACTTTTATAGTAGGTTTTTTAACGGATTTTTATGATTGGCAGCTGTCACAGACTAAAAGACGCTTTTTATTGCAAAAAATAGTTTTTGCGCCTCCACATTTTGAGAGCAATAATTTTTCCATATTTTGGTCCACAGGGTCATTTGGGCCTTGTTTTTGACGGGACGAGTTGCCGTTTTTATTGGTACTGTTTTCAGGAACGTGACATTTTTTGATTGGTTTTTATTCCGATTTTTGCAAGGCAGAATGAACAAAAAACAGCAATTTGTGAATTTCTTTTGGGGGGGGGGGTGTATATACCGTGATAAACCAGTTTTTTTTCTTCGGGTCAGTACGATTACAGCGATACCTCATTTATATTATTTTTTATGTTTTGGCGCTTTTATTCGATAAAATCTATTTTATATAAAAAATAGTTTTTTGCATCGCTTTATTCTGAGGACTATAACTTTTATTTTTTTGATGATGATGCTGTATGGTGGCTCATTTTTGCTGGACAAGATGATGTTTTCAGCGGTACCATGGTTATTTATATTCGTCTTTTTGATCGCGTGTTATTCCACTTTTTGTTCGGCAGTATGATAATAAAGCATTTTTTGCCTCGTTTTTTTTTACGGTGATCACTAAAGGAGTTAACTAGTGGGACAGTTTTATAGGTTGGGTCGTTACGGACGAGGCGATACTAAATATGTGTACTTTTATTGTATTTTTTTATTTAGACAAAGAAATGTATTTAATGGAACAATATATTTGTTTTCTTTACTTAGGATTTTTTTTTTTTACACAATATAATTTTTTTTTTTACTTTTTCACTTTGTCCCAGGGGGGATATGACTATATAGTGTTAGATCGCTGATCTGACACTTTGCAGTGCACTGTGTCAGTGATCTGAGAGGCACTGCAGGGAGGCTTGCCTGTGCCTGCTCTGAGCAGGCGTTTGCAGCCACCTCCCTGCAGGACCCGGAAGGCCCACCCGTGGCCATTTTGGATCCAGGCCCTGCAGGGAGGAAGAGGTAGGAGACCCTCAGAGCAACACGATCACATCGCGTTGCTCTGAGGGTCTCAGGGAAGCAGGCAGGGAGCTGTTGTGAATTCTGTTGTCGGGCTCCCTCCTGTGGTCATGAATGGTACTTCGGCTGGTTCTGTCCATGGACTTCCTCTGGTGGGTGTTTCTGAGTTTCCTTCCTCAGGTGACGAGGTTAATTCGTTAGCTGGCTGCTCTATTTAACTCCACTTAGATCTTTGCTCCAGGCCACCTGTCAATGTTCCAGTATTGGTCTAGTTCACTCCTGGATCGTTCTTGTGACCTGTCTTCCCAGTAGAAGCTGAGTTCCAGCTTGTATTTCTTTGGTTTACTATTTTTCTGTCCAGCTTGCTATTTTATTGTTTTCTTGCTTGCTGGAAGCTCTGGGACGCAGAGGGAGGTCTTTTTTGCGCCCTCTGCGTGGTCTTTTTGTAGGTTTTTGTGCTGACCGCAAAGTAACCTTTCCTATCCTCGGTCTGTTCAGTTAGTCGGGCCTCACTTTGCTAAATCTATTTCATCTCTGTGTTTGTATTTTCATCTTTACTCACAGTCATTATATGTGGGGGGCTGCCTTTTCCTTTGGGGAATTTCTCTGAGGCAAGGTAGGCTTTATTTTTTTATCTTCAGGGCTAGCTAGTTCCTTAGGCTGTACCGAGTTGCATAGGGAGCGTTAGGCGCAATCCACGGCTATTTCTAGTGTGTTTGATAGGATTAGGGATTGCGGTCATCAGAGTTCCCACGTCCCAGAGCTCGTCCTTATTATCAGTAACTATCAGGTCATTCCTTGTGCTCTTAACCACCAGGTCCATTATTGTCCTGACCACCAGGTCATAACAGTACAGGTGGTCCAAAGTACTAATGCATCTCAATAGAGGGATAAGAGAAGTTCTGAGACCATTTTTTTTTCTTTGCAGTGTGTTTTGTCTCTATTTTCCCCTTTACCTCTGGGTGGTTCAGGACACTGGTGTAAACATGGACATTCAGGGTCTGTCCTCTTGGATGGATAATCTCACTACAAGGATACAAAACATTCAAGATTTTGTCGTTCAGAATCCGATGTCAGAGCCTAGGATTCCAATTCCTGATTTGTTTTTTGGTGATAGATCTAAGTTCTTGAATTTCAAAAATAATTGTAAATTGTTTCTTGCCTTGAAACCTCGCTCCTCAGGTGACCCTGTTCAACAAGTAAGGATCATTATTTCTTTGTTACGTGGTGACCCTCAAGACTGGGCATTTTCCCTTGCGCCAGGAGATCCGGCATTGCGTGATGTTGATGCGTTTTTCCTGGCGCTTGGATTGCTTTATTACGAACCTAATTCAGTGGATCAGGCAGAGAAAATCTTGCTGGCTCTGTGTCAGGGTCAGGATGAAGCGGAGATATATTGTCAGAAGTTTAGAAAGTGGTCTGTGCTCACTCAGTGGAATGAATGTGCCCTGGCAGCAATCTTCAGAAAGGGTCTCTCTGAAGCCCTTAAAGGGAAGGTGCCATCAAAAAATTTTTTTTTTCAGAAATTGTAAAAATGTAAAGAATGATTACATTTTCTTAAAAAATATTATCATTTGTTTATAATTTAGTAAAATATGAAAAATAATTTGAAAAGTTTTGGAATTTCCACTTTTCAACACTAGGGGGAGCAGCTGCTGAAATTTCAGAAAAACCTAGTGTACAACTAGCTCA
The DNA here is from genome assembly GCF_032444005.1 of Ranitomeya imitator. Taxonomy (NCBI): domain Eukaryota; kingdom Metazoa; phylum Chordata; class Amphibia; order Anura; family Dendrobatidae; genus Ranitomeya; species Ranitomeya imitator. The sequence goes on from NC_091284.1 coordinate 33,217,895, forward strand.
CATTACTGCACTGCAGTAATTATGGGCGGAGTCTGCTGACGTGTGTGATGTCTCCTCTCCTCCCCTTCTGGGTGTTTGCTAAGGGATTAGAGAGGATGATATTCAGGAACCCAGTGAGCAGCCATTTTGTTGGTGACTGCAGAGTATGGCTGCCGTCACACTATCAGTATTTGGTCAGTATTTTACCTCAGTATTTGTAAGCCAAAACCAGGAGTGGAACAAATAGAGGAAAAGTATAATAGAAACATATGCACCACTTCTGCATTTATCACCCACTCCTGGTTTTGGCTACAAATACTGAGGTAAAATACTGACCAAATAATGATAGTGTGAAGGCAGCCTTATACTGACAAGTAGACGGTCACCGAGGATGGCAGGCATCAAGGATTCTGGGAGATATGTGGTGGAGGGAGCAGGGTGACAGCAGCACAGAGTATTTCAGGAGAGCAGTGTGCTGGTCTATAGGGGCCCCCTGTTTGGTGCGCGGAGCAGCCAGGGATTGTACATAGAGCGCTGTCTTTTATACACATGGATGGACCGTCTGCTCCACAGAAATCCAGGAAACATTTCTGCGGATTGATGGCCTGGTCTGATCCAGATTTTGCATGCAGACCCCATTCCCCTCCTCAGATCCTGTCTTCTCCATCCTGTCCTGGCGATGTGTGAAAGCGAGGTGACAGGCGCAGTCCGGGGTGACGCTGGGAAGGAAATGTAGCCATATAGTAACGATAAAAATGAGACCCCTCTCTTCAGCTGCCTCACCAGCCTTCCCCTGACTGCACCTAACTGGAGGTCATGCTGCCCCCTCTATTACCCCAGACCCGCGTGCAGGTGCTCAGCCAGAACCACCATAGAATGGGTCCGCTTTCTGAAGATAATACTGCCATAGTGTTCTCACATAATACCGCCATATAGATCACACACAATACTATCAAATAGATCACACAATACTGTCATACAGTTCTCACATAATACCACCATATAGATCACACATAATACCGCCAGTGTTCTCACATACCGCCATATAGATCACACATAATACCGCCAGTGTTCTCACATACCACCATATAGATCACACATAATACCGCCAGTGTTCTCACATACCAACATATAGATCACACATAATACCGCCAGTGTTCTCACATACCACCATATAGATCACACATAATACCGCCAGTGTTCTCACATACCACCATATGCTTCTCACATAATACCGCCATATAGATCACCCATAATGCCGCCACATAGATCTCACATGTATTGTAAATAAAGACTCGGCCAGAATAAAGTCCTTTATTAATCTTTTTTATACCATACCGAACGCATAATCCTCGACTCCCTCATCTCCCACAACAAAAATAATAAACCACAATGGGGAAAGACACGCAGGGGGGAGAGGAGTGCATAGGAGAGGATTAGATACTGACTGCTGAGCCGTGTATCTAATCCTGTCCTGTGTGATACTGTGCTGCGCCGTGTATCTAATCCTATCTTGTGTGATACTGTACACAGGACAGGATTAGCTACACAAGACTAGATTAGCTACACAGGACAGAGGTAGCAGTGGTAGATGGTATATAGAGACAGGCAGCAGTGGTAGATGGTATATAGAGGCAGGCAGCAGTGGTAGATGGTATATAGAGACAGGCAGCAGTGGTAGATGGTATATAGAGGCAGGCAGCAGTGGTAGATGGTATATAGAGACAGGCAGCAGTGGTAGATGGTATATAGAGACAGGCAGCAGTGGTAGATGGTATATAGAGGCAGGCAGCAGTGGTAGATGGTATATAGAGGCAGGCAGCAGTGGTAGATGGTATATAGAGGCAGGCAGCAGTGGTAGGTGGTATACAGAGGCAGGTAGCGGTGGTATACAGAGGCAGGTAGCGGTGGTATACAGAGGCAGGTAGCGGTGGTATACAGAGGCAGGTAGCGGTGGTATATAGGGGCAGGTAGCGGTGGTATATAGGGGCAGGTAGTGGTGGTATATAGTGGCTGGTAGCAGTGGTATATAGTGGCTAGTAGCAGTGGTATATAGGGGCTAGTAGCAGTGGTATATAGGAGCAGGTAGCAGTGGTATATAAGGGCTGGTAGCAGTGGTATATAAGGGCTAGTAGCAGTGGTATATAGTGGCTGGTAGCAGTGGTATATAGGGGCTAGTAGCAGTGGTATATAGGGGCAGGTAGCAGTGGTATATAGGGGCTAGTAGCAGTGGTATATAGGGGCTAGTAGCAGTGGTATATAGGAGCAGGTAGCAGTGGTATATAGGGGCTAGTAGCAGTGGTATATAGGAGCAGGTAGCAGTGGTATATAGGGGCTAGTAGCAGTGGTATATAGGGGCAGGTAGCAGTGGTATATAGGGGCAGAAAGCAGTGGTATATAGGGGCTAGTAGCAGTGGTATATAGTGGCTGGTAGCAGTGGTATATAGGGGCTAGTAGCAGTGGTATATAGGGGCAGGTAGCAGTGGTATATAGTGGCTGGTAGCAGTGGTATATAGGGGCTAGTAGCAGTGGTATATAGTGGCTGGTAGCAGTGGTATATAGTGGCTGGTAGCAGTGGTATATAGGGGCTAGTAGCAGTGGTATATAGGGGCTAGTAGCAGTGGTATATAGGGGCTAGTAGCAGTGGTATATAGGGGCTAGTAGCAGTGGTATATAGGGGCTAGTAGCAGTGGTATATAGGGGCTAGTAGCAGTGGTATATAGGGGCTAGTAGCAGTGGTATATAGGAGCAGGTAGCAGTGGTATATAAGGGCTGGTAGCAGTGGTATATAGGGGCTAGTAGCAGTGGTATATAAGGGCTGGTAGCAGTGGTATATAGGGGCTAGTAGCAGTGGTATATAGGGGCTAGTAGCAGTGGTATATAAGGGCTGGTAGCAGTGGTATATAGGGGCTAGTAGCAGTGGTATATAGGGGCTAGTAGCAGTGGTATATAGGGGCTAGTAGCAGTGGTATATAGGGGCTAGTAGCAGTGGTATATAGGGGCTAGTAGCAGTGGTATATAGGAGCAGGTAGCAGTGGTATATAAGGGCTGGTAGCAGTGGTATATAGGGGCTAGTAGCAGTGGTATATAAGGGCTGGTAGCAGTGGTATATAGGGGCTAGTAGCAGTGGTATATAGGGGCTAGTAGCAGTGGTATATAAGGGCTGGTAGCAGTGGTATATAGGGGCTAGTAGCAGTGGTATATAGGGGCTACTAGCAGTGGTATATAGGGGCTAGTAGCAGTGGTATATAGGGGCTGGTAGCAGTGGTAGATGCATAAGAAAATAAAAACTCTGTACTTACCTTCCGTCCTCTCCCAGGAAGTGCTGAATCATGTTCAGGGCAGAGCAGTGTGACGATCTCCCTGCTGTGCTCAGAACAGGTCGGCAGTGATTGCAGCCTGTGCTGTAATAATAAGTACAGGCTGCAATCACAGCTCCTGAGCTCCTGGCTGCAGATACTCACCCCGACCCTCGCTCCCAGCAGCAGCTTCTCCCTGGCAGCTCCTGCTATGATCGCACACACTGAGCTGTGTGTGCGATGACAGAGGAAAAAAACAAAATGGCCGCGATCTCCTCTCACAGCTGTGACGTAGCAGCCCAGTGGGCGTGTCCAAGTCACAGCTGAGAGGCAGGAGGAGCGGTCGGAGCCCGACTGTTGGCTCCTATGCCCATGGCTGCCGTAAGTGAGGTGTGCAAGTGTCGTGCCCAGACACTTACACCCACACTAATGAAAATGGCGGCCTCCAGTGGCAAAAGTAAAAATGAATAAATAAAAAAGTATTAAAGTACTACATTTACTTTTGTATTAAAAATAATTGATTATATAATCAATAATTATTAATACAAAAACTAAAATCACGGCACCCTCCCTTTAACCCCTTCATGACCCAGCCTATTTTGACCTTAAAGACCTTGCCGTTTTTTGCAATTCTGACCAGTGTCCCTTTATGAGGTAATAACTCAGGAACGCTTCAACGGATCCTAGCGGTTCTGAGATTGTTTTTTCGTGACATATTGGGCTTCATGTTAGTGGTAAATTTAGGACAATAAATTATGCGTTTATTTGTGATAAAAACGGAAATTTGGCGAAAATTTTGAAAATTTCGCAATTTTCACATTTTGAATTTTTATTCTGTTAAACCAGAGAGATATGTGACACAAAATAGTTAATAAATAACATTTCCCACATGTTTACTTTACATCAGCACAATTTTGGAAACAAAAAATTTACAAAACCATTTTTTTTAGGGACCACCTCACATTTGAAGTCAGTTTGAGGGGTCTATATGGCTGAAAATACCCAAAAGTGACACCATTCTAAAAACTGCACCCCTCAAGGTGCTCAAAACCACATTCAAGAAGTTTATTAACCCTTCAGGTGCTTCACAGCAGCAGAAGCAACATGGAAGGAAAAAATGAACATTTAACGTTTTAGTCACAAAAATTATCTTTTAGCAACAATTTTTTTATTTTCCCAATGGTAAAAGGAGAAACTGAACCACGTAAGTGGTTGTCCAATTTGTCCTGAGTACGCTGATACCTCATATGTGGGGGTAAACCACTGTTTGGGCGCACGGCAGGGCTTGGAAGGGAAGGAGCGCCATTTGACTTTTTGAATCAAAATTGGCTCCACTCTTTAGCAGACACCATGTCACGTTTGGAGAGCCCCCGTGTGCCTAAAAATTGGAGCTCCCCCACAAGTGACCCCATTTTGGAAACAAGACGCCCCAAGGAACTTATCTATATGCATAGTGAGCACTTTGAACCCCCAGGTGCTTCACAAATTGATCCGTAAAAATGAAAAAGTACTTTTTTTTCACAAAAAAATTCTTTTAGCCTCAATTTTTTCATTTTCACATGGGCAACAGGATAAAATGGATCCTAAAATGTGTTGGGCAATTTCTCCTGAGTACACCAATACCTCACATGTGGGGGTAAACCACTGTTTGGGCACATGGTAAGGCTCGGAAGGGAAGGAGCGCCATTTGACTTTTTGAATGAAAAATTATTTCCATCGTTAGCGGACACCATGTCGCGTTTGGATAGCTCCTGTGTGCCTAAACATTGGCGCTCCCCCACAAGTGACCCCATTTTGGAAACTAGACCCCCCAAGGAACTTATCTAAATGCATATTGATCACTTTAAACCCCCAGGTGCTTCACAGAAGTTTATAATGCAGAGCCATGAAAATAAAAAAATAATTTTTCTTTCCTCAAAAATGATTTTTAGCCTGGAATTTCCTATTTTGCCAAGGATAATAGGAGAAATTGGACCCCAAATATTGTTGTCCAGTTTGTCCTGAGTAGGCTGATACCCCATATGTGGGGGTAAACCACTGTTTGGGCGCACGGCAGGGCTCGGAAGGGATGGCACGCCATTTGGCTTTTTAAATGGAAAATTAGCTCCAATCATTAGCGGACACCATGTCACGTTTGGAGAGCCCCTGTGTGCCTAAACATTGGAGATCCCCCAGAAATTACCCCATTTTGGAAACTAGACCCCCAAAGGAACTAATCTAGATGTGTGGTGAGGACTTTGAACCCCCAAGTGCTTCACAGAAGTTAATAACGCAGAGCCATGAAAATAAAAAATAAAAATTATTTTCTCAAAAATGATCTTTTAGCCTGCAATTTTTTATTTTCCCAAGGGTAACAGGAGAAATTTGACCCCAAAAGTTGTTGTCCAGTTTCTCCTGAGTACGCTGATACCCCATGTGTGGGGGTAAACCACTGTTTGGGCACACGTCGGGGCTCAGAAGGGAAGTAGTGACGTTTTGAAATGCAGACTTTGATGGAATGCTCTGCGGGCGTCACGTTGCGTTTGCAGAGCCCCTGATGTGCCTAAACAGTAGAAACCCCCCACAAGTGACCCCATTTTGGAAACTAGACCCCGAAAGGAACTTATCTAGATGTGTGGTGAGCACTTTGAACCTCCAAGTGCTTCATAGAAGTTTATAATGCAGAGCCGTGAAAATAATAAATACGTTTTCTTTCCTCAAAAATAATTATTTAGCCCAGAATTTTTTATTTTCCCAAGGGTAACAGGAGAAATTGGACCCCAAAAGTTGTTGTCCAGTTTCTCCTGAGTACGCTGATACCCCATGTGTGGGGGTAAACCACTGTTTGGGCACACGTCGGGGCTCAGAAGGGAAGTAGTGACTTTTGAAATGCAGACTTTGATGGAATGGTCTGTGGGCGTCACATTGCGTTTGCAGAGCCCCTGGTGTGCCTAAACAGTAGAAACCCCCCACAAGTGACCCCATTTTAGAAACTAGACCCCCCAAGGAACTTATCTAGATATGTGGTGAGCACTTTGAACCCCCAAGTGCTTCACAGACGTTTACAACGCAGAGCCGTGAAAATAAAAAATCATTTTTCTTTCCTCAAAAATTTTGTTTTAGCAAGCATTTTTTTAGATTCACAAGGGTAACAGGAGAAATTGGACCCCAGTAATTGTTGCGCAGTTTATCCTGAGTATGCTGGTACCCCATATGTGGGGGTAAACCACTGTTTGGGCACACGTCAGGGCTCGGAAGTGAGGGAGCACCATTTGACTTTTTGAATACGAGATTGGCTGGAATCAATGGTGGCGCCATGTTGCGTTTGGAGACCCCTGATGTGCCTAAACAGTGGTAACCCCTCAATTCTACCTCCAACACTAACCCCCCACACCCCTAACCCTAATCCCAACTGTAGCCATAACCCTAATCACAACCCTAATCACAACCCTAATTCCAACCCAACCCTAAGGCTATGTGCCCACGTTGCGGATTCGTGTGAGATATTTCCGCACCATTTTTGAAAAATCCGCGGGTAAAAGGCACTGCGTTTTACCTGCGGATTTTCCGCGGATTTCCAGTGTTTTTTGTGCGGATTTCACCTGCGGATTCCTATTGAGGAACAGGTGTAAAACGCTGCGGAATCCGCACAAAGACATGCTGCGGAAAATACAACGCAGCGTTTCCGCGCGGTATTTTCCGCACCATGGGCACAGCGGATTTGGTTTTTCATATGTTTACATGGTACTGTACACCTGATGGAACACTGCTGCGAATCCGCAGCGGCCAATCCGCAGCCAAATCCGCACCGTGTGCACATGGCCTAATTCTAAAGGTATGTGCACATGCTGCGGAAAAGCAGCAGTTTCCCATGAGCTTACAGTTCAATGTAAACTTACGGGAAACAAAAATCGCTGCACACATGCTGCGGAAAAACTGCACAGAAACGCAGCGGTTTACATTCCGCAGCATGTCACTTCTTTGTGCGGATTCCGCAGCGGTTTTACAACTGCTCCAATAGAAAATCGCAATTGTAAAACCGCAGTGAAATGTGCAGAAAAAACGCGGTAAATCCGCCATAAATCCGCAGCGGTTTAGCACTGCGGATTTATCAAATCCGCAGCGGAAAAATCCGCAGAGGACCAGAATACGTGTGCACATACCGAAACCCTAACCCTAGCCCTAACCCTAACCCTACCCCTAACCCTAGCCCTAACCCTACCCCTAACCCTAACCCTACCCCTAACCCTACCCCTAACCCTACCCCTAACCCTAACCCTACCCCTAACCCTACCCCTAACCCTAACCCTATTCTAACATTAGTGGAAAAAAAAAATTTTCTTTATTTTTTTTTTGTCCCTACCTATGGGGGTGACAAAGGGGGGGGGTCATTTATTATTTTTTTTATTTTGATCACTGAGATATAATCTCAGTGATCAAAATGCACTTTGGAACGAATCTGCCGGCCGGCAGATTCGGCGGGCGTACTGCGCATGCGCCCGCCATTTTGGAAGATGGCGGCGCCCAGGGAGAAGACGGACGGGACCCCGGCTGGATCGGTAAGTATGATGGGGTGGGGGGGGACCACGGGGGGGGGGAATCGGAGCACGGGGGGGAATCGGAGCGCGGCAGGCGTGGAACGGAGCACGGGGGGCTGGAACGGAGCACGGGGGGGCTGGAACGGAGCACGGGGGGGTGGAACGGAGCACGGGGGGGTGGATCGGAGTGCAGGGGGGGTGATTGGAGCACGGGGGGAGCGGACAAGAGCACGGGGGGGAGCGGAGCACTGGACAGAGGGGAGCCGGAGCAGTGTACCGGCCAGATCGGGGGGCTGGAGGGTCGATCGGTGGGGTGGGGTGGGGGCACACTAGTATTTCCAGCCATGGCCGATGATATTGCAGCATCGGCCATGGCTGGATTGTAATATTTCACCCGTTATAATGGGTGAAATATTACAAATCGCTCTGATTGGCTGTTGAAAGTGAAACTGCCAATCAGAGCGATCGTAGCCACGAGGGGGTGAAGCCACCCCCCCTGGGCTAAACTACCACTCCCCCTGTCCCTGCAGATCGGGTGAAATGGGAGTTAACCCTTTCACCCGGCCTGCAGGGACGCGATCTTTCCATGACGCCACATAGGCGTCATGGGTCGGATTGGCACCGACTTTCATGACGCCTACGTGGCGTCATGGGTCGGGAAGGGGTTAAGAATGTCATGGTGGGGTTTCCCATGCCTGCTGGTCTGAATGAGTCTATGTCCTTGGCCATTCAGATCGATCGACGCTTGCGTGAGCGTAAAGCTGTGCACCATTTGGCGGTACTATCTGAGCATGGGCCTGAGCCTATGCAATGTGATAGGACTTTGACCAGAGCTGAACGGCAAGAACACAGACGTCGGAATGGGCTATGTTTTTACTGTGGTGATTCCACTCATGCTATCTCTGATTGTCCTAAGCGCACTAAGCGGTTCGCTAGGTCTGCCACCATTGGTACGGTACAGTCTAAATTTCTATTGTCTGTTACTCTGATTTGCTCTTTGTCATCCTATTCTGTTATGGCATTTGTGGATTCAGGCGCTGCCCTGAATTTGATGGACTTGGAGTATGCTAGGCGTTGTGGTTTTTTCTTGGAGCCCTTGCAGTATCCTATTCCATTGAGAGGAATTGATGCTACGCCTTTGGCCAAGAATAAGCCTCAGTACTGGACCCAATTGACCATGTGCATGGCTCCTGCACATCAGGAGGATATCCGCTTTCTGGTGTTGCATAATCTGCATGATGTGGTCGTTTTGGGGTTCCCATGGCTACAGGTTCATAATCCAGTATTGGACTAGAAATCTATGTCTGTGTCCAGCTGGGGTTGCCAGGGGGTACATGGTGATGTTCCATTTTTGTCTATTTCGTCTTCCAATCCTTCTGAAGTTCCAGAGTTTTTGTCGGATTATCGGGATGTATTTGATGAGCCCAAAGCCAGTGCCCTACCTCCTCATGGGGATTGCGATTGTGCAATTAATTTGATTCCTGGTAGTAAGTTTCCTCAGGGTCGATTGTTCAATTTATCTGTGCCAGAGCACGCCGCTATGCGGAGTTATATAAAGGAGTCCTTGGAGAAAGGCCATATTCGCCCGTCGTCATCACCGTTAGGAGCAGGGTTCTTTTTTGTGGCCAAGAAGGATGGTTCTTTGAGATCTTGTACTGATTACCGCCTTCTTAATAAAATTACAGTCAAATTTCAGTATCCTTTGCCGTTGCTGTCTGATTTGTTTGCTCGGATTAAGGGGGCTAGTTGGTTCACCAAGATAGATCTTCGTGGTGCGTATAATCTTGTGCGTATTAAACAGGGCGATGAATGGAAAACAGCATTTAACACGCCCGAGGGCCATTTTGAGTACCTGGTTATGCCATTCGGGCTTTCCAATGCTCCATCAGTATTTCAGTCCTTTATGCATGACATCTTCCGAGAGTACCTGGATAAATTCCTGATTGTGTATTTGGATGATATTTTGGTCTTTTCGGATGATTGGGAGTCTCATGTGAAGCAGGTCAGAATGGTGTTCCAGGTCCTTCGTGCGAATTCCTTGTATGTGAAGGGGTCAAAGTGTCTCTTTGGAGTTCAGAAGGTTTCATTTTTGGGGTTCATTTTTTCCCCTTCTACTATCGAGATGGACCCTGTTAAAGTCCAGGCCATTTACGATTGGACTCAGCCGACATCTGTGAAGAGCCTGCAAAAGTTCCTGGGCTTTGCTAATTTTTATCGGCGCTTCATCGCTAATTTTTCTACTGTTGCTAAACCGTTGACTGATTTGACCAAGAAGGGTGCTGATGTGGTCAATTGGTCTTCTGCTGCTGTAGAGGCTTTTCAGGAGTTGAAGCGTCGTTTTTCTTCTGCCCTGTGTTGTGCCAGTCAGATGTTTCGCTTCCGTTTCAGGTTGAGGTTGATGCTTCTGAGATTGGAGCAGGGGCTGTTTTGTCGCAAAGAAGTTCTGATGGCTCGGTGATGAAGCCAAGTGCTTTCTTTTCTAGAAAGTTTTCGCCTGCTGAGCGTAACTATGATGTTGGTAATCGTGAGTTGTTGGCCATGAAGTGGGCATTCGAGGAGTGGCGTCATTGGCTGGAAAGAGCCAAGCATCGCGTGGTGGTCTTGACGGATCACAAGAATTTGACTTATCTTGAGTCTGCCAAACGGTTGAATCCGAGACAGGCTCGATGGTCGTTATTTTTCTCCCGTTTTGATTTTGTGGTTTCGTACCTTCCGGGCTCTAAGAATGTGAAGGCTGATGCCCTGTCAAGGAGTTTTGTGCCCGACTCTCCGGGTGTTCATGAGCCGGTGGGTATTCTCAAAGAGGGGGTAATTTTGTCTGCCATCTCCCCTGATTTGCGGCGGGTGCTGCAAAAATTTCAGGCTGATAGACCTGACCGTTGCCCAGCGGAGAAACTGTTTGTCCCTGATAGATGGACTAGTAGAGTTATCTCTGAGATTCATTGTTCAGTGTTTCCAGCAAAGTAGACACTCCAGCTCCAGCAAGATGGATAAAAAGTTGCAAATTTTATTAATCCAAAGTGGCAATAAAAGCAGAAAAATTCCTTACAAAAAGTGGACCAGACAGGTGATTGTAAGAATACGGCTACGCGTTTCGACCTATAGCGGTCTTACTCATGCACAAGCAGCTCCAGGAATGAGCGCGCTATATCTCCCATACAGGCTTAAGACACGCCCCCCACATCACATGACAGGTTCGTAAGGTCCTAGAGCTACAGATGTCTAAACATATTAAAAAATAGACTGTAACATACATAACATACTAAAACACTAACAATAGTGATACATGATTTCACTTTTCTTGTTCATGCCTGCAGGATAACGAGTATTTAGATTGTAGATCCAAAAAGCCTCTCTAGTGAGCAGGCGTCTCCTTGAATCTCCTCCGCGATGTGACATATACACTTTCTCAATACCCTGCACCCTTAGAGCGGTGATATCCCCATTATGTTGCAAATTAAAATGTCTCGATACCATAGAGATATTTTTATTTGTATTTCTTATATTGGGGTTAATAGCGTCTCTAATGTGTTCAGTTATTCGAGTTTTTAATTTGCGTGACGTACACCCTATATAAGAGATCTGGCATAATATGCAATCTACCTTGTACACCACATTTTTCGTATGGCAATTTATGAAACTATTTATTTTGTACTCTTTGGTATTATCCGAATTCTGAAAAATGTTACCTAATTGTATATGTGCACAGGTGCTACATGCAGAAGTCCCGCGTCTAAAAAAGCCTTTACATTCCAGCCATGTACTGGATCTAGTTTTATTAGAAAAAGAGGAGGAAGAATTTGGGGCGATTGAATCACCAATAGTACGTGCCCTTCTCGCTACCACATTTATTCCATCCTTCAAAATATCCGACAATATTGCATCCTCATAGAGGATAGATAATCTCGTGTTGATAATACCTTTGATTTGATTGAATTGGGAGGAGAATAACTGAACACATTAGAGATGCTATCAACCCTAATATAAGAAATATAAATAAAAATATTTCTATGGTATCGAGTCATTTTAATTTGCAACATAATGGGGATATCACTGCTCTAAGGGTGCAGGGTATTGAGAAAGTGTATATGTCACATCGTGGAGGAGATTCAAGGAGACGCCTGCTCACTAGAGAGGCTTTTTGGATCTACAATCTAAATACTCGTTATCCTGCAGGCATGAACAAGAAAAGTGAAATCATGTATCACTATTGTTAGTGTTTTAGTATGTTATAGTCTATTTTTTAATATGTTTAGACATCTGTAGCTCTAGGACCTTACGAACCTGTCATGTGATGTGGGGGGCGTGTCTTAAGCCTGTATGGGAGATATAGCGCGCTCATTCCTGGAGCTGCTTGGGCATGAGTAAGACCGCTATAGGTCGAAACGCGTAGCCGTATTCTTACAATCACCTGTCTGGTCCACTTTTTGTAAGGAATTTTTCTGCTTGTATTGCCACTTTGGATTAATAAAATTTGCAACTTTTTATCCCTCTTGCTGGAGCTGGAGTGTCTACTTTGCTGGAAGTGCTGCTGCTGGACGCCTTGATCAGGACGGGCTCCTGTGCTCTGCTTTCAATGGTCTGGGTGGTGAGCTGGCTGCGACTTTTGTAGTCGTTTTTTTCTTGTTTTTGATTGTTCGGTGTTGGCTGGTCATCCTGGAATCTTTGGTACCAGAGATTTGGTGGCTAGATCCTTCTGGTGGCCCTCTCTGTCGCGGGATGTTCGTTCTTTTGTGCAGTCCTGTGGGACTTGTGCTCGGGCTAAGCCCTGCTGTTCTCGTGCCAGTGGGTTGCTTTTGCCCTTGCCGGTCCCGAAGAGGCCTTGGACACATATCTCTATGGATTTTATTTCGGATCTCCCCGTCTCTCAAAAGATGTCGGTCATTTGGGTGGTTTGTGATCGCTTTTCTAAGATGGTCCATTTGGTACCCTTATCTAAATTGCCTTCCTCCTCTGATTTGGTGCCATTATTTTTCCAGCATGTGGTTCGTTTACATGGTATCCTGGAGAACATCGTTTCTGACAGAGGTTCCCAGTTTGTTTCGAGGTTTTCAATACGCAAAGAGAAAAGAATACGCTGATAGGGAGATCACCAAACAATTACAAAATATGGCTTTTATTAGAAAAGTGCACACAGAAAAACAGTACAATAAAACCACTTAAAAACACATACATGAAAAAAATAATGAACAGTGAGCACGACCAATGTCTAAATCAGAGCAAGTGGGAGACAAAATAAGAGATACAGAGGGTATATACGTTACACAGGTGCTGCAGAGCCGCAGGCAGCCAGGAGGTGTGATGGAGCTGAAGCCAGGGCGTCAGTCAGGAGAGAGGAGGGGGGCCGAAGCCCAACGCGTATCGCTACACACAGGTAGCTTCGTCAGGGGCAGAAAGAGTATACCTGAGGCACAATTCAAAGATCTATATATAGCCCCAATTACATACCGGAGTGAAGGGATTCAGAACAGCTGTGAGAGCTCCAGAGTTCCCCGAGGTCCAAATGCTAGGAGTATGTGCGCGCACCTTAATGCGCAGGTGCCAGCCAGCGATGCCGATGGCTCAGGTGCGCCCTCCTTAATGAGAGAGCCAGAGAACAAATGCGCATACTCCCGATATAAACATGTTGCTATGGCCACCAGAAAAAGCCGGCCGGCCAAACAAAGTAACATAGAGATGCGCATGCGCCTGTAGAGCGCCCAGTCGCAGGATGGAAATATAAATATAAACAATGATAATATTGCCCGAGACGCCAGTACATCGGCGCCAAGAGGCAAGACTGAACGTTCAGTTGCACACATATAAGCCAAGCATATTCTGCGAATAAAGGCAAATAACCCTGGCCTTAGAGCTGAGCCGGCAATAAAAAAAAAAAAAAAAAAAAAATTATAGATCGCAGATATAGACAGCAGTGCAAGCGCTAACACGCAGTAAAACTAAGATGTAGGCGCCACATAGTGCGCGGGCGCTAATTAGCAATGCCGCCGGCTATAGACGCATATATATTGACAGAATGTACATTCATGCAGCTATAACCATTATCGGCGTAAACGAATCGCCATAACACCCACAGTGGGCCAGCAAAACAAGATGTGACACCGAAACCACCCCATGCGTAAAAAAACATTTTCCAAGCCACCAATCCTACGATATTAACCTGAACGATGAAAATAGTAGCCAAGGAACGCGCAGGCGTCAACGTTGAAATTCATTAATGTGAAAAACCAGGCACAAACCGCACATGTTCCAAAAGGAAATTAGTTGTCATGTCCACAAAATTACACCGGACACAGAAGGCATATTACAGATAAATGCAGGCGCAAATGCACAATATACAGAATACAAAAAAAATTAAAAAAAATTGGAGTTTAAAGCTGTTTGTAAAAGCCTGTAAATAATAAGTCCTCGTTGAGCCCACAGGGGGATTGGCTTTGAAGTTTGAAAATCCACTTGGACTCGCATCGAATAAGAGCCTGTGTAATGTTGCCCCCCCTAATATTTATGTGGACAGTCTGTAGGCCCATAACTTTGAAAGTAGATGTCTTCCCCCCATGGATGTCCAAGAAGTGCAAGGCCACCGAAGTGAGCATTTTGTTCTTCTCTCGGTCTCTGGATGCTGTAGAAATATTAGACAGGTGCTGCTGCGTTCTCTTCCGCAATTCTTGGGTAGTCTGACCCACATAGATTTTAGGGCAGCCGCAAAATATTGCATAGACAACATTCCGTGACCTGCACGTAAACAATTCTCTTGGACGAATCTGAAATGATAAGGTCGAAATTGAATAGCCGTCCTGTGCAATCATGAATTGGCACACACTGCAGTGGCCACATGGATATGTACCATAGACCTTTGTGCCCCGATTCAAACTCACAGTGGGTCGTTGGTAATGACTGCGGCACAAATTGTCCCTTAAAGTGGTTTTATTGTACTGTTTTTCTGTGTGCACTTTTCTAATAAAAGCCATATTTTGTAATTGTTTGGTGATCTCCCTATCAGCGTATTCTTTTCTCTTTGCGTATTGGTTTACTGTTTTTGTACGCTGTGGGATCGATCCCATTGTCTATATTTTTATATTTCTATGGTGCCCTCCATACTATTCATATATATGTTGTTTCGAGGTTTTGGCGATCCTTTTGTGCTAGGATGGGTATTGATTTGTCTTTTTCCTCGGCTTTCCATCCTCAGACAAATGGCCAAACCGAACGAACTAATCAAACTTTGGAAACATATCTGAGATGTTTTGTTTCTGCTGATCAGGATGATTGGGTGTCCTTTTTGCCGTTGGCTGAGTTCGCCCTTAATAATCGGGCCAGCTCGGCTACTTTGGTTTCGCCGTTTTTCTGCAATTCTGGTTTCCATCCTCGTTTCTCTTCAGGGCAGGTTGAGTCTTCGGACTGTCCTGGTGTGGATACTGTGGTGGATAGGTTGCAGCAGATTTGGACTCATGTGGTGGACAGTTTGACATTGTCCCAGGAGAAGGCTCAACGTTTCGCTAACCGCCGGCGCTGTGTGGGTCCCCGACTTCGTGTTGGGGATTTGGTTTGGTTGTCGTCTCGTTATGTTCCTATGAAGGTTTCCTCTCCTAAGTTTAAGCCTCATTTCATTGGTCCATATAAGATTTCTGAGGTTCTCAATCCTGTGTCGTTTCATTTGACCCTTCCAGCTTCTTTTGCCATCCATAATGTATTCCATAGGTCATTGTTGCAGAGATACTTGGCGCCTGTGGTTCCATCTGTTGATCCTCCTGCCCCGGTGTTGGTTGAGGGGGAGTTTGAGTATGTGGTGGAGAAGATTTTGGATTCTCGTGTTTCGAGACGGAAACTCCAGTACCTGGTCAAGTGGAAGGGTTATGGTCAGGAAGATAATTCCTGGGTTTTTGCCTCTGATGTTCATGCTGCCGATCTGGTATGTGCCTTTCATTTGGCTCATCCTGGTCGGCCTGGGGGCTCTGGTGAGGGTTCGGTGACCCCTCCTCAAGGGGGGGGTACTGTTGTGAATTCTGTTGTCGGGCTCCCTCCTGTGGTCATGAATGGTACTTCGGCTCGTTCTGTCCATGGACTTCCTCTGGTGGGTGTTTCTGAGTTTCCTTCCTCAGGTGACGAGGTTAATTCGTTAGCTGGCTGCTCTATTTAACTCCACTTAGATCTTTGCTCCAGGCCATCTGTCAATGTTCCAGTATTGGTCTAGTTCACTCCTGGATCGTTCTTGTGACCTGTCTTCCCAGTAGAAGCTAAGTTCCAGCTTGTATTTCTTTGGTTTACTATTTTTCTGTCCAGCTTGCTATTTTATTGTTTTCTTGCTTGCTGGAAGCTCTGGGACGCAGAGGGAGCGCCTCCGCACCGTGAGTCGGTGCGGAGGGTCTTTTTTGCGCCCTCTGCGTGGTCTTTTTGGAGTTTTTTGTGCTGACCGCAAAGTAACCTTTCCTATCCTCGGTCTGTTCAGTTAGTCGGGCCTCACTTTGCTAAATCTATTTCATCTCTGTGTTTGTATTTTCATCTTTACTCACAGTCATTATATATGGGGGGCTGCCTTTTCCTTTGGGGAATTTCTCTGAGGCAAGGTAGGCTTTATTTTTCTATCTTCAGGGCTAGCTAGTTCCTTAGGCTGTGCCGAGTTGCATAGGGAGCGTTAGGCACAATCCACGGCTATTTCTAGTGTGTTTGATAGGATTAGGGATTGCGGTCATCAGAGTTCCCACGTCCCAGAGCTCGTCCTTATTATTAGTAACTATCAGGTCATTCCGTGTGCTCTTAACCACCAGGTCCATTATTGTCCTGACCACCAGGTCATAATAGGGAGCCCCCTCCTTGCGCGATGCTTACCTATGTCACCAGAATGCTGTGATCATGTTTGATCGCAGAGTTCCCGGGGTTAATGTGCCAGGAGCAGTCCGTGACCGCTCCTGGCACATAGTGCCGGATGTCAGCTGCGATAGTCAGCTGACACCCGAGCCCGATTGGCCGCGCTCCCCCATGAGCGCAGCTGATTGGTGAAGACGTACTATCCCGTCGGTGGTCATATGGGCCCATACCACCTCGACGGGATAGTACGTCATATGTCTGAAAGCGGTTATACTGTATGGAGGACCATGTGCTGCCCATAATACTGTAAGGAGGACTATGTGGTGCCCATAATACTGTATGGAGGAGTATGTGGTGCCCATAATATTGTACAGAGGACTATGTGGTGCTCATAATACTGTATGGAGGACTATGTGGTGCCCATAATACTGTAAGGAGGACTATGTGGTGCCCATAATACTGCACGGAGGACTATGTGGTGCCCATAATACTGTAAGGAGGATTATTTAGTGCCCATATTACTGTATGGAGGAGTATGTGGTGCCCATAATATTGTACAGAGGACTATGTGGTGCTCATAATACAGTATGGAGGATTATGTGGTGCCCTTAACACTGTACAGAGGACTATACTGTCTGATCTAAAATAATAAATCTGCAGTCACACTGTGCTGCGAGGATTCACCAGTTTCCGAGCTACTGTAGAATGTACAATAGAAATCATTCATGTAATGTAAGAAGTGAAATCTTTGGCATTGTACCATACCTATATTTCTCTGCTGTATCTGTGCATCATGGATTGCGGTACGGTATGTGGTAAAGGGGCCCACTGAGACTCTTTCGCCCGGAGCCCACGAAAAACTGCATTTAAGGGCATACAAATTAAAAGTATGAACATTTTCTACATTTAAATGAACATTCTTATATTTTCATAAATAAAAGGTACTTATCTAAAGTGCAATGTGTCACAAAAAAAAGCAATCACAGAATCATTGGAGTATGTTGAAGCGTTCCAGGAGTTATTACCACATAAAGTGGCGCTGGTCAGAATTATAAAATTTGGCTTGTTCAGGAAGGTGAAAACAGAGTCGGGAGGTGAATGACGTTAAAAAAATGTGGACAGGGGAGAACCTAACCAAACTGTTATATACTTTCAATATCTTAATTCTAAATAAATAAAACCTATTGAAACAAAAAAAATGTGGACAGCATTGCGGACACCAAAACCCATTGCAAATACTGCCAGATTACGTGGCTTTTGCTCCTGTCAATTCCCGAAATAATTGATTTACAAATATAAAATTGTACGTGTGTGGTTGCATAACAGTGGACAAAATCTGTGAGACAGAAGCCAAAATAAACCAGTATGGTCAATAAATAAAGTACAACCTGCAGGGAAGAAAAATGAATCAAAAGATCCACTTTACAATGCCAAAAAATACACAAACCACAAACATGATCAAAACATCGAAACCACATTTAACCTTAAAGTAGTGCGCAGCCAATCCACAGGACGGATAGCTAGATTCGTGGAGGTGTCATCATGGCGAAGATGGTTCGCAAGAATCGCTCCCATTCATCAAATGTAGACATGGGCATGCGGATAACTGTGTATAAAAATAACATAAGGGATAACAAATGATTAAACATGAAAACACTAAGAAAAATAATTTATAATAAAAAAAAAGCTTCAGAAAAAAAACAGAACAATGTGTAAAACGATGCTTCAGAAACAAAAGTCGCAAGTTTCCGCATGAAAACCTCGCCATTTTCGGACATCTGAAAAAAATAAGCTTTTTTGATCTTGTACAAATGATCTTTGTATGCCTAGGCCTGCGAGGATGACAAGTGTGCATCACCGGCATCTGACTCTAGAGGAAGAAAGGTTTAATCATCATCTCAGACAGTGATTTTTTTACTGTACGAGAAGTGAGACTAATAATTATTTACTGAACAAGCAGTGAGACTAAGGATTTTTTAATGTACAAGCAGTGAGACTCAGGATTCTAAGACTATGGATTCTTTACTGTACAAGCAGTGAGACTAAGGATTCTAATACTATGGATACTTTACTGTACAAGCAGTGAGACTAAGGATTCTAAGACTATAGATTTTTTACTGTACGAGAAGTGAGACTAATGATTCTTTACTGTACGAGCAGTGAGACTATAGAATTTTTACTGTACAAGCAGTGAGACTATAGATTTTTTACTGTACGAGCAGTGAAACTATAGATTTTTTACTATACGAGCAGTGAGACTAAGGATTCTTTACTGTACGAGGAATGAGACTAAGGATTCTTTACTGTACGAGAAGTGAGACTATAGATTTTTTACTATGCGAGCAGTGAGACTAAGGATTCTTTACTGTACGAGCAATGAGACTAAGCATTCTTTACTGTACGAGCAGTGAGACTATAGATTTTTTACTAGATTTTTTACTGTATGAGCAGTGAGACTATAGAGTTTTTACTGTACGAGCAGTGAGACTATACATTTTTTACTGTACGAGCAGTGATACTATGGATTTTTTACTGTACGAGCAGTGAGAATATAGATTTTTTACTGTACGAGCATTGAGACTAAGGATTCTTTACTGTATGAGCAGTGAGACTATGGGTTCTTTACTGTACGAGCAGTGAGACTAAGGATTCTTTACTGTACGAGCAGTGAGACTATAGATTTTTTACTGTACGAGCAGTGAGACTAAGGATTCTTTACTGTACGAGCAATGAGACTAAGGATTCTTTACTGTACGAGCAATGAGACTAAGGATTCTTTACTGTACGAGAAGTGAGACTATAGTTTTTTACTGTACGAGCAGTGAGACTAAGCATTCTTTACTGTACGAGCAGTGAGACTATAGATTTTTTACTGTAAGAGCAGTAAGACTAAGGATTCTTTACTGTATGAGCAGTGAGACTAAGGATTCTTTACTGTACAAGCAGTGAGACTAAGGATTCTAAGACTATGGATTTTTTACTGTACGAGAAGTGAGACTATAGATTTTTTACTGTACAAGCAGTGAGACTATAGAATTTTTACTGTACGAACAGTGAGACTCTAGATTTTTTACTGTACGAGCAGTGAGACTAAGGATTCTTTACTGTACGAGCAATGAGACTAAGGATTCTTTACTGTACGAGCAATGAGACTAAGGATTCTTTACTGTACGAGTAGTGAGACTATAGTTTTTTACTGTATGAGCAGTGAGACTAAGCATTCTTTACTGTACGAGCAGTGAGACTATAGATTTTTTACTGTAAGAGCAGTAAGACTAAGGATTCTTTACTGTATGAGCAGTGAGACTAAGGATTCTTTACTGTACAAGCAGTGAGACTAAGGATTCTAAGACTATGGATTTTTTACTGTACGAGCAGTGAGACTATAGATTTTCTACTGTACGAGCAGTGAGACTATAGATTTTTTACTGTACAAGCAGTGAGACTATAGAATTTTTACTGTACGAACAGTGAGACTCTAGATTTTTACTGTACGAGCAGTGAGACTATGGGTTCTTTACTGTACGAGCAGTGAGACTAAGGATTCTTTACTGTACGAGCAGTGAGACTAAGGATTCTTTACTGTACGAGCAGTGAGACTAAGGATTCTTTACTGTATGAGCAATGGAAGAGAAACATCCGGCTGACACAACACAGGGGCAGAAGTAAATCGGCGTTTAAGCTCCTGAAAGGCAGAAACAGCCGTGGAGGACCAATTCGTCACATCAGCGCCTTTCTCCGTCAAATCGGTCAGAGGTTTAACCACACTGGAGAAGTTGGCAATGAAACTACGATAAAAGTTAGCAAAGCCCAAGAATTTCTGAAGGCTCTTCACAGATGTGGGCTGAATCCAATCATGAATGGCCTGAACTTTAACCGGATCCATTTCTATAGATGAGGGAGAAAAAATGAAACTTTCTGCACTCCAAAGAGGCACTTCGACCCCTTCACAAATAAAGCATTATTACAGAGGATCTGAAATACCATCCTGACCTGTTTCACATGAGACTCCCAATCATCAAGATAACTCCGAAAGATATCATGCATGAAGGACTGAAACACAGATGGGGCATTAGAGAGTCCGAATGGCATCACAAGGTATTCAAAATGGCCTTCGGGCGTATTAAATGCAGTTTTCCATTCGTCACCCTGCTTAATACGAATAAGATTATATGCCCCTCGAAGGTAAATCTTAGTAAACCAACTAGCCCCCTTAATCCTAGCAAACAAATCAGTAAGCAAAGGCAAGGGGTATTGAAATTTAACCGTGATCTTATTCAAGAGGCGATAATCAATATAGGGTCTCAAGAAGCCATCCTTCTTGGCAACAAAAAAGAACCCCGCTCCCAACGGTGAAGAAGATGGCCGAATATGCCCTTTCTCCAAAGACTCCTTAATATAGCTCTGCATGGCAGTATGTTCAGGCACAGACAGGTTGAAAAGTTGGCCCTTAGGGAACTTACAACCTGGAATCAAGTCAATAGCACAATCACAGTCCCTATGCGGTGGAAGGGAACTGGATTTGGGCTCATCGAATACATCCTGGAAGTCAGACAAAAACTCAGGAACTTCAGAATAGGGGGAAGAGGAAATTGACATCGAAGGAACCTGATCATGAACCCCCTGACAACCCCAACTAGTCACAGACATAGATTTCCAATCTAACACCGGATTATGTACATGTAACCATGGAAAACCCAGCACAATATCATCATGCAAATTATGCAACACCAGAAAACGACAATCTTCCTGATGGGCTGGCGCCATGCGCATGGTCAGCTGTGTCCAAAACTGAGGTTTATTTATAGCCAATGGTGTAGCATCAATCCCCCTTAAAGGAATAGGGTTCTGCAAAGGCTGCAAGGGGAAACCACAACGTCTGGCAAATTCCAAGTCCATTAAGTTCAGAGCGGCGCCTGAATCCACAAATGCCATGACAGAAAATGACGATAATGAGCAGATCAAGGTCACAGATAACAGAAATTTAGGTTGTACAGTACTGATGGTAACCAGAAATAACATGAGCAGAATCGCCTCAGTAAAAACACAACCTATTCTGAGGCCTGAATCTTTGTCGTTCAGCTCTAGACAAAATCCTATCACACTGTATAGGCTCAGGGCTCCGCTCGGAGGACAACGCCACAGTGTGCACAACTCTGCGCTTGCGCAAACGCCGATCAATCTGAATGGCCAGAGACATAGAATCACTCAGACCAGCAGGCGTGGGGAACCCCACCATAACATCTTTAACGGATTCTGAAAGACCCTTTCTGAAAATTGCCGCCAAGGCATCCTCATTCCATTTAGTCAACACAGACCATTTTCTAAATTTCTGGCAATACGATTCTGCTGCTTCTTGACCCTGACACAGGGCCAACAAGGTCTTCTCTGCATGATCCACAGAATTAGGTTCATCATACAATAACCCTAGCGCCTGAAAAAAGGTGTCTACATTAAGCAAAGCAGGATTCCCAGATTCCAGGGTAAATGCCCAATCCTGAGGATCACCACGCAACAGGGAAATAACAATTTTAACCTGCTGAATGGAATCACCAGAAGAACGGGGATTCAGAGCAAAAAAACAGTTTACAGTTATTTTTAAAGCTCAAAAATTTGGATCTGTCCCCAAAAAACAAATCAGGAGTTGGAATTCTAGGCTCTAAAGCCGGAGTCGGAACGATATAATCGGAAATACCCTGTACTCTAGCAGCAAGTTGGTCCACACGAGAAACCAATTCCTGAACCTCCATGCCAGCACCCAACTCCTGAGCCACCCAGAGGTAAAGAGGGAAGGAAAGACAAAACAGACTACAGAAAAAAAAAAATGGCTCAGCACTTTCCTTCCCTTCTTCTGAGATGCGTTTAACTCATTGTTGGCCAGTTGTACTGTTATGATCTGGTGTCCGAGGAGCAGCATGAGACATACTCTGGAGAAGGTGGTACCTGTACTGACCGCAAACCTGAACTTAGCATCGCAACTAGAAGTAGCCGTGGGATGTACCTAACACTCCCTAGACACCTCGACACAGCCTAAGAACTAACTTCCCCTAAAGATAGAAACGGGAAAACTATCTTGCCTCAGAGAAAATCCCCAAAGGATAGACAGCCCCCCACAAATATTGACTGTGAGAGGAGAGGGAAATGACATACGCAGACTGAAATCAGGCTTTAGCAAAGGAGGCTATTCTAGCTAAAAAGAAAGAATAGGACAGAGTACTATGCGGTCAGTATTAAAACACTAGAAAATATCCACCACAGAAAATACAAATCTCCACATCTGACTAAAGACATGGAGGGTATATCTGCATCTCCAGAGACACAGCTTGGCTGCAAAAAATCCTTCACAGACAGAGCTGGACAAGACAAAACATGAAAATGCACTGAACTATAAGGTCCACAGCATGTGGACAGCAAAAACAAAGCCAGAACTTATCTTTGTTGAAATGAACAGCAAAACAGGAGAGACCAGGTATGGATGAGAATCCTCCAAAAACAATGGACAACTGGCACTGATTAAAGGATCAAGCAAGACTATATAGCCCAGTCCAAATTGCAATAAGTGGACACACCTGATAAATGCTGCGATCCAAAGACAGCAGCACTACCACTCATAACCACCGGAGGGAGCCCAAGAGCAGAATTCACAACAGCAGTCATCCTGTCCTCTTTTCAGAAACCACCCTCAAAGTATGATGTTTCTCCCACCATGCTTCACGGTTGAGAGGGTGTTCTTGGGGTTGTACTCATCCTTCGTCTTCCTCCAAACACAGCGAGTGGAGTTGATACCAAAAAGTTATTTTTTGGTCTCATCAGACCAAATGACCTTCTCCCATGCCTCCTTCCTCTGGATCATCCAGTGTTGTGAATTCAGCTTTTGGGCTCCCTCCGGTGGTTGTAATGCAGTTGTGCCTGGACTGCAGGAGTGGACAGGTGTATCTACTAATTGCAAAACTGACTAGGGTATATAGCTTTGCAGGATCCTTTAGTCAGTGCCAGTTGTCCATTGTTCTTGAAGGATTCACTTCCCTGCTGGTCTCTCCAGTTTGCTGTGCTTTTCTACAAAGATAAGTCCTGGCTTTGTTTTTGCTGTCCACCTGCTGTGGACCTTATAGTTCTGTGCATTTTCATGTTTTTGTCTTGTCCAGCTTAGTCTGTGAAGGATTTTTTGCAGCCTAGCTATTTCTCTGGAGATGCAGATATACCCCCCATGTCTTTAGTCAGATGTGGTGATCCGTATTTTCTGCGGTGGATATTTTCTAGTGTTTTTATACTGATCGCATAGTACTCTGTTCTATTCTTTCTTTTTAGCTAGTATGGCCTCCTATGGTAAAATCTGATTTCATATCTGCGTATGTTATTTCCCTCTCCTCTCACAGTCAATATTTGTGGGGGACTATCTATCCTTTGGGGATTTTCTCTGAGGCAAGATAGGTTTCCTGTTTCTGTCTTTAGGGGTAGTTAGATCTTAGGCTGTGCCGAGGGGTCTAGGGAGTGTTAGGTACCCCCACGGCTACTTCTATTTGCGCTGCTAGGTTCAGGGTTTGCGGTCAGTACAGGGACCACCTTCTCCAGAGTCCGTCTCATGCTGCTCCTAGGCCACCAGATCATAACAGTACAACTGGCCGACAATGAGTTAATTGCATCTCAGAAGAAGGGAGGGAAGCTTTTGAGCCATTTTTTTTTCCTCAGCCTGTTTGGTATTTTCCTCCCTCTTTACCTCTGGGTGGCTACGGAGTCTAGAATTAACATGAATGTTCAGGAGTTAGTTTCTCGGGTGGATCAGCTTGCTGCTAGGGTACAGGGTATTTCAGATTTCATTGTTCAGACTCCTGCCTTAGAACCTAAGATTCCCACTCCTGATTTATTCTTTGGTGACAGATCCAAATTTTTGAGTTTCAAAAATAACTGTAAACTGTTTTTTTGCATTAAGACCCCGGTCTTCTGGTGATCCTATTCAGCAGGTTAAAATCATCATATCTCTGCTGCGTGGTGACCCACAGGATTGGGCATTTTCCCTGGAATCTGGCAATCCTGCTTTGCTTAATGTTGATTCGTTCTTTCAGGCATTGGGGTTGTTGTATGATGAGCCTATTTCTGTGGATCAGGCTGAGAAAATCTTGTTAGCCCTGTGTCAAGGTCAAGAAGCGGCAGAATTGTATTGCCAGAAATTTAGAAAATGGTCTGTACTGACTAAATGGAATGAGGATGCCTTGGCGGCAATTTTCAGAAAGGGTCTTTCTGAATCTGTTAAAGATGTTATGGTGGGGTTCCCCACGCCTGCTGGTCTGAGTGATTCTATGTCTCTGGCCATTCAGATTGATCGGCGCTTGCGCAAGCGCAGAGTTGTGCACACTGTGGCGTTGTCCTCCGAGCGGAGCCCTGAGCCTATGCAGTGTGATAGGATTTTGTCTAGAGCTGAACGTCAAACATTCAAGCGTCAGAATAGGTTGTGTTTTTACTGCGGCGATTCTGCTCATGTTATTTCTGATTGCCCTAGGCGTACTAAGAGAATCGCTAGTTCTGTTGCCATCAGTACTATACAACCTAAATTTCTGTTATCTGTGACCTTGATCTGCTCATTATCATCATTTTCTGTCATGGCATTTGTGGATTTAGGCGCCGCTCTGAACTTAATGGACTTAGAATTTGCCAGACGTTGTGGTTTTCCCTTGCAGCCTTTGCAGAACCCTATTCCTTTGAGGGGCATTGATGCTACACCGTTGGCTAAAAATAAACCTCAGTTTTGGACACAGCTGACCATGCGCATGGCGCCAGCCCATCAGAAAGATTGTCGTTTTCTGGTGTTGCATAATTTGCATGATGATATTGTGCTGGGCTTTTCATGGTTGCAGCTACATAATCCGGTGTTAGATTGGAAATCCATGTCTGTGACTAGTTGGGGTTGTCAGGGGGTTCATGATCAGGTTCCTTTGATGTCAATTTCCTCTTTCCCCTATTCTGAAGTTCCTGAGTTTTTGTCTGACTTCCAGGATGTATTCGATGAGCCCAAATCCAGTTCCCTTCCACCGCATAGGGACTGTGATTGTGCTATTGACTTGATTCCAGGTTGTAAGTTCCCTAAGGGCCAACTTTTCAACCTGTCTGTGCCTGAACATACTGCCATGCGGAGCTATATTAAGGAGTCTTTGGAGAAAGGGCATATTCGGCCATCTTCTTCACCGTTGGGAGCGGGGTTCTTTTTTGTTGCCAAGAAGGATGGCTTCTTGAGACCCTATATTGATTATCGCCTCTTGAATAAGATCACGGTTAAATTTCAATACCCTTTGCCTCTGCTTACTGATTTGTTTGCTAGGATTAAGGGGTCTAGCTGGTTTACTAAGATTGACCTTCGAGGGGCATATAATCTTATTCGTATCAAGCAGGGTGACGAATGGAAAACTGCATTTAATACACCCGAAGGCCATTTTGAATACCTTGTGATGCCATTCGGACTCTCTAATGCCCCATCTGTGTTCCAATCCTTCATGCATGATATCTTTCGGAGTTATCTTGATAAATTCATGGTTGTATATTTGGATGATATTTTGATTTTTTCCAATGATTGGGAGTTTCATGTGAAACAGGTCAGGATGGTATTTCAGATCCTCCGTAATAATGCTTTATTTGTGAAGAGGTCAAAGTGCCTCTTTGGAGTGCAGAAGGTTTCTTTTTTGGGTTTCATTTTTTCTCCCTCATCTATAGAAATGGATCCGGTTAAGGTTCAGGCCATTCATGATTGGATTCAGCCCACATCTGTGAAGAGCCTTCAGAAATTTTTGGGCTTTGCTTATTTTTATCGTCGTTTCATTGCCAACTTCTCCACTGTGGTTAAACCTCTAACCGATTTGACCAAGAAAGGCGCTGATGTGACGAATTGGTCCTCCACGGCTGTTTCTGCCTTTCAGGAGCTTAAACGCCGATTTATTTCTGCCCCTGTGTTGCGTCAGCCAGATGTTTCTCTTCCATTTCAGGTTGAGGTTGACGCGTCTGAGATTGGGGCAGGGGCCGTTTTGTCTCAGAGGAATTCTGATGGTTCCTTGATGAAACCGTGTGCCTTCTTTTCTCGGAAGTTTTCGCCTGCGGAACGCAATTATGATGTCGGCAATCGGGAGTTGTTGGCTATGAAGTGGGCATTTGAGGAGTGGCGACATTGGCTTGTGGCGGCCAAGCACCGTATTGTGGTCCTGACCGATCATAAGAATCTGATTTACCTCGAGTCTGCCAAACGGCTGAATCCTAGACAGGCTCGATGGTCCCTGTTTTTCTCCCGTTTTGATTTTGTGGTCTCGTACATTCCTCGTACTAAGAATGTTAAGGCGGATGCCCTCTCTAGGAGTTTTTTTTCCTGATTCCCCTGGGGTTCTTGAGCCGGTCGGCATTTTGAAGGAAGGGGTGATTCTTTCTGCCATCTCCCCTGATTTGCGACGGGTTCTTCAGGAATTTCAGGCTGATAAGCCTGACCGCTGTCCTGTGGGGAAACTGTTTGTTCCTGATAGATGGACTAGTAAAGTGATTTCTGAGGTTCATTGTTCTGTGTTGGCTGGCCATCCTGGGATTTTTGGTACCAGAGATTTGGTTAGTAGGTCCTTTTGGTGGCCTTCTTTGTCACGGGATGTGCGTTCTTTTGTGCAGTCCTGTGGGATTTGTGCGCGGGCTAAGCCTTGCTGTTCCCGCGCTAGTGGGTTGCTTTTGCCATTGCCGTTCCCTGAGAGACCTTGCATGCATATTTCTATGGATTTTATTTCCGATCTTCCTGTTTCCCAAAGAATGTCGGTTATCTGGGTTGTCTTTGACCGATTTTCTAAGATGGTTCATTTGGTGCCTTTGCCTAAATTGCCTTCTTCTTCTGATTTGGTTCCGTTGTTTTTTCAGCATGTGGTACGTTTGCATGGTATTCCGGAGAATATTCTGTCCGACAGAGGTTCCCAGTTTGTTTCTAGGTTTTGGCGGGCCTTTTGTGCCAAGCTGGGCATTGATTTGTCTTTTTCCTCTGCATTTCATCCTCAGACAAATGGCCAGACTGAGCAAACTAATCAGACCTTGGAGACCTATTTGAGATGCTTTGTGTCTGCTGATCAGGATGATTGGGTGGCTTTTTTGCCATTGGCCGAGTTTGCCCTTAATAATCGGGCTAGTACGGCTACTTTGGTTTCGCCTTTTTTTTGTAATTTTGGTTTTCATCCTCGTTTTTCTTCTGGGCAGGTTGAGCCTTCTGACCTTCCTGGTGTGGATTCTGTGGTCGACAGGTTGCAGCAGATTTGGGCTTATGTGGTGGACAATTTGGTGCTGGCTCAGGAGGAGGCTCAGCGTTTTGCTAACCGTCGTCGGTGTGTTGGTTCCCGGCTTCGGGTTGGTGATCTGGTTTGGTTAGCTTCCCGTCATGTTCCTATGAAGGTTTCTTCACCTAAGTTTAAGCCTCGATTTATTGGTCCTTATAGGATTTCTGAGATTATTAATCCGGGGTCCTTTTGCCTGGCGCTGCCGGCCTCTTTTGCTATTGATAATGTCTTCCATAGATCTTTGTTGTGGAAATATGTGGAGCCCGTTGTTCCCTCTGTTGATCCTCCGGCCCCTGTATTGGTCGATGGGGAGTTGGAATATGTTGTTGAGAAGATTTTGGATTCCCGTTTTTCGAGGCGGAAGCTTCAGTACCTTGTCAAGTGGAAGGGTTATGGCCAGGAGGATAATTCTTGGGTTTCTGCCTCTGATGTCCATGCCGTTGATTTGGTTTGTGCCTTTCATCGGGCTCATCCTAATCAGCCTGGGGACTCTGGTGAGGGTTCGGTGACCCCTCCTCAAGGGGGGGGGGGTACTGTTGTGAATTCAGCTTTTGGGCTCCCTCCGGTGGTTGTAGAGGGTAATGCAGGTGCTGCCTGGACTGCAGGAGTGGACAAGTGTATCTACTAATTGCAAAACTGACTGGAGTATATAGCTTTGCAGGATCCTTTAGTCAGTGCCAGTTGTCCATTGTTCTTGAAGGATTCACTTCCCTGCTGGTCTCTCCAGTTTGCTGTGCTTTTCTACAAAGATAAGTCCTGGCTTTGTTTTTGCTGTCCACCTGCTGTGGACCTTATAGTTTTGTGCATTTTCATGTTTTTGTCTTGTCCAGCTTAGTCTGTGAAGGATTTTTTGCAGCCTAGCTATTTCTCTGGAGATGCAGATATACCCCCCATGTCTTTAGTCAGATGTGGTGATCCGTATTTTCTGCGGTGGATATTTTCTAGTGTTTTTATACTGACCGCATAGTACTCTGTTCTATTCTTTCTTTTTAGCTAGTATGGCCTCCTATGCTAAAATCTGATTTCATATCTGCGTATGTTTTTTCCCCCTCCTCTCACAGTCAATATTTGTGGGGGCTATCTATCCTTTGGGGATTTTCTCTGAGGCAAGATAGGTTTCCTGTTTCTGTCTTTAGGGGTAGTTAGATCTTAGGCTGTGCCGAGGGGTCTAGGGAGTGTTAGGTACCCCCCACGGCTACTTCTAGTTGCGCTGCTAGGTTCAGGGTTTGCGGTCAGTACAGGGACCACCTTCTCCAGAATCCGTCTCATGCTGTTCCTAGGCCACCAGATCATAACAATCCAGATGGTCATTGGTGAACTTCAAACGGGCCTGGACATGTGCTAGTTTGAGCAGGAGGCTCTTGCGTGCCCTGCACATACATTATTGTGTTACTAACGATGAAGTTTGAGACTGTGCTCCCAGCTCTCTTCAGGTCATTGACCAGGTCCTCCCATGTAGTTCTGGGCTGATTCCTGACCTTTCTCAGAATCTTAATTAATTGCCCCACGATGCGAGATTTTGCAAGGAGTCCCGGACCAAGGAAGATTGACAGTTATCTTGTGTTTCTTCCATTTTCTAATAATTGTGCCAACAGTTGTTGCCTTCTCATCAAGCTGCTTGCGTATTGTCCTGTAGCCAGGGCCGGACTTGGACTAAAATTCAGCCCTGGCATTTGAAGTTACACAGGCCCACTTGTCACATGGTGACTGTATAATATCTTTGTACAGTTGTAGGCAGGGCCGATTTTAGGCAAAGTGGGGCCCTACGCCTAGGCAAAGTTTAAAATGGGGCCCCAAATGCTAACATATTGCACATCACACAAAAGCATTTTGGTTGTATTTACAAGCGCTGAGTTCAGGCCACTAAATGAGTTTGATCAACAATACTGAAGTTGTTCAACACTTGTTTCCCGGCCTCTTTCCACCAGCTGAGGAATAATGATGGGACAGAACAATCACTAACAGATCCCCATACAGCATCATGTTATCAGCAGCACATCTACAGTTTACACCGGCGATGTGCTGCTGAGAACAATGATTTTTGTTCCAGCATAAACAATCTGAATATGCAGCATTTTACGTGTTTAGTAAAATACACCCCATAGTCCTCCATATATTATAATGTGCACCGCAGTCCTCCATATAGTATAATACACTCCCTATAGTCCTCCATATATACAGTCATGGCCAAAAGTATTGACACCCCTGCAATTCTGTCAGATAATACTCATTTTGTTACGGAAAATGATTGCAAACACAAATTGTTTGGTATTATTATCTTCATTTAATTGTCTTAAATAAAAAACACAAAGAGAATTGTCCTAAAGCCAAATTGGATATAATTCCACACCAAACATAAAAAGGGGTGGACAAAAGTATTGACACTGTTCGAAAAATCATGTGAAGAAAGAAGACCAAAGAACTGTCTGAGGACTTGAGAAACCAAATTGTGAGGAAGAATGAGCAATCTCAAGGCTACAAGTCCATCTCCAAAGACCTGAATGTTCCTGTGTCTACCGTGCGCAGTGTCATGAAGAAGTTTAAAGCCCATGGCACTGTGGCTAACCTCCCTAGATGTGGACGGAAAAGAAAAATTGACAAGAGATTTCAACGCAAGATTGTGCGGATGTTGGATAAAGAACCTCGACTAACATCTAAACAAGTTCAAGCTGCCCTGCAGTCCGAGGGTACAACAGTGTCAACCCGTACTATCCGTCGGCATCTGAATGAAAAGGGACTGTATGGTAGGAGACCCAGGAAGACCCCACTTCTTACCCCGAGACATAAAAAAGCCAGGCTGGAGTTTGCCAAAACTTACCTGAAAAAGCCTAAAATGTTTTGGAAGAAGGTTCTCTGGTCAGATGAGACAAAAGTAGAGCTTTTTGGGCAAAGGCATCAACATAGAGTTTACAGGAGAAAAAAAGAAGCATTCAAAGAAAAGAACACGGTCCCTACAGGCAAACATGGCGGAGGTTCCCTGATGTTTTGAGGTTGCTTTGCTGCCTCTGGCACAGGATTGCTTGACCGTGTGCATGGCATTATGAAGTCTGAAGACTACCAACAAATTTTGCAGCATAATGTAGGGCCCAGTGTGAGAAAGCTGGGTCTCCCTCAGAGGTCATGGGTCTTCCAGCAGGACAATGACCCAAAACACACTTCAAAAAGCACTAGAAAATGGTCTGAGAGAAAGCACTGGAGACTTCTAAGATGGCCAGCAATGAGTCCAGACCTGAATCCCATAGAACACCTGTGGAGAGATCTAAAAATGGGAGTTTGGAGAAGGCACCCTTCAAATATCAGGGACCTGGAGCAGTTTGCCAAAGAAGAATGGTCTAAAATTCCAGCAGAGCATTGTAAGAAACTCATTGATGGTTACCGGAAGCGGTTGGTCGCAGTTATTTTGGCTAAAGGTTGTGCAACCAAGTATTAGGCTGAGGGTGCCAATACTTTTGTCTGGCCCATTTTTGGAGTTTTGTGTGAAATGATCAATGTTTTGCTTTTTGCTTCATTCTCTTTTGTGTTTTTTCATTTAAGACAAATTAAATGAAGATAATAATACCAAATAATTTGTGTTTGCAATCATTTTCAGGAAGAAACTGAGTATTATCTGACAGAATTGCAGGGGTGTCAATACTTTTGGCCATGACTGTATGTGCACCACAGTCCTCCATATAGTATAATACACTTCCTATAGTCCTCCAAATATTAAAATACAATGCTCAGTCCTCCATATAGCATAATACACTCCTCATAGTCCTCCATATAGCATAATACACTCCTCATAGTGCTCCATATAGTATAATGCACCGCCATAGTCATCCATGTAGTACAATTCACTTCCCATAGTATAATGCACCCCATAGTTCTTCATATAGTATAACGTATTCCCCATAATCCTCAATACCGTATAATGCGGCCCACATATAGTATAATGCAGCCACCACCCTACAGAATATAATGCAGCCACCCCAGAGTATAATGCAACCACCCCAGAGTATAATGCAGCCACCCCATAGAATATAATACAATCCACCTCCCCATAATATATAATGTAGCCTCCATAGAATATAATGCAGCCCCCATAGAATATAATGTACCCCCACAATAGTATATAACAGCCACATAGTATATAACATGGCCTCCCCGTAGAATAGAATATACCCCTCATAGTATATAGAACAATCCGCATAGCAGATAACACAGCCCACGTAGCAGTATACATCACAGCCCATGTAGCAGTATACAGCACAGCCCACATAGTAGTATACAGCACTGCCCACATACTAGTATACAGCACAGCCCACATAGTAGTATACAGCACAGCCCACATAGTAGTATACAGCAGAACCCACACAGTAGTATATAGCACAGCCCACATAGTAGTATACAGCACAGCCCACATAGTAGTATAAAGCACTGACCACATAGTAGTATACAGCACTGCCCATATAGTAGTATACAGCACTGCCAACATAGTAGTATACAGCAGAGCCCACATAGTAGTTTATAGCACAGCCCACATAGTAGAATACAGCAGAAACCACACACTGTATTATATAGCACAGCCCACATAGTAGTATACAGCACAGCCCATGTAGTAGTATACAGCAGAGCCCACACAGTAGTATATCGCACAGCCCACATAGTAGTATACAGCAGAGCCCACACAGTAGTATGTAGCACAGCCCACATAGTAGTATACAGCACAGCAGACACAGTAGTATACAGCAGAGCCCACACAGTAGTATATAGCACAGCCCACATAGTAGTATACTGCACAGCCCACATAGCAGTATACAGCACAGCCCACATTGTAGTATAAAGCACAGCCCACATAGTAGTATACAGCACTGCCCACATAGTAGTATACAGCAGAGCCGACATAGTAGTTTATAGCACAGCCCACATAGTAGAATACAGCAGAAACCACACACTGTATTATATAGCACAGCCCACATAGTAGTATACAGCACAGCCCACATAGTAGTATACAGCACAGCCCACATAGTAGTGTATAGCACAGCCCACATAGTAGTATATAGCACAGCCCACATAGTAGTATACAGCACAGCCCACATAGTAGTATACAGCACAGCCCACATAGTAGTATACAGCACAGCCCACATAGTAGTATACAGCACAGCCCACATAGTAGTATACAGCACAGCTCACATAGTAGTATACAGCACAGCCCAAATAGTAGTGTATAGCACAGCCCACATAGTAGTATACAGCAGAGCCCACATAGTAGTGTATAGCACAGCCCACATAGTAGTATACAGCACAGCCCACATAGTAGTATACAGCACAGCCCACATAGTAGTATACAGCACAGCCCACATAGTAATATACAGCACTGCCCACATAATAGTGTATAGCACAGCCCACATAGTAGTATACAACACAGCCCACATAGTAGTATATAGCAGAGCCCACACAGTAGTATACAGCAGAGCCCACATAGTAGTATATAGCAGAGCCCACACAGTAGTATACAGCAGAGCCCACATAGTAGTATATAGCAGAGCCCACACAGTAGTATACAGCAGAGCCCACAGAGTCGTATATAGCAGAGCCCATACAGTAGTATACAGCAGAGCCCACATCTCTCCTCCCCCCAGAATGGCCCCAGAGTCCAGTAAAAAAAAAAAAAACACTCCTCACCTTGTGCCCGCGTTGCTCCCTGCTCCTGTCTCGGCGGCTGCCGCTGCACTGCCTGGGACACAGTGAGTGCGCGCGCACCCGCAGTGTCAGAGGCAGAGCGGGGAATGATGGGAGAGGGAGCATCAGGTGGCGCTCTCTCCTCCATCACTGTATTCAACTGTACCGGCGTCATAGACGCCGGTATGGTTGAATGTGGCAGCGGCGGCGCTGCGGGGTGGGGGAAAGGGTGAGTCGGCATGCAGCGGACCACTACTGGCACTGGCCCTTATGGCATTTGCCAGAACTGCCTGATGGCCAGTCCGGCCCTGCCTGTAGCCCATCCCAGCCTTGTGCAGGTCTACAATTTCATCCCTAATGGTATATGCACACTTTGCGGATTTGGTGCTGCGGATCTGCAGCTGTTTTCCATGTTTTTTATAGTAGCATGTAAAGCTATGGAAAATCAAATCCGCTGTGCACATGCTGCGGAAAATTCTGCGCAGATTTGCTGTGGTTTATTTTCTGCAGCATGTCAATTCTTTGTGCGGATTCTGTAGCGTTTTACACCTATTCCTTAATAGGAATCCATAGGTGTAAAAACGCAGGTGAAATCCACACAAAAGCCGCAGTAAATCCGCCGTAAATCCGCAGGTAATCTGCAGGTAAAACACAGGGCGTTTTACCTGCGGATTTTTCTGAATCTGCGTGGAAAAATCCGCTCACATATCCGCAACGCGTGCACATACCCTAAATGCCGTTGTCAAATTCTGACGGCAGGAAATAAATGGTGTGATCATGGTGAGGGCTCTGTTCTGGAGCCCAGGAATAGCTGGGATACCATGACCACTGAAGGCCCGTGTTACCACCATTTTGGTTCTCCCGTTATGCCCTGCCCAGCCATAGGCTGGCCTAAGTTCCCTAGGGGTATTAAAGAATAAGCAGAAAATGAATAAATAGAAAAGCAAAAATAATCTAAAAGTTTAAAACACACATCTTTTCCCAGTTTATTCATAATAATAATAATAATAATAATAAAAAAATAAACATGTTTAGTATAGCTGTGTGCATAAAAGTGGTATCTCTTAACATATGAAAGTATTTAAACTGTAAGATAAATTATGAAAAAAAAAAAAAAGAAAAATACAATGCCGATTTGCATTCACTACACTTTGCCCATAGAAACCATAAAAACTGAGCATTTTCCACGAAATGATATCAATGAAAATATCAACTCGCAATGCAAAAATTACTGAAGCCATCATACAGCTCTATCAATGAAAAAAAAATCCTCTGAAAATGGTGATACAAACCAATTTTTTTTTAATTTTTTTTTATTAAGTCTGGAATTTTTTCAAAACACTAAACAAAGCCGTATTCCTAATGACCTGAAGAATCATACGGCTATGTCGATTGAAAAAAAAAAAGTTACTGCTCCTGGAAGAAGGGGAGAAAAAAACCCCAAAGCACAAAAATTACAAAAATAGCCTGGTCCTAGAGGGGTTAAAGACCCGTACTACTGTGCTATATAGTGTCATTTTCTTGCAAATCTAGGGAATTGTCACACAAGCAGTTTCCCAAAGTGAGATGTCGTTTTTATACTATAGGACCTTTAGTTTTGTGCACACGATGCGGATTCTGCTGCAGATTTTTCTGCAGCGGAATTGGAAAATCCGCAGTGCAAAACCGCGGCGGTTTTCACTGCGGCTTCTTCTGCGGATTCCTCTGCGGGTTTCAACAGCACTTTCCTATTGGTTTTTCCGCATCGTGGGCACAGCGGTTTTTGTTTCCCATAGGTTTACATGGTACTGTAAACTTTGGGAAAACTGCTGCGGATTCGCAGCAGTCAAATCCACTGCGGATCCGCAGCAAAACCGCATCGTGTGCACATGCCCTTAGGGACTTGCACGGCCCACTTGGTCCCAGATACTGAGTGAGACGAGACCACCTGTAGTTACCCCCTAGAAAGCCGTCACTTTCCCATTCACAGTGTGGGTTAGGCCACGTTCACACGGTCAGTATTTGGTCAGTATTTTACCTCAGTATTTGTAAGACAAAACCAGGAGTGGGTGATAAATACAGAAGTGGTGACGGGTTTCTACTTTTCTTTGTGTTTTTTTCCACTACTGAGGCCGGCTTCACACTTGCGAGTTTTACGGACGTAAGAGCGCAGAAACTACGTCCGTAAAACTCGCAAAAAATACGGCACAATTATTCTCTATGCCCCTGCTCCTATAGGCCGGCGTCACACTTGCGAGTTTTACGGACGTAAGAGCGCAGAATCTACGTCCGTAAAACTCGCAAAAAATACGGCACAATTATTCTCTATGCCCCTGCTCCTATTTGCCGTATTTTACTGATCAGTATTATACGGCTTTCTACGGCCGTACAAAATCGCAGCATGCTGCGTTTGTCACCGTACTGCGCAAGAAATACGCCAATGAAAGTCTATGGAAGCGTGAAAAATACGGATTTCACACGGACAAGCAGTGTGACTTGCGAGAAATACGCAGCGCTGTTAGAGAGAAAAGCCGGTAATTCAGTGCGGTGTACAGTAAAATCACACTGACAGCTTACAGTAGAATAGGTAGAATAAATGTGTACACATAGAATAGGTATATATATATATATGTCAGTGAGACACATATATGTATATATATTAATATTTATTCCAGCGCTATACAGCTTGAAAGCCGGTAATTCAATTACCGGCTTTTTCTTTCTCCTTCCTAAAACCCGACATGACTTGAGACATGGTTTACATACAGTAAACCATGTCTTCTCTCCATTTTTTTTTGCAGATTCCACACTACTAATGTCAGTAGTGTGTATCTGCAAAATTTGGCCGTTCTAGCTCTTAAAATAAAGGGTTAAATGGCGGAAAAAATTGGCGTGGGCTCCCGCGCAATTTTCTCCGCCAGAGTAGTAAAGCCAGTGACTGAGGGCAGATATTAATAGCCTGGAGAGGGTCCACGGTTATTGGCCCCCCCCCCTGGCTAAAAATATCTGCCCCCAGCCACCCCAGAACAGGCACATCTGGAAGATGCGCCTATTCTGGCACTTGGCCACTCTCTTCCCATTCCCGTGTAGCGGTGGGATATGGGGTAATGAAGGGTTAATGCCACCTTGCTATTGTAAGGTGACATTAAGCCTAATTAATAATGGAGAGGCGTCAATTATGACACCTATCCATTATTAATCCAATTGAATGAAAGGGTTAAATAAAACACAAACACATTATTTAAAATTATTTTAATGAACTAAAAACAATGGTTGTTGGAGTATTTTATTCTACGCCCAATCCAGTCACTGAAGACCCTCGTTCTGTGAAAGAAAAAACATAATAAACCAACAATATACTTACCCTCCGCAGATCTGTAACGTCCAACGATGTAAATCCTTCTGAAGGGGTTAAAACATTTTGCAGCAAGGAGCTTTGCTAATGCAATGCTACTCCTCGCTGCAAAACCCCGGGGAATGAGTCTAAATATAGATCAATGAGCTATATTTAGCTTCATTTGCGGTGAGGCGCCCTCTGCTGGCTGTTTATAGATCGTGGGAACTTGCCTAGAAAGCCTGGGAGCTTTCTAGGAAATTTCCCATGATCTATGAACATCCAGCAGAGGGCGCCTCAACGCAAATGAAGCTAAATATAGCTCATTGATCTATATTTAGACTCATTCCCCGGGGTTTTGCAGCGAGGAGCAGCCTGCATTAGCAAAGCTCCTTGCTGCAAAATGTTTTAACCCCTTCAGAAGGATTTACATCGTTGGACGTTACAGATCTGCGGAGGGTAAGTATATTGTTGGTTTATTATGTTTTTTCTTTCACAGAACGAGGGTCTTCAGTGACTGGATTGGGCGTAGAATAAAATACTTCAACAACCATTGTTTTTAGTTCATTAAAATAATTTTAAATAATGTGTTTGTGTTTTATTTAACCCTTTCATTCAATTGGATTAATAATGGATAGGTGTCATAATTGACGCCTCTCCATTATTAATTAGGCTTAATGTCACCTTACAATAGCAAGGTGGCATTAACCCTTCATTACCCCATATCCCACCGCTACACGGGAATGGGAAGAGAGTGGCCAAGTGCCAGAATAGGCGCATCTTCCAGATGTGCCTGTTCTGGGGTGGCTGGGGGCAGATATTTTTAGCCAGGGGGGGCCAATAACCGTGGACCCTCTCCAGGCTATTAATATCTGCCCTCAGTCACTGGCTTTACTACTCTGGCGGAGAAAATTGCGCGGGAGCCCACGCCAATTTTTTCCGCCATTTAACCCTTTATTTTAAGAGCTAGAACGGCCAAATTTTGCAGATACACACTACTGACATTAGTAGTGTGGAATCTGCAAAAAAAATGGAGAGAAGACATGGTTTACTGTATGTAAACCATGTCTCAAATCATGTCGGGTTTAGGAAGGAGAAAGAAAAAGCCGGTAATTGAATTACCGGCTTTCAAGCTGTACAGCGCTGGAAAAAATATTAATATATATACATATATGTGTCTAATGACATATATATATATATATATATATATATATATATATATATATATATAGACAGTATATACGGTATATATATTTTTTTCTTTTTGGGACACATGGATCACTTCTATAGCGGTATGTTGGTTTTGCAAGCCTGCGAGAAAACCACGCAGTACGGATGCCATACGGATTACATACGGAGGATGCCATGCGCAAAAAACGCTGACACACCCTGCCTACGGAGGAGCTACGGACCACTATTTTCGGGACATTTCAGCGTATTACGGCCATAATATACGGACCGTATTTTCATACGCTGAGTGTGAAGCCGGCCTGATTTTGTGTAATACTGAGGTAAAATACTGACCAAATACTGAACGTGTGAACGAGGCCTATAGCTAAGTATTATGTCTGTAGAGTGAAGGGTTATGTTATGTAGGTAAGCTGCGGGGCATTAGTTCATCTTACAACCTGTTGAGAAGGATTATATGTTATTTTTGGATAAGTAACGTTCACTGACTTCTCCACCGCAGCTGAAAAGAAATATTTTCTAATTCTCTTATATGTGAAAAATGTTACTTTCTAAAAATGTACATTTTTTTTTAATTTCACATTTTTATTTTGGTTGCTAAAAAACAAAGCAGACAGAATTTTCCTGATAGTCAGACATTAGAGGAGACTAAAGAAAAGCAGACAAGTTGCCCATGGCAACCAATCAGATTCTACCTCTCATTGTTCAGAGGACTTTTGGAAAATAAAAGCATCACCCTGATTGGCTAATGCATCACGATCTGTTGCAAGTGTGATCCCCCGACCTAATGGGGATGGATAAAAGTTCCACATTCTGCCGATCGGCTGGATCCCAGCAGTCAGACCCCCACTAATCAATAAATGATCACTTATCCTTTGGGCACGTTCACACGGTCAGTATTTGGTCAGTATTTTACATCAGTATTTGTAAGCCCAAACCAGGATACAGCAGCACTTTGGACACAGCATGTTCTCTCCTTCCAAAGCGCTTCCGGGTTTTGTATGCGCGGTGATTCAGCATGTGTTCATTGAACCATGCGGAATAACCGCATCCTATACTCCGATGTCGGACACCCTCCCTTTGAGGTGAGCTCCGGTGGTGAGCCCACATCTCTTCAGGCACATCTCACCTGTTTTGAACAGCTGACATGTGCCCCTAAGGCCTTTTTCACACTTCAGTTGTTTGGCGTCAGTCTAAAACCGCCATTTTCCTCAAATAATGGATCCGTCAATTTTTTTTGACGGATCCGTTATTTTCCCATAGACTTGCATTAGCGACGGATTGTGACGGATGGTCGTCCGTTCCATCCGCCATGCGACGGATCCATCGAAATTTGGCAGACGTTTTCTGAAAATAGACGGACATTGAAACGTTTTTTGTCAACGCCGAAATGGCGGATCGCGACGGATCCGTCGCGTCCGCCATTCCATAGAATGGCCACCTATGGGCGACGGATCCGCCGCAACCGTTTTTTCGGCGGATCCGTCACCCCAATCCGTTTTTTCAATTGCGCATGCTCCAAAAAGTAGAAACTTTTCCCAGACAACCCCCAAGTAACGGATCCGTCAAAAAAACTGATCCGTTAGAACCGTTTTCTCAACAATTGTGACGGATCCGTCAATCCGTCACTATGTCGGTAGTGACTGACGCCAAACAACTGAAGTGTGAAAGAAGCCTAACAGTCGTGGGTGGAATCGCAAACCACCCCCGGCTTTTAACCCGTTAAATGCCGCTGTGAAACTCTGACAGTGGTATTTAACACGCACATCGGAAATCTGCCCATCGGTGACCCCCGGTCAGGTGATCGTGGGTCACCGATGGGTTGGCATGACAACCAGAGGTCTCCTGCAGACCTCTATGGTTGTCACTGCTGGATTGCTATGAGCGCCGCCTGCTGGTCGGTGCTCACAGCAAGTCAGCAGTTCTGCTACATACAGGCGAGGAGGAGAAAGAAGCAGTTTACTCTAATAAGGTATATTACAAAGTTTCTTATTTTCATGCGTACTCTTGATTTATGAAATACCAATTACTCCTGTCTTTATTTGTCCTTTGCAGATGATTGTGACAGATCCATAAAATGCGACTTTTACCAAATATTGCATTGTTTTGACGCATCTCACTCTAGTCCCGGCCTGGAGTAAAAGTTTTCTTGCGGAGTTTTTAATTTAGTGCATTTATGGATAAGCGTGCAACTTTTTAACCCCTTTCTGACATCGGACGTACTATCCCGTCCATGTGGGGTGGGCCCCTATGACCATGGACGGGATAGTACGTCCAGCGCGATCGGCGGCGCTCACGGGGGGAGCGCCGCCGATCGCGGCCGGGTGTCAGCTGCCTATCGCAGCTGACATCCGGCACTATGTGCCAGGAGCGGTCACGGACCGACCCCGGCACATTAACCCCAGGCACACCGCGATCAAAGATGATCGCGATGTGCCGGCGGTACAGGGAAGCTTCCCGCAGGGAGGGGGCTCCCTGCGGGCTTCCCTGAGCCCCCCGCAGCAACGCGATGTGATCGCGTTGCTGCGAGGGTCTCACCTCCCTCCCTGCTCCCTCCAGCCCCGGATCCAAGATGGCCGCGGATCCGGGTCCTGCAGGGAGGGAGGTGGCTTCACAGAGCCTGCTTAGAGCAGGCACGTGAAGGC
Organism: Ranitomeya imitator; assembly: GCF_032444005.1. Lineage (NCBI taxonomy): Eukaryota > Metazoa > Chordata > Amphibia > Anura > Dendrobatidae > Ranitomeya > Ranitomeya imitator. Next base: position 33,258,578 of record NC_091284.1, read on the forward strand.
TGCAGCGCTGCATGTCAGATCAGCGATCTGACAGAGTGCTGTGCAAACTGTCAGATCACTGATCTGTGATGTCCCCCCCCTGGGACAAAGTAAAAAAGTTAAAAAAACAAATTTCAAATGTGTAAAAAAAAAAAAAAAAAATTCCAAAATAATGAAGAAAAAAAAATAAAAATATTATTCCCATAAATACATTTCTTTATCTAAATAAAAAAAACAAACAATAAAAGTACACATATTTAGTATCGCCGCGTCCGTAACGGCCCGACCTATAAAACTGGCCCACTAGTTAACCCCTTCAGTAAACACCGTAAGAAAAAAAAAAAAAAACGAGGCAAAAAACAACGTTTTATTATCATACCGCCAAACAAAAAGTGGAATAACACGCGATCAAAAAGACAGATATAAATAATCATGGTACCGCTGAAAACGTCATCTTGTCCCGCAAAAAACGAGCCACGATACAGCATCATCAGCAAAAAAATAAAAAAGTTATAGTCCTGAGAATAAAGCGATGCCAAAATAATTATTTTTTCTATAAAATAGTTTTTATCGTATAAAAGCGCCAAAACATAAAAAAATGATATAAATGAGGTGTCGCTGTAATCGTACTGACCCAAAGAATAAAACTGCTTTATCAATTTTACCAAACGCGGAACGGTATAAACGCCTCCCCCAAAAGAAATTCATGAATAGCTGGTTTTTGGTCATTCTGCCTCACAAAAATCGGAATAAAAAGCGATCAAAAAATGTCACGTGCTCGAAAATGATACCAATAAAAACGTCAACTCGTCCCGCAAAAAACAAGACCTCACAGGACTCTGTGGACCAAAATATAGAAAAATTATAGCTCTCAAAATGTGGTAACGCAAAAAATATTTTTTGCAATAAAAAGCGTCTTTCAGTGTGTGACGGCTGCCAATCATAAAAATCCGCTAAAAAACCCGCTATAAAAGTAAATCAAACCCCCCTTCATCACCCCCTTAGTTAGGGAAAAATTAAAAAAATGTATTTATTTCCATTTTCCCATTAGGGCTAGGGTTAGAGTTATGGCTAGGGTTAGGGCTAGGGTTAGGGCTAGGGCTAGGGTTAGGGCTAGGGTTAGGGCTAGGGTTAGGGTTAGGGCTAGGGTTAGGGTTAGGGCTAGGGTTAGGGCTAGGGTTAGGGCTAGGGTTAGGGCTAGGGTTAGGGTTAGGGCTAGGGTTAGGGCTAGGGCTAGGGTTAGGGCTAGGGTTAGGGCTAGGGTTAGGGCTAGGGATAGGGTTAGGATTAGGGTTAGGGCTAGGGTTAGGGCTAGGGCTACAGTTTGGGTTGGGGCTAAAGTTACAGTTAGGGTTTAGATTACATTTACGGTTGGGAATAGGGTTGGGATTAGGGTTAGGGGTGTGTCAGGGTTAGAGGTGTGGTTAGGGTTACTGTTGGGATTAGGGTTAGGGATGTGTTTGGATTAGGGTTTCAGTTATAATTGTGGGGTTTCCACTGTTTAGGCACATCAGGGGCTCTCCAAACGCGACATGGCGTCCGATCTCAATTCCAGCCAATTCTGCGTTGAAAAAGTAAAACAGTGCTTCTTCCCTTCCGAGCTCTCCCGTGTGCCCAAACAGGGGTTTACCCCAACATATGGGGTATCAGCGTACTCAGGACAAATAGGACAACAACTTTTGGGGTCCAATTTCTCCTGTTACCCTTGGGAAAATACAAAACTCGGGGCTAAAACATATTTTTTGTGGGAAAAAAAAAGATTTTTTATTTTCACGGCTCTGCGTTATAAACTGTAGTGAAACACTTGGGGGTTCAAAGTTCTCACAACACATCTAGATTAGTTCCCTGGGGGGTCTAGTTTCCAATATGGGGTCACTTGTGGGGGGTTTCTACTGTTTAGGTACATTAGGGGTTCTGCAAACGCAATGTGACGTCTGCAGACCATTCCATCTAAGTCTGCATTCCAAATGGCGCTCCTTCCCTTCCGAGCTCTGCCATGCGCTCAAACGGTGGTTTCCCCCAACATACGGGGTATCAGCGTACTCAGGACAAATTGGACAACAACTTTTGGGGTCGAATTTCTCCTCTTACCCTCGGGAAAATACAAAACTGGGGGCTAAAAAATAATTTTGGGGGGAAAGATTTTTTTTTTTAATTTTCACGGCTCTGCGTTACAAACTGTAGTGAAACACTTGGGGGTTCAAAGCTATCACAACACATCTAGATGAGTTCCTTAGGGGGTCTAGTTTCCAAAATGGTGTAACTTGTGGGAGGTTTCTACTGTTTAGGTACATTAGGGGCTCTGCAAATGCAATGTGACACCTGCAGACCATTCCATCTAAGTCCTCATTCCAAATGGAGCTCCTTCCTTTCCGAGCCCTGCCATGCGCCCAAACAGTGGTTCCCCCCCACATATGGGGTATCAGCGCACTCAGGACAAATTGGACAACAAATTGTGGGGTCGAATTTCTCCTGTTACCCTCGGGAAAATACAAAACTGGGGGCTAAAAAATAATTTTTGTGGGAAAAAATTTTTGTTTTATTTTTACGGCTCTCCATTATAAACTTCTGTGAAGCCCTTGGTGGGTCAAAGCGCTCAGCACACATCTAGATAAGTTCCTAAGGGGGTCTACTTTCCAAAATGGTGTCACTTGTGGGGGGTTTCTACTGTTTAGGTACATTAGCGGCTCTGCAAACGCAATGTGACACCTGCAGACCATTCCATCTAAGTCTGCATTCAAATGGCACTCCTTCCCTTCTGAGCCCTCCCATGTGCCCAAACAGTGGTTCCCCCCACATATGGTGTATCATCGCACTCAGGACAAATTGGGCAACAAATTTTGGGGTCCAATTTCTCCTGTTACCCTCAGGAAAATACAAAACTGGGGGCTAAAAAAATAATTTTTGTGGGAAAAAAATTTTGTTTTATTTTTACGGCTCTGCATTATAAACTTCTGTGAAGCACTTGGTGGGTCAAAGTGCTCACCACACCTCTAGATAAGTTCCTTAGGGGGTCTACTTTCCAAAATGGTGTCATTTGTGGGGGGTTTCAATGTTTAGGCACATCAGTGGCTCTTCAAACGCAACATGGCGTCCCATCTCAATTCCTGTCAATTTTGCTTTGAAAAGTCAAACGCCGCACCTTCCCTTCCGAGCTCTCCCATCCGCCCAAACAGTGGTTTACCCCCACATATGGGGTATCAGCGTACTCAGGACAAATTGTACAACAACTTTTGGGGTCCAATTTCTTCTCTTACCCTTGGGAAAATGAAAAATTGGGGGCAAAAATATAATTTTTGTGAAAAAATATGATTTTTTATTTTTACGGTTCTACATTATAAACTTCTGTGAAGCACTTGGTGGGTCAAAGTGCTCACCACACCTCTAGATAAGTTCCTTAGGGGGTCTACTTTCCAAAATGGTGTCACTTGTGGGGGGTTTCAATGTTTAGGCACATCAGTGGCTCTTCAAACGCAACATGACGTCCCATCTCAATTCCTGTCAATTTTGCATTGAAAAGTCAAATGGCGCTCCTTCCCTTCCGAGCTCTCCCATCCGCCCAAACAGTGGTTTACCCCCACATATGGGCTATCAGCGTACTCAGGACAAATTGTACAACAACTTTTGGGGTCCAATTTCTTCTCTTACCCTTGGGAAAATGAAAAATTGGGGGCGAAAAGATAATTTTTGTGAAAAAATATGATTTTTTATTTTTACGGTTCTACATTATAAACTTCTGTGAAGCACTTGGTGGGTCAAAGTGCTCACCACACCTCTAGATAAGTTCCTTAGGGGGTCTACTTTCCAAAATGGTGTCACTTGTGGGGGGTTTCAATGTTTAGGCACATCAGTGGCTCTTCAAACGCAACATGACGTCCCATCTCAATTCCTGTCAATTTTGCATTGAAAAGTCAAACGGCGCTCCTTCCCTTCCGAGCTCTCCCATCCGCCCAAACAGTGGTTTACCCCCACATATGGGCTATCAGCGTACTCAGGACAAATTGTACAACAACTTTTGGGGTCCAATTTCTTCTCTTACCCTTGGGAAAATGAAAAATTGGGGGCGAAAAGATAATTTTTGTGAAAAAATATGATTTTTTATTTTTACGGTTCTACATTATAAACTTCTGTGAAGCACTTGGTGGGTCAAAGTGCTCACCACACCTCTAGATAAGTTCCTTAGGGGGTCTACTTTCCAAAATGGTGTCACTTGTGGGGGGTTTCAATGTTTAGCCACATCAGGGGCTCTCCAAACGAAACATGGCGTCCCATCTCAATTCCAGTCAATTTTGCATTGAAAAGTCAAATGGCACTCCTTCGCTTCCGAGCTCTGCCATGCGCCCAAACAGTGGTTTACCCCCACATGTGGGGTATTGGCATACTCAGGACAAAATGTACAACAATGTTTGGGGTCCATTTTCTCCTGTTACCCTTGGTAAAAAAAAACAAATTGGAGCTGAATTAATTTTTTTGTGAAAAAAAGTTAAATGTTCATTTTTATTTAAACATTCAAAAAATTCCTGTGAAGCACCAGAAGGGTTAATAAACTTCTTGAATATGGTTTTGAGCACCTTGAGGGGTGTAGTTTTTAGAATGGTGTCACACTTGGGTATTTTCTATCATATAGACCCCTCAAAATGACTTCAAATGAGATGTGGTCCCTAAAATAAAATGGTGTTGTAGAAATGAGAAATTGCTGGTCAACTTTTAACCCTTATAACTCCCTAACAAAAAAAAATTTTGGTTCCAAAATGATGTAAAGTAGACATGCGGGAAATGTTACTTATTAAGTATTTTGTGTGACATATCTCTGTGATTTAATTGCATAAAAATTCAAAGTTGGAAAAGTGCGAAATTTTCATAATTTTCGCCAAATTTCCGTTTTTTTTCACAAATAAACGCAGGTACTATCAAAGAATTTTTACCACTATCATGAAGTACAATATGTCACGAGAAAACAATGTCAGAATCACTGGGATCCGCTGAAGCGTTCCAGAGTTATAACCTCATAAAAGGACAGTGGTCAGAATTGTAAAAATTGGCCTGGTCATTAACGTGCAAACCACCCTTGGGGGTAAAGGGGTTAAAGGATTTGAAACTTTTTTGGAGAGGATAAAAAATTGGCAAAAAAAGACAAAACTAAAGGGCATTTTCGATTTTGCACCACTTTTTTTGCACCACTTTTGGCAAAAAAAGACAAAACTAAAGGGCACTTTCGATTTTGCACCAACTTTTTTGGAGAGGATAAAAAATTGGCAAAAAAAGACAAAACTAAAGGGCATTTTCGATTTTGCACCATTTTGCAAATGGTGAATCCGGGCGGAGTGTCTGAAAAAAAGGAAAGAAAAAAAAATAGGCTTCCAATTTTGATCGGCATCACTGATCAAACTATTTTCATTGTTTGCCACAAGTCACCACGTGCCCGTAGCCTAATAACATAATGCATAATAAAAAGAATTGTGAATTATGAACCCTTATTCAAGTATTCCACAAACCACGCAAGCTATGTCACAAATATTACTGAGACACAAACCTATGCGACATAATAATAGGTAAGACTAGCTGGGGAAATATAACATTTGCTTTCTTCACACATATTTGGTTCTTTCCAGCCACAACCTGCTGCACTTTCCATTTCGGACTACATTTCCCATGATGCCGATGCATATAAATGTTTATAAGCGCCTCATGGAACTTGTAGTCCAATCACAGCCGAGCGTTCTTGGTTACGTCACAATGTAGTGTAGCGCCTCGCTTTACTGCGTAGGAATACCAATGCTGATTTTTTTTTCTCTTGAAAATACAATATTTTTTAACCTTATGAAAGAGATAATAAATATTTCCTCACAGTTTTAATAGATTTTATGTTTGTTTTGAGCTATTTAGAGCTGTGTTTTTTTCAGGCTGGATGCAGCGATGTTGTTAGGGACTACTTTACTTCTCTGGGTCTTAACGCGGAGGTAGTTGAAGGTTTTTTTTTTGGTGACGTGACGGAAGAGGCGGGTTTAGTCGCAGAGTGTGCGGATGAGAGGAGGCCGCACGGAGGCTCGGAGGACGCGCTCTCAGTCGGGCTCCTGACCTGAGCCGGCATGGCATTCCAGCCTGTGCCCAGCGGCTCCATGCTGCCGGCGGAGTCAGGTAACCGCCTCAGCCCTGCCCCCGGAGCCGGCCATGACCGGGGCAGCCAGCTACTTTACCAGTCTCCCCACTGCTGTCACTTGAGCTGTCACCTCCAGCAGGAGCCTGTCACCCGAGTCCACCATGGGGCGCACGTATCAGTCTGTCAGAGGCCACTGTAACAACCATCACTCCCTGTTTATGCAGAATTGCACCTTTTCACCTCCTCTCTTCTCCTCATGTTCCCTGAATTTGGAGCAGGCAAAAGCTTTTTAGTTTTAGCACCGCGGCGTTCGGATATTTACCTCAAAAAATTCCGTCAATTTGGTGTTTTTTTTTTTTTTGGTCGCAATTTGGCTGAAAAAACAACAAACCAACTAAATTGCATTCAACTTAGGATGGCGGCAGCGGCGCGCGCTCTTTGTAGGCGAAAACGCTGCAGATTCTGGTTTTTGGTGACCGCCCCAACCCCCATATGTCAGACCCCCACCCATTGCTCATTTATTACCCCCTATCCTGCCTTAGGGAATAAACCCTCCTACTGTATAGTCAGCTGGTGAAGAACTACAAGTGCCAGCATCCTGTCTGTGCCAACTGAAGCCTTTACAGTACGGTAATAGGCCTTGATTTCTCCCAGACTGCCTTTATTCTTATCCCCCCCCTACCTGAATTTCTTTGGGGGGAGTATTTGTGTAAATAAGTGTTGACTGTCCGTACCATGATGGGAGTTGTAGTGTCGCCTCAGCCGTGGTGAACTCTAATCCCTCTGGTAATAATAACCTACTATGTAGCACTATACCTTCATGCTAAACTTTCAGCAAAGTTCTAATATACCTTGTCTCACTTTTTTCAAAGCCTCTGCTTGCTGTGAATGGAAACATGGTTGCTTATCGTACACTTCTGTACTTTTAGGCTGTGTGCACACGTTGCTGTTTTTTCGTGTTTTTCCCCCGATAAAAATGCTATAAAACCGCAAAGAAACAGCATACAATAAGCATCCCATCATTTAGAATGAATTCCGCATGTTTAGCGCAAATGGAGCGTTTTTTTCCGCAAAAAAACACATCACGGTAAAAAACGCAGCATGTTTTTTTTGCAGATTTCCCACTACAAAATGCATTGGGAAATATCCGGAAAAAAACGCGGCAAAAACGCATGCAGTTTTCTTGCGGATTTCTTGCAGAAAATTTCAGGTTTTTCTTAGGAATTTTCTGCGAGAAATCCTGAGCGTGTGCACATAGCCTTAGGGTATGTGCCCACTATCCAGAGTTGCGGGTTTGACGCTGCAAACTTGTGCAGCAGCCAGATCTTAAAGTATATCCCATGTCCACTGTGCGTCCACAGATGCCCATGGGTCACCCGTGGAGATGGACATGCGGCGCGTCTCTCCAGACGGCAGCATGTCAATTTCTCTTGCCGAGACGAGAGTCTCCGCAAGAGAAATTGCATCAATAGAATGTATTGAGCGAGGTGAAGCCGCACGGTTTAGTGAACACATGCGGATTCACCTGCGTTCAATAGACGGCAGCGCTTTGGAGGCAGCAAACATACAATGCTTCCAAAGCGCTGCTGGTTCCAGATTGTGCGCACCCGGTCTTAGCGTGGAGGGCTGGGTTATCCTGGACTGGCAGTACATGGGCATCATGTGGATGATGGGAGTTACCGGTGTATGTTTGGGGGCTGCCGCAGGTGTCTTTCTTTTGGTCACCATATGTTCGGTGCCACTTCCTCCTGTATCTGTGCAGGGTGCACAGTCAGGAGTGTTGTCACAGCGTGTGTTGAGAACAATAACATTACAGTCAACCTCCGGGGCAAAACTTTTCTGCACAGTGTCCTCACATTTTCCACCATGTGAAGATAGTCTTGATTTATGACAATGAGTGATGTTTGTTATTGGGGAGAATTCATACCTGACAGATTGGTTTCTGAGAAAAGGGGATTTGTAAAAAGCCATGTGTCTGCTGCAGAAACAATGCCCTTGCTGGAATGGAGAGGGTTCTTCACTCTTAAAAAAAAAAAAAAGATTTCTGCAACTCATCACCTGTCTGGTCCTCATCACATCTTTTGATCCCCGCCGCTCACTGTAAAATTCTCACGTTGGGCCGAGACTTCTGGTTCTGATGAGACCCGGGAAGAGCTGGAAGTCCCAGCTCAGTGTGGGTGATTGAGGACCGGACGGGTGATGGTTCGTCTTGCTGAATCCGCCTAGAAGTGAATTACAAATAGCATTTGGATGATATTGGATTTTTGTAAAATTCAAGTAGAATTCCACTTGAATTTATCTTAGTCATACATAAAAATAACAAACCAGTGGTATAAAAACACAACGCCCATCAATCACATCGTACCACTGTTAGTCACACCTGAGCCGTAATATGAATGCTGCAGTATAAGGGTGCACCTTCTGAGAAACCATATCATTATATTAAATAAATCCCAAATGATGGGATCACAGGAAAGGACACGCTTCACGATTCAAAACAAGTTGATGAGGTTGTGGCTTGCGAAAAAAATTCACCCCTTTGGCTTTCTAGTTTTTACCTATTTTGTTACATTACAACCAGTGTTTAAATATTTTTGTAATCCGATTTGTGTGTGATCCGTCAGCACTGAATAGTCTAAGTTGAAGTGTGAGAAATAAGGGCAAAAATGATATTTATGGGATGAAATTAAAAATTAGCATGTTTATATGTATTCACCCCTTTTGCTGCAAAGCCCCTAAAAAATTTCTGGTGCAAACAATTCCCTTCATAAGTCCCATGCTTAGTGACAGGACGTCCCCCTGTGTGCCACCTAAGTGTCACATTTGTCAGTATATAAACTTTGCCTTTTCTGAAAGGCCACAGAGGCTGCAACACCGTTAACAAGAGGCTCCACTAACCAAACACCACGAAGACCAAGGAGATCTGCAAACAAGTCCGGGACCAAGTTGTTGAGAAGAACAAGTCAGGGTTGGGTAATAATAAAATATCCCAATCTCTGATGATTCTCATTGGTACCACAGCAAACCTGCCAAGAGATCGAGCCCACCAAGACTCTCAGCCTGGGCAAGGAGGGCATTAATCAGAGAGGCAGCACAGAGACCAAAGGTAACCATGGAGGAGCTTCAGAGTCCCCAAACAGAGACTGGAGTATCTGTCCATAGGGTATACTCCCTGGAGATGTCCTTTATTCAAGAGTGGCAGAAATAAAGCCTTTACTTGCCCACAAATTGTAAGGCTTGTTTTAAGTTTGCCAAAAGACTTGTGGGAGACTCCCTGAATGTATGGAGGAAGATGCTGTGGTCAGATGAGACCAAGATGGAACTTTTTGGCCACCAAGGTAAATCCTACGTTTGGTGCCAAACCAACACAACTCATCACCCCAAGAACACCATACCCACAGAGAAACGTGGTGGCAGCATGATGGTGTAGGGATGGTTTTTTTGGCAGCAGGGACCAGGAAAATAGTCCAAATCCAGGGGGTAGATGGATGGTGTGAAATACAGGGATATGCTTGAGAAAATCCTGTTTCAGAGTGTCAGTGACTTGAAACTGGGACGGAGGTTCACCTTCCAACAAGACAGTGACCTTAAAGCATACTGCTAATGCAACACTCGAATGGTTTTAAGGGAGTCTATCACAAGGAATAACGCTGTTAACCTGCATATATGGGGTTCATCTGCAGGTTAACAGTAGTGATGATCGATTTAGCTATAGCGTTTACCGAATAGCTGGATCGGTAACCTGGATACCTGGAGCGCTCCCGATAGCTGTTGGGTGCCGCAGATGCATGTGTCACAGATGTGTGGCAGTCACAGCACATGCATGGAGAACCCAACAAACAGGCTTTCCATGCATGTGTTGTGACTGAAGCAGCCGTGACACATGTACAGTCATGGCCAAAAGTATTGACACCCCTGCAATTCAGTCAGATAACTCATTTTCTTCCTGAAAATGATTGCAATCACAAATTCTTTGGTATTATCTTCATTTAATTTGTCTTAAATAAAAAAAAAACACACAAAGAATTGTCCTAAAGCCAAATTGGATATAATTCCACACAAAACATAAAAAAGGGGGTGGACAAAAGTATTGGCACCGTTCGAAAAATCATGTGATGCTTCTCTAATTTGTGTAATTAACAGCCCCTGTAACTTACCTGTGGCACCTAACAGGTATTGGCAATAACTAAATCACACTTGCAGCCGGTTGACATGGATTAAAGTTGACCCAACCTCTGTCCTGTGTCCTTGTGTGTACCACATTGAGCATGGAGAAAAGAAAGAAGACCAAAGAACTGTCTGAGGACTTGAGAAACCAAATTGTGAGGAAGCATGAGCAATCTCAAGGCTACAAGTCCATCTCCAAAGACCTGAATGTTCCTGTGTCTACCGTGCGCAGTGTCATCAAGAAGTGTAAAGCCCATGGCACTGTGGCTAACCTCCCTAGATGTGGACGGAAAAGAAAAATTGACAAGAGATTTCAACGCAAGATTGTGCGGATGTTGGATAAAAAGCCTCGACTAACATCCAAACAAGTTCAAGCTGCCCTGCAGTCCGAGGGTACAACAGTGTCAACCCGTACTATCAGTCGGCATCTGAATGAAAAGGGACTGTATGGTAGGAGACCCAGGAAGACCCCACTTCTTACCCCGAGACATAAAAAAGCCAGGCTGGAGTTTGCCAAATCTAACCTGCAAAAGCCTAAAACGTTTTGGAAGAAGGTTCTCTGGTCAGATGAGACAAAAGTAGAGCTTTTTGGGTAAAGGCATCAACATAGAGTTTACAGGAGAAAAAAGCATGAAAAGAACACGGTCCCTACAGTCAAACATGGCGGAGGTTCCCTGATGTTTGGGGTTGCTTTGCTGCCTCTGGCACTGGACTGCTTGACCGTGTGCATGGCATTATGAAGTCTGAAGACTACCAACAAATTTTGCAGCACAATGTAGGGCCCAGTGTGAGAAAGCTGGGTCTCCCTCAGAGGTCATGGGTCTTCCAGCATGACAATGACCCAAAACACACTTCAAAAAGCACTAGAAAATGGTTTGAGAGAAAGCACTGGAGACTTCTAAGGTGGCCAGCAATGAGTCCAAACCTGAATCCCATAGAACACCTGTGGAGAGATCTAAAAATGGGAGTTTGGAGAAGGCACCCTTCAAATATCAGGGACCTGGAGCAGTTTGCCAAAGAAGAATGGTCTAAAATTCCAGCAGAGCATTGTAAGAAACTCATTGATGGTTACCGGAAGCGGTTGGTCGCAGTTATTTTGGCTAAAGGTTGTGCAACCAAGTATTAGGCTGAGGGTGCCAATACTTTTGTCTGGCCCATTTTTGGAGTTGTGTCTGAAATGATCAATGTTTTGCTTTTGCTTCATTCTCTTGTTTTTTCATTTAAGACCAATTAAATGAAGATGATAATACCAAATAATTTGTGATTGCAATCATTTTCAGGAAGAAACTGAGTATTATCTGACAGAATTGCAGGGGTGTCAATACTTTTGGCCATGATTGTAGCTGCAGCACTGAACAGCTGGTTATCGGGAGCGCTCCAGGTATCTAGGCTACCGATGCAGCTATTCGGATAATCTCTCACCTGACGCTATTTGATCATCACTAGTTAACAGCGTTATGATGCTGCCAGACGCCTGCAGTCATTCGAATGCAGCAGGAAGAAAACTCTTTATTCCCTCCGGCAGCATTCGTTTTCAGTCATAGGGGTGGGGGCGGCACTGGTTCAGTCAAAGGTCTGAGTATACAGAGCCCCGGCGCTGACTGACAGCCGGCCACAATATAGAGCCAGCGTCAGCTGACAACCCTCAGCTGTCATCTTCAGCAAGGCTGGTTATTAAGAATAGAGGGGTCCCCACACCATGTTCTTTAAATAATTAAAAAAAAAAAAGGTGTGGCCCCCTCATTTTTGATGACCAGCCAAGCTAAAGCAGACAGATGGGGGCTGGTATTCCCAGGCTAGGTAAGGGGCTTTCGATATTGGCCCTCCAGCCTATAAATAGCAGCCTGCAGCTGCCTCAGAAAAGGTGCACCTGTTAGATGCTTCAATTCTGGTGCTTTGCCCGGCTCTTCTTACTTGGCCTGTGGCGGTGAAAAGTGGGGTTCATATTTGTGGGGTTGATGTCACCTTTGTATTGTCAGATGACATCAAGCCCATGGTTTAGTAATGCAGAGGCGTTTATAAGAGCCCCCCATTACTAATCCTGTAGTTTTATTGTTAATAAACACTCACACAATAAAGTCCTTTAACCCATTAATGACTGTCGATACGCCTTTTAACAGTGGCAGGTAAAGGTACTTATTTCTCAGCGCCGCTTTTTAGCTGTACGATTACAAAGTGATATTTACAATTTAGTTTCTCATCTGATATGATCTAGAATATCAGAGAAGAGAGAAATGGGGTTTCCTGAAAACTCCCCCGGTACTTCCGCCATCCCCGGGCTCTCCTGATCTGTCCCCTGGACCTCCACTTCATCTTCCTGGAAGAAAATGGTGTGCCCTCCGAGAGCTGCTGGCCGGTACCCCACAACAGATGGGCATTTTTCCTGTTGATCACTGTAATGGACCCTATCACAGTGATCAAAATAAAGGAAAAGTATTTTATAATTTTTTTGTTTTGGTTGGTACTGTGGTGTCAAAAAAACCCAAAACAAAACAAAAAACGACATGACGGCTAGTTTGGAGCGCAAGTGCTCGCTTCTCGAATTTGCATCAGGTACTCTGGTCTGCAAGGAGTATCGCAGATCCCCACATGTTTTTGGGGTGTCTAACAGCCAAGGAACATGTGGGGCAGGGACTCTAGCATGATGCTCTGTGCATATCCGAGCGCCTGATGCAAACTGGAGTAGCGAGCTCTTGCGTTCAACACTGACTACATATTCAATATGATGACCTCATGTTATCAAATTCTGTGCCGCAAGTCAAAAGCTCTCGCGTTCGCTGTGCCATCAGAAAGGTCCTGGGAGTTCACAGCCAATGAACGCCGTTCAACTCACTGACGTCAGCGCAAGCGCTGTGGGAAAAGTTGTAACGGCGCTGGCGTCAGTGAGTTGAACAGAGTTAATGTGAAATCCCAGGACCTTTCTGACGGCACCGCGAGTGTGAGAATGGTTTCTGGTTGCCGCCTGCAGCTGTCAGTTTTGCCTGGCTGGTTATCAAAAATACAGGGGAACCCATGTCAAATGTTGTTTTTTTTTTTTTTTTTTTTGTTTTTCTTTAAATTATTTATAGTGCAAATGATGCCACTTTTCCTGGTATCTTCCCCTGAATTTGAACTTTTTTTGGCCTTCCTGAAGGTGTTGTCTATGCTTTTGGCTCTGCCTCCCATTGAAGTCAATGGGGCTCGGCAAACATCGGGACATTTGCCTAACCGAACTTTGAAAGGTTCGCTTATCTCTAATTGTAACACGCAAAAGAGTAAAATAATTAAATTGGTTTGATTGTGAGTCAACTGATTTTATGCTGGTATGCAATTCTACATGATAAAAGACGTCAATATATAATCAAATTCTATTAAATAATCCCAAATAAGAAAATGTATATGCATAGTTGGTCCACACCAAGGAAATACTGTAGGTACAAATTGTGTGCATTACTTTAAATGAACAAGAAATGTCACTGAGCATAAATATCTCCCCAAATGTAACTATTGCAAGAAAGTGACATCCGTGAACCGAAGTCCTATACAATGTATAGCTGTTAAATTCCATTGTCTAAAAACAAAATGTATATGAATATTAGGTTGATCTATATTTGGAACACTAAGGGAGGGTATGTGCGCGCGTAAACTATTTGCAGCAGAAACTTCTACACCATTTCTGCATCTCTTGGCAATAAAACTCTGCTAAAAATATGCAAATTGCACTGTTGCAGGAACTATTCAGTGTTGACTGAAGTGTAAATCATTCTGATTTTTGCAGGTCTTTTTGCATTGCTGTGTACAATAAAGTACAGGATATTTATATTTTTATTCATTGTTGTGTGCTGCTAAGTCAAGATGTAATGATCAATTGGTTATAACCACAGTAGGAATCTGTTTTTTTTTTTATTTTTTTTTATTTTGCTGTGAACAATAAAACACAGCGTTTCTACTTTATTATTTATACTTTTGCATGCATCCAAATAACACCTAAAATAATTATTCATTCAATCCATTATTTATAGCAGACACATTTTTCCACTTAACCACCGGTGTGAGGATTTTATGGGACCTTCTATCTTTCCCTTACATTGTATAGGACTTGGGGTACAGTCTGATGTGAAATGTTTTTTTTTCTTGCGATTGTTACATTTGGTAGGATATTTCTGCTCCAGCACACGTTTTACCATTTCCTGTTTAGCGGAACCATTTCTCCCATATTGTTTTGTTTCCTGCCGCCTGATATCTCAGAAAAGAAGATTAATTCCGGCAACGGGGAACAGAAGAATATGGACGAAATGGAAAGTATATGTATAAATGCATTCCAGCATAAAATGATTGTGACAATCAGACCAATTGTATGTTTGTTTTCGCTGTTAACAATATGAACCTTCCTGATTTTTACCGGTTTGTTCACTCTAGTGTGGTCTAATGGCATCAAATCGAGGGGTTCGATAGTAAGGAGGACGAGTATAGTGAAAGAAATGGTTGAATAGCGATCAGTCCACTTCTTTGTTGATCTATCAATCTCAATTTACATTACACGAACGTCAAAAGATGAATGGGAATATCTTTGCTCACCGTACTGATTTTATGCACGACGAGAGCATTTTTGGATGAGCGAATGTTTGATAAGGTGTTATCTGAGCATGCTCGAGTGCTAACAGAGTGGCTTCGCAGTGCTCGAATAAAACGTTCGAGTGCCCTTGCCTGCATGTACAGCCTTAACACATGCAGGGATTGCCTGTCTGTTAGCCTAACACTTGTAGGGATCACCTATGTGCACACACCAGGGTTTTCTGCAGAATTTTCCTGAACAAAACCGGACTTTTTCTGCAGGAAATCCGCATGCATTTTTTTTTTTTCCTCGCTTTTTTGTGCGTTTTTTTCCGGAGCTTCCCAATGCATTAAATAGCGGAAAAAACGTGAAAATAAGCAAAATTAATGAACATGCTGCGTTTTTTTGGTGGAAGACAACGCATCATGTGCACAAAAATTACACAATACATTAAAAATGATGGGATGCTTATGTATGCGTTTTTTTCAGCGGAAAACTGCTGGAAAAACGTGAAAAATCCTGAATGTGTGCACATAGCCTTAAGGCTGTACATTCAGGCAAGGGGACTCGAACGTTTAATTCTAGCATGCCGAAGACTCAGCACCTGAGCATGCTCAGATAACACCTTATCAGAGCACGTTCACGCATCACTATTGCTTAAAGGGAACCTGTCACCCCGTTTTTTGAGATTGAGCTATAAATACTGTTAAATAGGGCCTGCACTGTGTGTTCCTATAGTGTATGTAGTGTACCCTGATTCCCCACCTATGCTGAGATATAACTTACCAAAGTCGCCGTTTTCGCCTGTCAATCAGGCTGGTCAGGTCGGGAGGGCATGGTGACATCGCTGGTTCTTCCTCAGCTTTACGTTGGTGGCGTAGTGGTGAACAAGCAGCGCGCGATCTGCGCTGTAATCCCTTGCATCGGTGGGGGCGGCCATCTTCCTGGGGCCGCGCGTGCGCAGATCGAGTGCTCTGCTGCACGGGGCTTCAGGAAAATGGCCGCGGGATGCCGCGCGTGCGCATTAGAGATCGCGGCGGCCATTTTCCCAAAGCCGAGATGCAAACTCGGCTTTGGGAAAATGGCCGCCGCGGCCATTTTCCTGAAGCCCCGTGACAGGCGACAGGCGAAAACGGCGACTTTGGTAAGTTATATCTCAGCATAGGTGGGGAATCGGGGTACACTACATACACTATAGGAACACACAGCGCAGGCCCTATTTAACAGTATTTATAGCTCAATCTCAATAAACGGGGTGACAGGTTCCCTTTAACTCTTTCATATTGTATAATTACTGTGAACGATGGGGTGCTAAAATCTGACAGATTATCGGCGAGTGTAGATGTGCCTTTTACTCACACCTGAGATATTAGAGTTAGGTGTTTGTACAACAATGGTTTGTTACTTTTATTGATTTTATTTTTTATCTCCACGTTACATATGTTAATGAAGTCGCAATAAAGATTTTTCATATTATGAATCTCTTGTTGGATCGGATACTTGAAAGTTTTTGGTTTTGTTTTTTTTGTCATTCAAAAATACAACTCTTCCCATTAAAAAAACAAGCCCTCGTATTGCTAACGAAAAAAATCCCGCAATAAGGCTATGTGCACACGTAGGAAATGTGGTGCAGAATTTTCTGTGCAGTTTCTGTGCATCAATGTGAAAAAAAAAAGCTGTGCACATGGTGCAGAAAAATCTGTGCAGAAACGCTGCAGAACTGCACAAAAAGCGACGTGCAGAAAAATCTGCGCAGAAACGCTGCAGATTTCAAAGAAGTGCACGTCGCTTCTTTTGTGCAGTTTTGCAGCATTTCTGCGCAGCTTTTTTTTCACATTGATTTACATTGTACTGCGCAGAAACTGCATCAAATCTGCAGATGCAGATTTAGTGCAGAAAATTCTGCACCACATTTCTTACGTGTTATTGGATGTCGAGGAGAAAATGGATGTGTACAAGGCGTTAATTCTGTACTCTGATATCCAAATTCTGATGTCTGGCATTTGCTAAAAATCCCAAACCAGATTTGAAGGAATTTGTCCAAGACTCAATGGCTTTAAAATTGAAAAAGAAAGTCTTCATTGCCTCCTGACTACATTTATAAATGTTCTACGCCTGATTCCCCTCAGTTTGTGCAGCACTGACCCGACGATCCTCGTTTCTTCTTGTATTGGATATCTGTTCCCTGTTCAATGATTTGGCAGTGAGCGTCTATTCACAGCAGCCAATCAGAAGAGCTTGGGCTTTAGGGAGGAGGGGGGACTTGAAGCCTGAGCCAATGATTAGTGAGGGGGCGTGTCTCAGACTATCCTTTAACTCCCTGTAAAGAAAGTAATGTGTACTCACAGATCACAGCTCTGCCCTAATGGAGCAGAGCTAGAAAGCAGTAAGATCTGAAGAAAATAAATAGCAGGTAATTATGTCCTGTAGCTGCTGACTAATATATGATGTTTGAGCATCCCACTGGTTTGTTACTTTAAGGCCTGTCAGGGCTCATTGCATGTAAGGAAAGAAGAAAACCACCATAAGAATAAATCCTGATCTAAACATGCAAGTAATCTGTACAGTAAACTTCTAGAAATTCAGATATACAGGATACAGTTAACTGCACTGCCAAATGTGATGTTGGCGTAGCTTATCTATACAAAGTGGCAGAAACCATGGATTGCATACTTCTCACATTTGTCCTCCTTATTTGGCCCCATATTTCCCAAGGAACACGGATGCTCTGTTTACTGCAGGCTGCTGACTGGTAGTCAGATAATAAGAGCTTGCCCAGAAGACCTCAACAGAACCGAAAAATGTGTACCTAATGTTTTGGATACATTTTCTTCATTAGTGAAACATTGTCCTCTCAGTCCTACAGTGGGATTAGCTGAGATGAATATCTCCCAGGCACCTCACATGTACAGGTCCTTCTCAAAAAATTAGCATATAGTGTTAAATTTCATTATTTACCATAATGTAATGATTACAATTAAACTTTCATATATTATAGATTCATTATCCACCAACTGAAATTTGTCAGGTCTTTTATTGTTTTAATACTGATGATTTTGGCATACAACTCCTGATAACCCAAAAAACCTGTCTCAATAAATTAGCATATCAAGAAAAGGTTCTCTAAACGACCTATTACCCTAATCTTCTGAATCAACTAATTAACTCTAAACACATGCAAAAGATACCTGAGGCTTTTATAAACTCCCTGCCTGGTTCATTACTCAAAACCCCCATCATGGGTAAGACTAGCGACCTGACAGATGTCAAGAAGGCCATCATTGACACCCTCAAGCAAGAGGGTAAGACCCAGAAAGAAATTTCTCAACAAATAGGCTGTTCCCAGAGTGCTGTATCAAGGCACCTCAATGGTAAGTCTGTTGGAAGGAAACAATGTGGCAGAAAACGCTGTACAACGAGAAGAGGAGACCGGACCCTGAGGAAGATTGTGGAGAAGGACCGATTCCAGACCTTGGGGAACCTGAGGAAGCAGTGGACAGTCTGGTGTGGAAACATCCAGAGCCACCGTGCACAGGCGTGTGCAGGAAATGGGCTACAGGTGCCGCATTCCCCAGGTAAAGCCACTTTTGAACCATAAACAGCGGCAGAGGCGCCTGACCTGGGCTACAGAGAAGCAGCACTGGACTGTTGCTAAGTGGTCCCAAGTACTTTTTTCTGATGAAAGCAAATTTTGCATGTCATTCGGAAATCAAGGTGCCAGAGTCTGGAGGAAGACTGGGGAGAAGGAAATGCCAAAATGCCTGAAGTCCAGTGTCAAGTACCCACAGTCAGTGATGGTGTGGGGTGCCATGTCAGCTGCTGGTGTTGGTCCACTGTGTTTCATCAAGGGCAGGGTCAATGCAGCTAGCTATCAGGAGATTTTGGAGCACTTCATGCTTCCATCGGCTGAAATGCTTTATGGAGATGAAGATTTCATTTTTCAGCACGACCTGGCACCTGCTCACAGTGCCAAAACCACTGGTAAATGGTTTACTGACCATGGTATTACTGTGCTCAATTGGCCTGCCAACTCTCCTGACCTGAACCCCATAGAGAATCTGTGGGATATTGTGAAGAGAAAGTTGAGAGACGCAAGACCCAACACTCTGGATGAGCTTAAGGCCGCTATTGAAGCATCCTGGGCCTCCATAACATCTCAGCAGTGTCACAGGCTGATTGCCTCCATGCCACGCCGCATTGAAGCAGTCATTTCTGCCAAAGGATTCCCCACCAAGTATTGAGTGCATAACTGAACATTATTATTTGTTGGTTTTTTTGTTTGTTATTAAAAAACACTTTTATTTGATTGGATGGGTGAAATATGCTAATTTATTGAGACAGGTTTTTTGGGTTATCAGGAGTTGTATGCCAAAATCATCAGTATTAAAACAATAAAAGACCTGACAAATTTCAGTTGGTGGATAATGAATCTATAATATATGAAAGTTTAATTGTAATCATTACATTATGGTAAATAATGAAATTTAACACTATATGCTAATTTTTTGAGAAGGACCTGTAGATGTGAAAGATTCCTGCTCCTCTGTCTCTATAAAGGAAAAGTAGACCAGCAGCATGGAGAACATTATACAGCAGTACTGAGCAGTGTGGCTGTGATTCCAGCTCTAGATAATAAACACAAATATGTAGCTCTTACCTTCCTCTCTCCATATTGCTATAGACTTCTATGAGCTATGCTATCACCATGACAAAGTACAGTGCTTGACGCTCTTCGATATTACTGGATGGTCCTTACCATATGACCCCCAATACTTACACATAAATATGAGGCAGGAGTACTTTCCAATGTGTGCCGTGATACATGGGTTATAGGATCCCAATTTAAAGGCAACCTGTCATCCTTATTGCGGCCAGAGATATATATATTTTTTTTCCTTAAACGCCAAAAATATACTTTAAAGACCCTAAATCATAGACTGAGATGAGTTGTCCAGCCTCGGCCGACTGCTCCCAGCGCTGAGATAGAGGATTGGCCGATCTCTCCCATAGAGACCTATCAATCTAGCAGCACCGCACCTTTAAAGTATTTCCAGCTGGAGAATGATTAGAAAGGTACTGTAGCACCATGCTAATTATATTGCTCAGAAGCTGGTGCTGGGAGGTGATTAATTGCAGATTGTAAGGGGGTTCTACAAGAAGTCTGCGTCCCCCTGTACCTTTGCTCTGCAGTGAAGATTGCGCTTTTAGTCCTGATGATAATGTTCTGGGTATTATTGTGTAATGTCAGTTATCTCCTATTTTTCAGCTATTGTATGAATCATTTATTAGCGGCATCTGTTAATCTCATTTTTTTTTTCCATTGCAGAACTGTACTTCTTAATTGCTCGATTTCTCTCAAACGGGCCTTGTGGTAAATCTGCACAGGTACGTGACTCTTGATGGATTATTTTGCCTACTGCTGACTGTTGTGGCTTATTCACAGGAATTTTTGTTCATGCAATTTAGGGCTTCAAAAAAACTTTCCGGCTGGAGCCGCCTATTTTTGTTACCCTTAACTTACACAGTGTGTCGTGGACAACCCTTTTGTATGTGTATATATACGAGGGGCGATCCAAAAGTAATGATAATCAATACTAAACACAATGAATATAGTCAAAAAATGTTTTTATTTTTCTACATAGTCTCCTAACAAGTGTATACATTTAGTCCATCTCTTTTCTTAACTTAGAATTCCCTTCGAAAAAAATTCTTGATCTTGACCCTCAAAAAAATCCCCAACAGCAGTTATCATGTCGCTATTGTCGTCAAATTTCTTGCCCCGGAGGTGTTCCTTGAGCCGAGGAAAGAGAAAGAAGTCACTGGGGGCTAGATCTGGCCAATAGGGGGGGTGTTCCACCAGTTCAAAGCCCGCTTCTTGAATGGTAGCCATGGCAACTGCAGCTTTGTGAGCCGGCGCGTTATCTTGGTGAAACAGCACTCCAGCCCGCAGTTTGCCGCGCCTTTTCTCCTTGATAGCATCCCACAATCTTCTTATTTGTTCTGCATAGTAGGAGCCCGTAGTAGTGGCTCCCTTCTCCAAATAGTCCACCATAATAATTCCTTCATCGTCCCAAAAAACGGATGCCATAACCTTCCCTGCTGAGCTTGACACTTTGAATTTCTTCGGCGTCGGTTCGTCGGCTCGTTTCCATGTCATCGATTGTTGTTTGGTTTCGGGATCAAAGTGGAGGATCCAGGTCTCGTCCATGGTCAAAAAACGTGACAAAATATTTTCCTTGTCTGCTTGGAACTTTTCGAGATTTGCTATTGAAATGTCAACTCGTTTCTTCTTTTGCTCGTCGGTTAACATTTTTGGCACCCAACACGTGGAGACCTTTCTCATATGCAATTCTTTTGCAAGGATTCTTTGAATACTGCCATGAGATCCCTGTGACCTCAGCTACATGCCTGATAGTCACTCTTCGATCTGCCAATACAACTTCAACTTTTTTCACGTTTTTTTTCATTGAGGGACGTGGATGGGCATCCTTCACGATGTTCATCTTCCGTCGATGTTCTTCCCAGCTTAAATTCCATGGCCCACCATGCAACTGTGGAATATGGAGGAGAAGAGTCCCCCAATGTTTCCACCAAGTCGCTGTGTATGTCTTTGGTAGTCCTTTTTTTCAAGAAGAAGTATTTGATGACAGCTCTGAGCTCGTTTTTTTTCCATTTTGATGTTCACTCCTCGGCAGTTCATATTCAAAAGAATGTAGCTCCCGGGAATCGTGGTCTATTTAAGTGATTTTTTTTTTTTTCCTGGACTAGTGGGTACCTAAGAGAGAAGAAAACATTTTATTTTAATTTCTGTGTGCAATAGAAATAACCGATTATCATTACTTTTGGATCGCCCCTCGTAATGTGCACCTCCCCAGCTCAGCTGTTGTGGGAACACCTCCACTTCAATGGGAAGAGATAACGGTCACTGCGCAGTGCATGGACCTCAGTGGGGGCAGCTGATCGCTTAGGGTGCCGGTTGTCGGACCTCTCTGCAATCTGATATAAATGACCATTCTATTAGTTTTAGAAGTCATCAACATCCCCTTTAACTCCTTAGTGACCGCCAATGTCTTTTTACTGACTTCACATATCAGACAATAGCAGCCCCCTGACAAGTGAAAATTCAGCAGCTGTCGGCTGTATACTATAGCTGACACCTTGCTGTATCAGCCTTGATTGATTTTGGCACCAACCATGGCTTTTTAACCCCTTATATGCTGCTAATAGTGGCTATGGCGTTTAAATGGTTAACAGTATGGGGGCTACCTCTTTAATCCCATCGGCACCTGGAGATCATGATTGTGTGGTCCTGGGATTTTTGCCATGGCAATTCATGGCTACATAACAGCCTTAGAATCTGCCAGCTATAGCTGCCTGTTCAGAAGTTAGCGACATTGAGGTGGTAAAAAAATAAAATTTTTCCTTCCTGTCATGACACTTTTTATTTCTGAAATGCAGCTGAATGGTTAATAAACTACCTGACAGCAGTTTTGAATACGTTGAAGGGTGCTGTTTTTAAAATGGTCTCACTTTGGGGGATTTTACGACATATACTGTATTTTTTGGACTATGACACACTTTTTTTACTCCAAAAATGTAGAGGATAATGGGGCTGTCTCATGGTCTGGATGTACCGATTCTGGCTATGGTGGGGAGGTAGTGGAGCGGTTTCAGCAGAGCAGTGGGTCACAGAGGCAGGAGCTGGCTACTGCTGCTAACTCATGTGCCCGCTGTTAAAGAGAAATGAATATTCACTGCATTCCACGCCCATGGGTGTGGAGGGCAATGAATATTCATTTCTTTTAATGGCATTCTGGTATGATTGGCCCCCACCACTATCCTGGTATGCATGGCCCCATCAGAAAACATGAAAAAGAACAAACCATTATACTTACCTTCCCGGAGCTCCCTCGCAGCATCCTGTTCCGATGCCAGCAACTGCTTTATGCTTGTAAGCGGCACATGGCAGGGACGTCATGCGCTGCTCACAAGCAGAGCACAGCTGCCAGAATACTCAATGCTCTGCACGCTGGGACTATGTTCGTGTAAAACAGTATTCATTTGCTCTCTTGCGAAAAGTGTCACCCAGGGAAACTTCCTGCTGCTGCTGGCGGTCACATGTGCTGATACTCAAGAGACATGAATATTCAACCCATTCCATGAATATTTCTCTTGAGTATCGGCACACGTGACCGCCGGCAGCAGCAGGAAGTTTCCCTGGGTGACACTGGCACATCCAAAGATGCGCCAATTGTGGCACTTTACCCGGCTCTTCCCACTTCCCTGTAGCATTGGCAAGTGTGGTAATATGTGTGGTTGATGCCACCTTTGTATTGCCGGTGACATCAAGCCCACGGCTTAGTAATGGAGAGGAGTCTATAAGACACCTATCCATTACTAATCCTATAATTGTAATGTTAAATATAGACAAGGCCAGAATAAAGTCCTTTAATATTCTTAATTAACCATACTTACTGCAACGCCTAAACCCCGAATCCCTCGATCTCTTACACACAAAAAAATAAACCAACACAAATACTCTGTCCAACGTAGTCCAATTATCGAGTGTGCCACGACGAGTCCAGCTCTGCTAAATCTGGATGCCTTTGGCTGAATGGTGGCATGATGGTGGCAGATCTTATAAATGACCACTGGAGATAACTCTGTCTCCGGCGGTCACCTTCACTGCATTTCTCACAATCAGGTGACTGTGAGAACTTTGCTAGTGACCGGAGATAACCCCGGCGGTCACGTGCACAGCAGTTCTCGCGGTCAGCTGATCACATCGCAAGAACTGCATTGGACGCAAACTTCGAGATGAAATAATGGAAGAGATTATTTAAATTAGTACACATGCGTAGTTAGGCTACTTTCACATTTCCGGTGGTAGTCGCCCGTCACAAAGCGTCTGCGCGACGTAACGGCGGAAGTGTGTCCTTTTTACATTTTTCTGCAGTCCCGGCTAGGAAAGACGAGACATTTCCTGCCGGGCATGCGCAGACGGAAGAACTCTCCCTCAGCCTCCCCAGTGTAGCGCTGCTCCTGGGGTCGGGTCCCTTTCCTCCATACTGGGGGCTGACGGTCCGGGCGCCTGTCTGCTGGGGGGGTGTATGAGGCGGCAATCTCCAACACGGCGGCCGATTTCAGCATGTGGTGGCCGCTCTCAGCGCGGCAGCCTCTTCCAGCCTCCAGGTCCAGCGGCCACGTCACTTCCGGTCGCGACGAGCGCCGGCCTCAGGAGAGGCCTTCCAGCACGGTCAGACCGCGTGGGACGCGGTAAGGAGGGCAGGATCAACCAGGTAAAGAGCAATATAAAAATGGGGTATGGGGAGCTATGTGCCGCCGGCCATCCTGTTGGAGCACCCGGCTAGTGTACCTGCATAATGGAGGAATCTGCCAGACCTGAGGGGCCAGAGCAGTCACAGGGGCAAGTGAGTAGGATGTTCAAAGCCATACTACAATGCTCCTGTCTATACCCCTATCCCCCTATTCGGTGGTCTCTGTGTATTTTAGGGAGAGCCTTCCAACCCTGCACCTGAAAAGAAAGGCTGGGAAGAATAAATGTCCAATTTTGTGCAGCTAGATTCCTGGAGAACTGTCGGAAACCGCCCTGCAAGTCATGCACATCTAAAATCGTCGGAGAAGAACAAAATTCATTATTAACTAATGAGAGCAGTGATACGTCAGGAGGTTCTTTCCCAGACCAGCCAGAGAGAACCGCAAACATCGCGGAAAAGACCGAGGGAGTTCAGTCCTTCTGACCAAGAAGATACGGAGGAGTCGGATCAAGAAGAAAGAGAAGAACCATTAGGAAGAGGAAAGAAATATCTCTTCTCGGCAGCAGATACGGATGAACTCCTACATGCAGTACGTAACACCATGCAGTTACAGGACACTCGAGAGGAAACCTCAATTCATGATGAAATGTTTGACGGTCTGCATGCTCAACTTACAAAAGTTTTTCCGGTTAATAATCATATCCGTTCCATGATATTGGAAGAATGGCAGGAGGCGGAGAAAAGGCTAGTGGTACCTAGAGACTTTAGACTACATTTACCTTATAATCCAGAGGATATAAAGGTTTGGGATGAAGTTCCTAAGATAGATGCCATTAGCAAAAGATGCAAAGAAGACGGCGATTCCGTTTGAGGACTCCTCCGCGTTGAAGGATCCAATGGATCGCAAAGTGGATGGACTGCTGAGGAGAACTTGGGAATCCTCGGCGGCAATAATACGGGCCAATATAGCTGCAACCTCGTTAGCCTGGTCCATGCATCTATGGATGGATGATCTGGAAGAACATCTCAAGGCTAAAACCTCTAGAGATGTTATCCTCAAATCCTTACCGTTACTAAAGCTGGCAACAGGTTTCATGGCGGACGCTTCGGCGGAATCTGTACAATTCGCTGCCAGAAGCGAATCCTCCTCCAATGCAGCCAGAAGTGCGATCTGGCTAAAGACTTGGTCAGGCGATATTCAGTCAAAGAATAAACTTTGTGGGATCCCGTTCTCAATGGGTAAAGTGTTTGGGCCTATTCTAGACGACATATTAGAAAGAGCCTCAGACAAAAAGAAAAGGTTCCCTGAGGAAAATAGTAAAAAAATACCAGCCCTTTCATAGATCCCGGCCTAGTCAGAAGATAGACTACAGGGGGAAAGGGAAGACTGGGAGATGGTCATATCCCAGGGGTGGAAAAGGTAAAGACTCCATCTTCCATGGTTCAGGAAAACCAAATAAATGACATCAGATTGGGAGGTCGGTTACAAAGATTTCTAGTGGGCTGGCAGAAAATATCCAAAAACCCATGAATTCTGCAGGTGATTGCTCAGGGTTACAAACTAGAATTCACCAGTCCTCCAGAAAGGTTCATAGTAACAAGATCTTATCCCCTCTTAAACTCCCCTATCTGGCCAGACATCCAGGAGTTGTTAGAAATAGACGCGATCGTCCCAGTACCCATCTCAGAGAGAGGCAAGGGCCATTATTCACACCTATTAACAAAAAACCCATCAGGAGACTCCCGGGCGATTATAAATCTGAAACCCCTGAACAGATGGATATGGTACACGAGATTCAGGATGGAATCTATAAAGTCCACACTACCTCTTAGACAAAGACATGGTGATGTGCACCTTGGATCTAAAGAGTGCATACTACAACGTCCCAATACACGCTTGCTACCAGAAATTTCTGAGATTCGCCCTGACGAACAAAGGGGTAGTTTATCACTTTCAATTCAAGTGTCTCCCCTTCGGCCTAGCCTCGGCCCCAAGGATATTTACCAAACTAATGTCAGAGGTAGTAGCATATCTAAGGAATCAAGGTATTTCCATAGTACCTTACCTAGATGACTTTTTAATAATGGCGAGATAAGAGAAGCTTTTCAAGATCGACCGCAACTTCACACTCTCCATTCTACAGGATCTGGAGTGGATTGTGAATTGGGGAAAAATGATGCCTAGTTCCAAATTCCAGAATAATATTTTTGGTGGTCATATTAGATTCCAACGCCAGAACATCTTTTCTACCAGAAGAAAGACAGAAGTCGTTAATCGAGAACATATACCGGTTCAGGAAAAGCACTTACTCTATAAGGGAAGCAATGAGGGTCCTAGGCTTAATGACGGCCTGTATTCCCTGTGTGAAATGGAGCCAATTTCACTCACGGGGGTTACAGAAGCAGATTCTGAAATCTTGGGACAGAAGGCAAAATTCTCTGGAGAAGATGATTTTTCTCCTTCAGTAAAGAAGTCCCTATCCTGGTGGACCGTCCTGGAAAACCTGAAGGTGGGAGTTCCATGGAACCTCTGTCCCTGTGTCACTGTTACCACAGACGTCAGTCAGTACGGATGGGGTGGGTACATAGGAAGGACATACTACCAAGGGAAGTGGAGTCCAGAAATGTCAGCCAAGTCATCAAACTTCAGAGAACTTTATTCAATTTGGAAAGTGCTCTACCAGGCCCAGTCTCAAGTCAGAGACAGACACGTGAGGATTCTGTCCGACAATGTAACAGCGGTGGCATTTCTAAGGCACCAAGGAGACCCAAGACACCATCTCTACAGCACTTGGCAGGCCAGATTTTCAGATGGGCAGAGAAATCTGTCAGGTCCATCTCGGCAGTCCACTTGGAGGGTGCCAAAAACCAGGTAGAAGATTATTTTAAGCAGAACAGTAGATCCCAGAGAATGGGAATTGAATCCAGAAGTGTTTAACAGTCTGTGCCAGCAGTGGGGGACCCCTCGAGTGGATCTCTTTGCCACCAGGTCAAATGCAAAGGCCAGAACATTTTTCTCTCTATCCTCTAGAGGGAGCAGGGGAGTCGACGCGCTGTCTCAACATTGGGGAGAAGGTACGCTTTTCCACCCCTTCCACTGATCCCGAGAACACTCGGGAAGATACGGGATGAAAGAGCAACAGTAATCCTGGTGGTTCCCTTTTGGCCCAAGAGGAGCTGGTTTTTTCTTCTATCCAGAATGTTGACAGAAAGACCTATTCTCCTGCCGAAGAGGCAGGACCTTCTGTGCCAAGGTCTGGACTTGCTACAACTATCTGCCTGCATCCTGAACGCCTGACGTAAGATCCAGAGACCTGTCAGAAGAGGTTATCACCACACTCCAGGCAAGCAGGAAGTCGGTGACTTAAGCGATCTATAACAAGATCTGGAAGTGATATTGCTCTTTTCTAGGAGAGATCTCAGTAGATACCTCAAAACCAGACATTCCTAGAATCCTTGACTTTTTACTACTTGGGTTTAAGAAAGGCCTCCGGCCTAGTACCTTAAAAGTACAGATTGCGGCCCTTAGTGTGTTCTTTGACTCATCGTTTGCCTCCCATCCTTGGATAGCAAGATTTGCTAGAGTCATACAAAGAATGAGACCTCTTGTGAGGAAATCGTCTCCTCCATGGGACCTAAATTTGGTCCTTAATGCCCTGTGCAGGTTCCAATATTTATTATCAGAGGACATGGACATAGCCAATCTCTCCTTTAAAACAGCCTTCCTAGTGGCCATCACTTTAGCTAAGAGATTAGGGGAAATGCAGGCTCTATCCATACAGGATCCATACCTCCGGATCTTTGACGGCAGAATAGTCTTAAGACTTAATCCAGCCTTTCTCCCCAAGGTAGTCTCGTCTACAAACATAAACCAAGAAATAATTCTTCCCTCATTCTGCCAACACCGTAGAAACACGAAGGAAGGGGTCTATCATAACCTTGACGTTAGAGAGACAGTTGTGAAATACGTAGGGGCGACTGAAGGGTGGAGACAAGACACGAACCTGTCATACAGTACAGGGGACCAAATAAAGGTTGTAAGGCAGCAAAGTCAACCATTGCTAGGTGGATTAAGACTACTGTAAACCTAGCGTATACAGCCCAAGGGAAGGATCCCCCAGATATCCTTAGAGCCCACTCAACCCGAGCTATTGCTACATCATGGGCAGAGGGGGGGGGAGCTTCAGCGGAGCAGATCTGTAGGGCTGCGACTTTGACAAGTCTTTCTACTTTTGCCAGACATTATAAACTAGATGTCTCATCAGAGCAGTCAGCTTTTGGTAGAAAAGTATTACATGCAGTAGTCCCACCCTAGTTTACCATGCTTTGGTATTCCTCCAATGGTTCTTTCAGGTGGTGAACTGGAAAACGGTAATTAGACCTACCGGTAACTGTATTTCCAGGAATCCATCCTGACAGCACTACTAATTCCCTCCCACTGCAAATTTGTATTATAGACTAATGTGATGTAACATTGGTGTAAATTTGTTGAATAAAATTCTTTTTTGCATCCATCCAGATGTGGTACTTGGAAAATCACTGGTGGGTGGAGTGGGGAGGGTCCTTTTAACCGCTTGTTGTTCCTGTCCCACTGAGGGTAAGAAGGACGTCCTCCAGTGGTGCTGTCAGGATGGATTCCTGGAAATACAATTACTGGTAGGTCTAATTACCGTTTTTGGGAGATTTTTATTTTTACAAAAGTATACAGTATATACTCAAGTATAAGTATAATTTATTATTTTTACATTAGTCTGGTCTTCAGACTATCATTATTTTTTTACTTTTTACAATTTTCTTTTTTTTTTTTTACAAGGAATATAGGGGCGACGGATCCTTTCAAAGGTCCGATCTTCCCAAACCAACAGGCTGGAACGTGGAGTGTTGCCTCCACGTACCCCCTCCTGCACAGATTGAAGATATGTCTTTAGGGCACCGCTCTCCCCACACCATCAACAGACGGGAACATGGTGTCACCTGCATGTACCCCCTTCTGCAGCCATGCCTACTTGAGTCGGACCATAGCCCTGTCCCATCCTAAAGGAGTGATCCCCCTATAGGATAGAGGCATTGATGGCGTCCATGCAGCCCCCACTGCACCACCACTGAAGAACAGCGGTGATGGAAGCAGGCGGGCGGTCCCTCTCCACCTTACTGACAAAGGGATGTCCCCTGCAGCACCTGACTTGCAGGCAGCAGTCAGGCTCTGCACGTTGTTTCACGTCTCTCCCAGTAATATAGGCTGCATGTGAGTTATGCCTGTCTCTCCCAGTAATATAGGCTGGATGTGAGCTCTGTCTCTCTCCCAATAATATAGCCTGGATGTGAGCTCTGTGTGTCTCTCCCACTAATATAGGCTGGATGTGAACGGTACTTCTCCCAGTAATATAGGCTGGATGTGGGCTCTGTGAGTCTCTTCCAGTAATATAGGCTGGATGTGGGCTCTGTCTTCCCCAGTATAATAGGCTAGATGTGAGGTCTGTGTCTCTCAGTAATATAGGCTGGATGCGAGGTCTGTCTCCCCCCCCCCCCCCCCCCCCCCAGTATTATTGGCTTGGTTTGAACTGTGTGTGTATCGAGGTGACTGCTGTCTTCATTCGCTCATACATTAGCATAGTTTGTCTTTATTTACAGCCTATTTTCTTTTCCCCACTCCAGCCTGTGGAGGTTTTTGCACAGCTTTCTCCCTACCGTCTATCTCTAACACTGAAAGAAGGGAAAGAGCTGCGTTTAAAAGCGGGAGTGCTGACAATTTTTTTTTTTTTTTTTTTTTTAGCTGGATAGAGGATTTACAGAAACTGCAGCAGCAAAATGGTAGAAATGTTTTAACGAAGCTTAGAAAGTGGCATTACTTTGAATTTAGGAAGTTAAGTGAAAAATTGAAAATGAAAAATGTTCCAAGGTGTTTAGGTGTCGAGGTGACCTGGGACTTAATTCCCGGTGACGGGATAGTACGTCATATGCGATCGACCGGGCTCACGGAGGGAGCGCAGCCGGGTGTCAGCTGATTATTACAGCTGACATCCGACACTATGTGCCAGGAGCGGTCACGGACCGCTCCAGCACTTTAACCCTCGGAACACTGCGATCAAACATGATCGCAGCATAAAGAGGCATCGAGCAGGGAGGGGGCTCCCTGCGTGCTTCCCTGAGACCCTCGAAACAACGCTATGTTATCGCGTTGTTCTGAGAGTCTCCTCCGTCCTCCTCCCCGCAGGCCCCGGATCCAAAATGGCTGCGGGGCTGCATCCGGGTCCTGCAGGGAGGTGGCTTGCAGGCGCCTGCTAAGAACAGGCGCCGGGAAGCCTCCTGCACTGTCTGTCAAATTGCTGATCTGACACAGTGCTTTGCAAAGTGTCAGATCAGCGATCTGACACTATAACATGTCCCACCCTCGGACGAACTAAAGTAAAAATAAAATATATTAACGTGTAAAAAAAAAAAAAAAAAAAATTCCAATACATTTCTCTATCTAAATAAAAAAACAAAAGTACACATTTAGTATCGTCGCGTCCGTAACGACCCGACCTATGAAACTGTTCCACTAATTAACCCCTTCAGTGAACATTGTAAAAGAGGCAAAAAACAATGCTTTATCATACCGTTGAACAGAAAGTGGAATAACGCGCTCAAAAAGACGGATATAAATATCCATGGTACCGCTGAAAAGTCATCTTGTCCCACAAAAAACGAGCCGCCATACAGCGTCATCAGCAAAAAAGTTATAGCCCTCAGAATAAAGTGATGCAAAAATAATTTTTTCTATAATAGTTTTTATTGTATAAAAGCGCCAAAACATAAAAAAATATAAATGAGGTATCGCTGTAATCGTACTGACCCGAAGAATAAAACTGCTTTATCAATTTAACCTAACGTGGAGCGGTATAAATGCCCTCCCCCCAAAAGTAATTAATGAATTGCTGGTGGTTGTTCATTCTGCCTATCAAAAATCGGAATAAAAAGCGATCAAAAAATGTCATGTGCCCAAAAATGGTACCAATAAAAACATCAACTTGTCCCGCAAAAAACAAGACCTCACCGTGGACCAAAATATGGAAAAATTGTAGCTCTCAAAATGTGGTAACGTAAAAACTATTTTTTTGCAATTAAAAACGTCTTTTATTGTGTGACAGCTGCCAAACCTAAAAACCTGCTATAAAAACCTGCTATAGAAACCTGCTATAAATAGAAAATCATAGTAACATAGTAACATACATAGTAACATAGTTAGTAAGGCCGAAAAAAGACATTTGTCCATCCAGTTCAGCCTATATTCCATCATAATAAATCCCCAGATCTACGTCCTTCTACAGAACCTAATAATTGTATGATACAATATTGTTCTGCTCCAGGAAGACATCCAGGCCTCTCTTGAACCCCTCGACTGAGTTCGCCATCACCACCTCCTCAGGCAAGCAATTCCAGATTCTCACTGCCCTAACAGTAAAGAATCCTCTTCTATGTTGGTGGAAAAACCTTCTCTCCTCCAGACGCAAAGAATGCCCCCTTGTGCCCGTCACCTTCCTTGGTATAAACAGATCCTCAGCGAGATATTTGTATTGTCCCCTTATATACTTATACATGGTTATTAGATCGCCCCTCAGTCGTCTTTTTTCTAGACTAAATAATCCTAATTTTGCTAATCTATCTGGGTATTGTAGTTCTCCCATCCCCTTTATTAATTTTGTTGCCCTCCTTTGTACTCTCTGTAGTTCCATTATATCCTTCCTGAGCACCGGTGCCCAAAACTGGACACAGTACTCCATGTGCGGTCTAACTAGGGATTTGTACAGAGGCAGTATAATGCTCTCATCATGTGTATCCAGACCTCTTTTAATGCACCCCATGATCCTGTTTGCCTTGGCAGCTGCTGCCTGGCACTGGCTGCTCCAGGTAAGTTTATCATTAACTAGGATCCCCAAGTCCTTCTCCCTGTCAGATTTACCCAGTGGTTTCCCGTTCAGTGTGTAATGGTGATATTGATTCCTTCTTCCCATGTGTATAACCTTACGTTTATCATTGTTAAACCTCATCTGCCACCTTTCAGCCCAAGTTTCCAACTTATCCAGATCCATCTGCAGCAGAATACTATCTTCTCTTGTATTAACTGCTTTACATAGTTTTGTATTATCTGCAAATATCGATATTTTACTGTGTGTAAACCTTCTACCAGATCATTAATGAATATGTTGAAGAGAACAGGTCCCAATACTGACCCCTGCGGTCCCCACTGGTCACAGCGACCCAGTTAGAGACTATACCATTTATAACCACCCTCTGCTTTCTATCACTAAGCCAGTTACTAACCCATTTACACACATTTTCCCCCAGACCAAACATTCTCATTTTGTGTACCAACCTCTTGTGCGGCACGGTATCAAACTCTTTGGAAAAATCAAGATATACCACGTCCAATGACTCACTGTGGTCCAGCCTATAGCTTACCTCTTCATAAAAACTGATTAGATTGGTTTGACAGGAGCGATTTCTCATAAACCCATGCTGATATGGAGTTAAACAGTTATTCTCATTGAGATAATCCAGAATAACATCCCTCAGAAACCCTTCAAATATTTTACCAACAATAGAGGTTAGACTTACTGGCCTATAATTTCCAGGTTCACTTTTAGAGCCCTTTTTGAATATTGGCACCACATTTGCTATGCGCCAGTCCTGCGGAACAGACCCTGTCGCTATAGAGTCACTAAAAATAAGAAATAATGGTTTATCTATTACATTACTTAGTTCTCTTAGTACTCGTGGGTGTATGCCATCCGGACCCGGAGATTTATCTATTTTAATCTTATTTAGCCGGTTTCGCACCTCTTCTTGGGTTAGATTGGTGACCCTTAATATAGGGTTTTCGTTGTTTCTTGGGATTTCACCTAGCATTTCATTTTCCACCGTGAATACCGTGGAGAAGAAGGTGTTTAATATGTTAGCTTTTTCCTCGTCATCTACAACCATTCTTTCCTCACTATTTTTTAAGGGGCCTACATTTTCAGTTTTTATTCTTTTACTATTGATATAGTTGAACAGTTTGGGATTAGTTTTACTCTCCTTAGCAATGTGCTTCTCTGTTTCCTTTTTGGCAGCTTTAATTAGTTTTTTAGATACAGTATTTTTCTCCCTATAGTTTTTTAGAGCTTCAATGGTGCCATCCTGCTTTAGTAGTGCAAATGCTTTCTTTTTACTGTTAATTGCCTGTCTTACTTCTTTGTTTAGCCACATTGGGTTTTTCCTATTTCTAGTCCTTTTATTCCCACAAGGTATAAACTGCTTATAAATCGAACCCTCCTTTATCACCCCCTTAGTTAGGGAAAAATAAAATAAAAAAAAATGTATTTATTTCTATTTTTCCGTTAGGGTTAGGGCTACAGTTAGGGTTAGGCTATGTGCACATGTTGCGGATTGGTGTGCGGATCTTTCTGCACTGTTTTTACAAAATCCGCAGGTAAACCGCACTGCGGATGTAGATCCGCAGCAAAATCTGCAACGTGTGCGCGTAGCCTTAGGGTTGGGGCTAAAGTTAGGGTTAGGGTTTGGATTATATTTACAGTTGGGATTAGGGTTGGGGTGTGTGTCGGGGTTGGGGGGTGTGTCGGGATTAGGGTTTCAGTTATAATTGTGGGGTTTCCACTGTTTAGGCACATCAGGGGCTCTCCAAACGTGACATGGCGTCCGATCTCAATTCCAGCCAATTCTGCGTTGAAAAAGTCAAACAGTGCTCCTTCCCTTCCGAGCTCTCCCGTGTGCCCACACAGGGGTTTAACCCAACATATGGGGTATCAGCGTACTCAGGACAAATTGGACAACAACTTTTGGGGTCCAATTTCTCCTGTTACCCTTGGGAAAATAAAATAAAATTGAATCTGAAGTACATTTTTTGTGAAAAAAAGTTAAATGTTCATTTTTTTATTTTTTATTTAAACATTCCAAAAATTCCTGTGAAACACCTGAAGGGTTAATAAACTTCTTGGGGAAAATAAAATTTGGGGCTAAAATATCATTTTTGTGGGGGGAAAAAAGATTTATTTTCACGGCTCTGCGTTATAAACTGTAGTGAAACACTTGGGGGTTCAAAGTTCTCAACACATCTAGATAAGTTCCTTGGGGGGGTCTAGTTTCCAATATGGGGTCACTTGTGGGGGGGTTTCTACTGTTCGGGTACATCAGGGGCTCTGCAAACGCAATGTGACGCCTGCAGACCATTCCATCTAAGTCTGTATTCCAAACAGCGCTCCTTCCCTTCCGAGCCCTCCCATGTGCCCAGAAGGTGGTTCCCCCCCCCCCCCCCCGCCGTATCAGCGTACTCGGGACCAATTGGACAACAACTTTTGTGGTCTAATTTCTCCTGTTACCCTTGGGAAAATTAAAAATTGGGGACGAAAAGATCATTTTTGTGAAAAAATGATTTTCTATTTTTACTGCTCTATATTATAAATTTCTGTGAAGCCCTTGGTGGGTCAGTGCTCACCACACATCTAGATAAGTTCCTTAGGGGGTCTTCTTTCCAAAATGGTGTCACTTGTGTGGGGTTTCTATGTTTAGGCACATCAGGGGCTCTCCAAACGTAATATGGCGTCCCATCTCAATTCCAGTCAATTTTGCATTGAAAAGTCAAACGGCGCTCCTTCCCTTCCGAGCTCTGTCATGCGCCCAAACAGTGGTTTACCCCCACATATGGGGTATCTGCGTACTCAAAACAAATTGTACAACAACTTTTATGGTCCAACTTCTGTTACCAGTGGGAAAATAAAATTAAATTGAATCTGAAGTACATTTTTTGTGAAAAAAAGTTAAATGTTCATTTTTTAATTTAAACATTCCAAAAATTCCTGTGAAACACCTGAAGGGTTAATAAACTTCTTGAATGTGGTTTTGAGCACCTTGAGGGGTGCAGTTTTTAGAATGGTGTCACAATTGGGTATTTTCTAGCATATAGACCCCTCAAGGTGACTTCAAATGAGATGTGGTCCCTAAAAAAAAAAAAAAAAATGGTAAAAATGAGAAATTGCTGGTCAACTTTTAACCCTTATAACTACCTAACAAAAAAAAAATTGTCCCAAAATTAAGTATTTTGTGTAACATACTGTATCTCTGATTTAATTCAAAGTTGGAAAATTGCAAAATTTTCAAAATTTTTGACATATTGCCGTTTTTTTTTCACAAATAAACGCAAGTAATGTCAAGGAAATTTTACCACTATCATGAAGTACAATATGTCACGAGTAAACAATGTCGGAATCGCCAGGATCCATTGAAGCGTTCCAGAGTTATAACCTCATAAAGGGACAGTGGTCAGAATTGTATAAATTGGCCCGGTCATTAACATGCAAACCACCCTTGGGGGTTAAGGGGTTAAAGAGGTTGTCCATTACTTTTACATTGATAACCTATTCTTAGGGTAGTTTATCAGTGTCTGATCAGCCTGGGTCCGACACCTGGCACCCCTGCTCTCCAGCCGGAAGTACTCACTTGACGAGCTGCTCTGCCTCCTTGTAGTGGCCGGGGTTTGGTACTACACATCCTGCTCCTATTGATTTGAATAGGAGGCAGATGTGTAGTACCAAACCCCAGTCACTACTAGATGACGGAGCAGCTCCGCAAGTGAGTACTTCCGGCCGGTGGCCACCACCAATAACTGCTGGTTGGTTGTCAGACATTGATGGAACATCCTTAGGCTAGGTAATTAATGTAAAAGTAGTGGACAACCACTAATCAACACACTCACAAGCCGTTCTTAATCTTGAATATACAGCTACATCGGCTGGCTCCGGTGCATGTGCATTGAAGTTGTGTATTCATGCCCCGGCTTTGTCACCCTGTGCATTTGCCAATTGCCATTATTCTGTCAGAATAGGATTCATGGCAGGTCATGGTGTTTCCCTGCTGAAGGGACCTCTTCAGGTCAGAATGTGGATTATTTGGGGATAACTGTCATGACTGACTGGAGCGGCTCTACCTGCATGACTCCAAGAAACTAGTTTGCATACCGCACCTCTTTCAAAGCATGTAGATAACTAAATATATAGATATATAAACATGCCGGATTCTTGGCATTTCCTGCATGTCCCATCGGTTTTGAGGGAACTAACCAAGTTGCTATGATCGCAGCAAAAGAAGGTTAAGAAGGTGCAGGGCCCCCAAATTGTTGTTCTGCCTTGTCCTCTTTGGGAATGCCCTGCGGATCTGCCTTCCGGCTCTGTTTGTCGTGGGTGGAACGCTCCAGATGATTGACAGTTCTGTCCAGCAGCATCGGAGGAGGGCAGGGACACAGAAGTTGGCCGAATCCTTGCCTGTGAAATCTGGTAATAATGTCATTGAAGTCTGATGTAACCCCTCCGCATGCTTGTTAGAATAATCTTGTTTCTTGGACATGCATAACATTTTATAAAAAGAATATTTTTTACCCTTCGCCACGACAGCACCCCACATGAGAGAGAGGGATCCGCCCATAGGAACAGGAAACCTACAGAATAAAAGGAGGCGGTCCCCTCTCCTCCTCCTCAGTTTAGGTTTCCTGTTCCTACAGGGACCCGGCTTACCTACAGATGAAGAGGATCCCTGGGCCATGCACCCGCCTGCGCCGGTTTCTGTGGGAACGGCAGGGGCTGCGGTACCAGAAGCAGCGGCGGGGGAGCCCCTGCTTGCAGCCTCCCCCCTCGTCTGGCCAAACATCCACGGTCCGGGTCCGGTCACCGTAGGTCCGGCCGGCACTGTGAGGACGCGCGCGCTGCAGCGGCCGGCTTAATAGCCTCTGGCGGCCGCATGGTGGTGAGAGCGGCGCGTCTAACCCGGAAGTCGCGGGAGCACTTCCGGGTTGGTCCGGGGAGGCAGGAGAATGGGCGGCAAGTTTAAAAATGCAGCGCTAGCGTCGGGCCGGTGTGTGTGAAATGGCTTCACCGGCCGACGAAGCGCACCTGCCCGCAGTGCAACAGCGCTCTCCCAGCAGGGAGAGAAGCACGAGGAGCAGCACAAAGAGTGGTGGCCGACCTCCAGAGAAGAGTTCTACCACCAAACGAATTCCGCCTCCAGAACCGGTACCTGTCAGCTTCACTGGGTGAGTTTTTGAAAGAGTCTCTTCCTATATGCTGATATATGTTCCTCCTGTATCCTTCCTCTAGACTAAGAAAAGGACACACAAATCTAAGCATAAAGAGTGTGCTTTATGTACGCAGCCCCTCCCGGATGATTATGCCAAAAAACTGTGTGCAGAGTGTATCATGCAAACTCTACGGCAGGAAAATATCATGACTCCCTCAGATGTCAGAGCTATTATCCGAGAAGAGATGCAGGGTTTGGCGCAGACAAGTAGCGCCAGTACCCGTCAGCCTAGCAGGTCCCGGTCTCCGGTTAGTTCGGAGTCAGAGGGTGTATGTATTTCTTCAGACGAAGAGGGATCTCAGCCGAGCTCATCCGAGACTGAAGGGGGACTTTGTCTTCCCAACAGTAATGTGGACAATTTAATAAAATCTGTCAGGAGCACGATGGGGTGCCCAGATGGGAAAGAAAAGAAATCAGCACAGGACATAATGTTTGCGGGGTTAGGACAGAAGAAACGTAGGTCCTTCCCCGTCATACAAACCATCAAAGATATTGTCAAAAAGGAGTGGGACAAGCAGAATAGAGGGTTTTTACCATCATCCTCTAAAAGGCGCTATCCCTTCAGCGATGAAGACCTAAACACCTGGTCAAAGGTGCCAAAAGTTGATGCTGCGGTAGCCTCCACAACCAAACAGTCGGTCCTACCAGTGGAGGATTCAGGGGTCCTAACAGACCCGCTGGACCGTAAAGCAGAAGCTTTACTAAAGAGGTCATGGGAAGTCAATACGGGGGCGTTCAGGCCCGCCATATCTAGTACCTGTACTGCAAGATCTCTACTAGTATGGACGGAGCAATTGGAGGAACAGATTAGAGGCAAAACTTCGAGGGAATCTATCCTGCTGAAATTGCCTCAAATTAAAGAAGCAGTAGCATTCCTAGCTGATGCCTCAGTGGACTCGCTACGTCTTGCAGCCAGGTCAGCCGGCCTAGTCAACACAGCCCGGCGTGCACTCTGGCTAAAGAATTGGAAGGGGGACGCACAAGCTAAAGCGAAACTTTGTGCGATTCCCTGTCAGGGTGAGTTCCTTTTTGGGAAGACGCTGGATGAACTCCTGAATAAAGCAGGTGAAAGGAAGAAAGGCTTCCCTAACCAGTATCTTCCATCCTACAGGAGAGCCTTCAGGAGACGCCCCTTTACTAGGAACAAGCCGCTTGAACAAAGAGAGCGATGGGAGTCGAAGGACCCAAAGCAAAAAGGTGCCTTTTTTAGCGGGTCCCATAATCCGAGACGTAAATACCGCTAACCAGGAAGTAGGCGGCAGATTAAAATTTTTTCTTCCCCAATGGGGACAGATAACATCCAGCCAGTGGATTCTGGACATTGTGCAATACGGCCTTAAATTAGAATTTGATCGAATCCCTTGGGATTCCTTCATAATAACATCTCCAAAAGGTCAGGACCAACAGAGGGCTCTAGAAATAGAGATCCTATCTCTTCTATCTAAGAAAGTCCTGATTGAAGTTCCCCAGGATCAAAAAGGGAAAGGGTTCTACTCCCCTTTATTCCTGATTAATAAACCAGATGGTTCATTTAGAACCATCATAAATCTTAAAAAATTAAATTCTTTCCTGCGTAATCATACCTTCAAAATGGAATCCATTAGTTCTACCATAAAACTCTTATTCCCTAGGTGTGTCATGGCCGGAATAGACTTAAAGGACGCCTATTACCATCTTCCCATACATGCCGAACATCAGCAGTACCTAAGGGTAGCAGTCACCCTGGAGGGAAAGGTTCGTCACTTTCAATATGTTGCAATGCCATTTGGGCTTTCTATGGCTCCCCGCGTCTTCACTAAGGTGATACTAGAAGTGATGGCTCATCTACGCCAACGAGATACCTTGATAATACCCTACCTAGATGACTTTCTAGTGGTAGGAAGCTCTGCACTTCAATGTAAAACTCGTTTATCTAATACGATCTCGTCCCTACAGGAGTTAGGTTGGATCGTCAACTTCGAAAAATCTCGGCTGAATCCAGAAACCGTTCAGACATTTCTAGGAATCCAGCTAGACTCCGTAAGTCAGAAATGCTTTCTTCCTCAGTCAAAGAGGTTGACTATACAATCAAAGGTATCAGACGCAATACGCAAACCCTACATGACACTAAGAAAGGCCATGTCCTTACTGGGGTCATTATCATCATGTATCCCTGCTGTACCTTGGGCACAATTCCATACCCGTCAATTGCAGTACGAAGTATTGTCGGCTCAGGGGAAAGACGGTTATTTAGAAAGTAGAATAACTCTTTCCAGTAATGTCTTAGAATCGCTATCCTGGTGGCTAGACATGGACCACCTATCACGGGGTGTGCCATGGATAATAGACCCGTCTAAAATAATTACCACCGACGCCAGCCCTATTGGGTGGGGAGCACATATGGAAGACAATCTGGCCCAAAATACTTGGGATCAGACAGAATTAATATGTTCCTCCAACTGGAAGGAGTTAAAAGCAATAGAATGTGCCTTATATCATTTTCTTCCGCAGATTCATGGAACAAATGTAAGAATTTACTCAGACAATTCCACCGCAGTGGCATACTTGAACCGTCAGGGTGGTACAAAGTCAGGAAGTCTGATGACCATAGCTGCAAACATCTTTCAGCTGGCAGAGGCTCATCTAACATCCTTAACAGCCCTGCACATCAAAGGTGTAGAGAACATCAGGGCAGACTACCTCAGCAGAAACGAGTTGCGTCAAGGAGAATGGACCTTAAACAAATCCATATTCAGAAGGATAACAGAAGCATGGGGGATACCACAAATCGACCTATTTGCCACAAGAGACAACCGGCAAGTACAAAGGTTCGCTTCCCTGAACACCAGGGATCACCCAGATATGTTGGACTCTCTCCACCATCCTTGGCGGTTCAGACTGGCATATGCCTTTCCTCCAATGTCTCTGATTCCTCTAGTGATCAGAAAGATCAGGAGGGAACAGGCAAGAGTAATCCTCATTGCACCATTCTGGCCGAAAAGACCATGGTTCTCTTGTCTCCAGACCATGTGCCTATGCGATCCTTGGATCCTCCCATCAGACAAGGAGCTGCTGTACCAAGGCCCCTTTTTCCACCCGCAAGTGAAAGGTCTTCACTTGACGGCGTGGAATTTGAGAGGCAACTATTAAGTTCCAGAGGGTTCTCAACAGAACTAGTAAACACCCTCTTATTGAGCAGGAAAAGATCTACCACCCTAATATATAGTAGGGTATGGAATAAATTTTTAGACTTTTACACGGTACCGTTCACTAAGCAAGTTCCACTCACACCTATCCTAGAGTTCTTGCAAAAAGGCCGAGAGTTAGGACTATCTGTAAATACCTTAAGAGTTCAGGTCTCGGCATTAGGAGCCCTATATGGATGCAATATAGCAGCTAATAGGTGGATCTCCAGATTCATAAAATCTTGTGAACGTAGTAAACCGGTCCATATTCCCCGTCTACCTCCGTGGGATTTAAATCTAGTATTAGAGGCCTTAACAAGCTCTCCATTTGAACCATTAGATTCAATACCTTTAAAAATCCTAACATATAAAGTAGCCTTACTAGTAGCCCTAACCTCAGCTAGACGGGTTAGTGACATCCAGGCCCTATCAGTAGACCCACCTTTCTTACTGATATTTCATGATCGGATAGTCCTGAAACCAGACCCCTCATACCTCCCTAAGGTAGCGTCCACCTACCACAGGTCACAAGAAATATTTCTCCCTTCCTTTTTTGATTCACCTGTAACTCCAGAACATCATAAGTTCCACACCTTAGATGTCAGAAGAGCCATCCTGACTTATATAGAAAGGTGTCAGACATGGAGGGAGAGTAGGGCTCTGTTTATCTCCTTTCAGGGCCACAAGAAAGGACATGGGGTCACGAGAGCTACCATATCTCGGTGGATCAGAGAGGCTATCTGCTTGGCCTATACGTCAAAAGGCGAGATTCCTCCAGTGGGTATAAAAGCGCACTCAACACGAGCCATGGCTTCCTCCTGGGCGGAACAAGCAGATGTACCGATCCATTTAATATGTAAGGCTGCAACTTGGTCTACACCTTCTACCTTCTACAACCATTATAGACTTGATCTGTCCACGTCTTCTGATCTGACCTTTGGTAGAGCTGTTCTTAATACAGTAATCCCACCCAAATAATGACTCTCTGAAAATCTCTCATGTGGGGTGCTGTCGTGGCGAAGGGTAAAAAGCCGGATTACGTACCGGTAATGCTCTTTTAATGAGTCCACGACAGCACCCATGTATTACCCTCCCTAAATTATGCACAGCTCTTTCCTTTAAGGTCACAAATAATGGTTGTATAGAGTTAAGAAATTTATGTGACTGAATAAGAATGAATACTAACACTTTTGCGGTTCCCCTTTTTATACTCTGTAACTAAACTGAGGAGGAGAGGGGACCGCCTCCTTTTATTCTGTAGGTTTCCTGTTCCTATGGGCGGATCCCTCTCTCTCATGTGGGGTGCTGTCGTGGACTCATTAAAAGAGCATTACCGGTACGTAATCCGGCTTATTAACATCACCATAAATGTGACAAGATGTGGTCGGCTTGGATGGAAACACTAGACGATGGTTTCTGTATCTTATCTATGAGAAGATTGATTAAAACTTGCATTGTACGGAGCCCAACATTTACCTGAAATGGGAATCTCAGCTGTTGGGGATGGAAGCTGTCCAGTAACTAAATACCGAGCATTAAACAATGAAATAAAGTGAGGATTTTTTAATAAAATTGCTTGTTTTTACAGGTAGTTTTCAAACTTAACCATTTTTGATGTTGAGGAAACTTCTTCAAAGGGATTCTTATCGTTTAGTTCCGGAGCGCTGAGTCCCAGCCTTCCGACTTCATTCTTGCTAGAGATTACACTGTGTGCAGAATTATTCGGCAAGTTGTATTTTGATCACATGATACGTTTTATACATGTTGTCCTATTCCAAGCTGTTCAGGCTTGAGAGCCAGCTACAAATTAAGTAAATCAGGTGATGTGCATCTCTGTAATGAGGAGGGGTGTTGTCTAATGACATCAACACCCTATATAAGGTGTGCTTAATTATTAGGCAACTTCCTTTCCTTTGGCAAAATGGGTCAGAAGAGAGTTTTGACGGGCTCTGAAAAGTCCAAAATTGTGAGATATCTTGCAGAGGGATGCAGCAGTCTTGAAATTGCCAAACTTTTGAAGTGTTATCCCCGAACAATCAAGCGTTTCATGGCAAATAGCCAACAGGGTCGCAAGAAGTGTGTTGGGCAAAAAAGGCACAAAATAAACTGCCCATAAATTGAGGAAAATCAAGCGTCGAGATGCCATTTGCCACCAGTTGTGCCATATTTCAGAGCTGCAACGTTACTGGAGTAACAAAGAGCACAAGGTGTGCGATACTCGGACATGGCCAAGGTAAGGAAAGCTGAAAAACAACCACCTCTGAACAAGCAACATATGATAAAACGTCAAGACTGGGCCAAGAAATATCTTAAGACTGACTCTTCAAAGGTTTTATGGACTGATGAAATGAGTGTGACTCTTGATGGGCCAGAGGTTGGATCAGTAAAGGGCAGAGAGCTCCACTCCGACGCCAGCAAGGTGGAGGTGGGGTACTGGTATGTGCTGGTATCATCAAAGATGAACTTGTGGGACCTCTTCGTGTTGAGGATGGAGTGAAGCTCAACTCCCAGACCTACTGCCAGTTTCTGGAAGACAACTTCTTCAAGCAGTGGTACAGGAAGAAGTCGGTATCGTTCAAGATAAACATGATTTTCATGCAGGACAATGCTCCATCACATGCCTCCAACTACTCCACAGCGTGGCTGGCCAGTAGAGGTCTGAAAGAAGAAAAAATGACATGGCCCCTTGTTCACCTGATCTGAACTCCAAAGAGAACCTGTGGTCCCTCATAAAATGTGAGATCTACAGGGAGGGAAAACAGTACACCTCTGGGAACAGTGTCTGGAGGCTGTGGTGGCTGCTGCTCGCAATGTTTATCGAGAGATGGGAATATATTTGGTTTTTATTAAGTTGCCTAATAATTTTGCACAGTAATAGTTACCTGCACAAACAGATATCCTCCTAAGATAGCCAAATAAAAAAAAAAAAAAACGCTCCAACTTCCAAAAACATTAAGCTTTGATATTTGAGTCTTTTGGGTTGATTGAGAACATAGTTGTTAATCAATAATAAAAATAATCCTCTAAAATACAAGTTGCCTAACAAATCTGCATGCAGTGTAATATTCTCGTGATTGATTCAGTTTGTCCAGTGTCAACGCTTTTCCGCTAGGCCAAACTGGGCACTCCTTGGCGCTGCAAGCAACATAAGAGGAACGCAGGGGCCCAGAAGCTGCCCGAAT
This sequence comes from Ranitomeya imitator, assembly GCF_032444005.1. Taxonomy (NCBI): domain Eukaryota; kingdom Metazoa; phylum Chordata; class Amphibia; order Anura; family Dendrobatidae; genus Ranitomeya; species Ranitomeya imitator. Next base: position 33,302,086 of record NC_091284.1, read on the forward strand.
TGTGCGCTCTAGCAGTGCCACCAGCTTTAGCTCAGGTCTTACAAGCTCCATTTTAAAGAATTTGAGAATAACCCTTTAAGTACCAAAGAATGGTAAAGGGCCATAGGCCTTGTTAGTCTTCTTGCTTATGACTAGTGGTGATGATTATGCACAGGACTAGTTTATTAACAGACTTTGTTTTCTTTCCAGATGCTGATCCATGAATTGAATCAACACAATGTAAGTACCGCTCTTATCACTGTCATTCTAGAGTGAATGAAAGGCTTTTATGGCACATCAATTAAAATGGTAAAGGGGTTTTCCAATGATTTGTTCCGATGACATCGCTTTAACACATGGGCATGTGCAAAACTGGTGATCATGCTCCGGTCCTATTCATTAGAATGGGATCCGTGTGTGATACCCGCTGAAGGTGCAGACATACTGTGTATCTCGCTGGTGAATGCCTTTTACCACCATCCGTAATGATCTTACTGGACTGTCATGGGTCATGCTTTTAAACTGCCTCCTAGTAAACCATGTAAGGGGCTCCCTAAGGCCAGTGCTTCGCTGACAATGACTCTTTGATCATGGTGCGGACACTCTTCAATTTGGTGCTGAGAGAACTTCTTTTTTCGTTTGGGAACTATGGAACCAGTCCTCATTGGGGATTTAGACAGGAGCTCTGGGCTTTGTACATCCAGCCCGCGGTAAGGGCACCTAAAGCTTAGTCTACACCCCACACTGTTACTCTCCTCAATGAGACGCCCTGAACGCTTGTTGTAAGTCATTTAGGTCCACGTTCGTTAGTGAAAAACTGATTAGAATATCATTTTTTCTAACTTTCCATTTAACAGCTTCTTCCAAATAGACTGGATTGGCACGGAAATGAACACCCGAGAACATATGATGAAATGGTGAGTGTTTTACGCTATGTTGGGGATTTGTGAGCAGCGTCATCCCGTATACAAAAATGTAGTTAATTTACTAATATGCAATCCTTCAGTGGCTTATCTAGTTAAAATACTGCAAACATGTCTGCAGATGTGTGGACATAGCCAGTTCCTAGTGGCATGTCCTGTGTGCCCCTTCTCCTATCTGGGCACTTCCCTCCGCTGTGGCCCCGTATTTCTGTATCGGCCCTGCACTCTTATATAACGCACATTGATCTCTGGTTTCCAGCATTGTCCTAAATAAAGAGGATGTAAATCACAGTGAGTAATAAGTGACAGTGTTGATTTTCTGTTCTCACCAGGTTGTATGCTGCTCAAATGTTCAGCTGCAGACTAGAAAACCTATTACTTTTCATAAAAAAAAAAGTTTATATTAGCGATTATTCGCCACTTTCTGCTGTGACCATAAAACAAAAAAATTAAAATATATTTGCTCGTTTTGCACATCTTTTCCTTAGTTATTTTGTTGTATGGAATAGTGTTAAAAAATAGCATAATCTGCTTATATTTTAGGCGCATAATAATGGCAAGCCAAAGCTGCAGTAGCCCACAAGTTACCATGACAGGTCATCAGCACCTCGCAATCGCACTGTGATAGGGGGAGCGATGGAGACAAAGGGGTCCATCTCTGCACCCGTTAACACACACTTAGATACACGAGGCATCGAAGTGGTGAGACGATCAGAGATGGGTCTGATTTCTGCAGTCAGAAGCCGGAGGATACTGGTGAAAAATCCCCCCACAGACATGCACCTGACATGGCATTCATGTACTGGTTAGGGGTTTATGCTGATCTTCACAGTAAAAATTGTATACATTACATTTATTTTTTTATCGTCCTGATAGGGCTGGTGTATTTACTTCAAAATCCATTTTAGAATGGCTGAATGATCCCCTCGTTAATGGCATTGGAGGATTCCTCACTATGGGCGTATGACCTACCACTTGGATGCTCAGTTGTGTAGGAAAAGTGTTGGCTCTGCCTGATGGACTGTACTCTCATCACACTAAGCAGCTGTTTTAGCCAAGTGTCTTGTTCATGTATTTTCCTTTTTATACCCCCCGTAGTTTGGATGTCCTCCACCTTATTCAGGTAGGTGCACACCGTGCACTCCATTGTCGTTTACCTCACTTTAGAAGCCATTTCATTTAATAGCTGTTCACTCATCGCTTATCACTTAAGCTTCGGTAAAGTGCCAGTGTCCCCACGATCTGTGACCCTGCGGATGTCAGAAGATATGGGATAGATATGTTCCACCTGCCATTTTCCTCACATGCTATGCTTAGTCTTTCGCCTTTTTATTATTTGGAATAAAGCGCCTACATGACATTGTCAAAGATGCTACTGGGGACAAACGTGGTGTTCTTCCTCACAATTGTTAATGCTCCATGGTTTTTTTCCCTCCTTTCGTGACACTTCCTGCAGAGGTGATGGGAGGTCCTTTTTGACCCTCCCAATTCCAAGCAGCCCTCATTCAAGCCTAAACCTTCCTTATAAGCCTCCTCCAATATTGAGGACTTTCCACTGCATTACGGTCTTTCAGAAGGGTGGTATCTATTTTGCATAATCTAATTGCCCTTTCTGGCTTCCAACAAGTTTTTTTACCTTCATCTCCAGAGACCTTGTACCTTTCAAACTTTCAACATCCTCCGTTTAAATCATGGAACATTTCCAAAGATACTACTCCATCCTGTTCAGTTCACAAGAAGGATGACTTGGTCAGGGCTCCCCCTTGCCAGATGTGGCAATCTTCATTTATCTGAACGCTTTTCTGGTGTAAGCGTCTTCCAGAGATGAGAATTGTTCTGTTCTACAAATTGTCTTGGGTTCCTTGGAGCTCTTCAGTTGAGTCATAAATCAACAGAAGTCATGTCTGATACCATCCAAGCTTCTGTAATTTCTGGGAATATCCTTCAACACTTGGTGCCTGACCTTTTTTCACAAGATCCTGCTCCATCCCACTTTACCTTAGTAATGTTTAATGGCGTGGCTATTGAAACGAAGGTTCTAAGATCCAAGATGTCTGACTCTGTTGTCCTGCCCCCGCTGAGCACTTTTAAGCCTCAATCTTCTAAGGATTACCAACGTATTTGGAAGTCCTTCAGCTGCTGTGATGGGAGGGACTTCTATTCCATGGTGTTCACAATTCCTGGGATTGTTTTTTCACCTTGTCAGGTTTGGATGCAGGCTTCAAGTCTTTCCTCCCTCTAGGGACAGATTTCTGCCCTTTCCATACTTGGAGTACACTGGCTTTTCAGAAGAAGGTTAAGACTGGGGTTGATCAAATGGCTTTAGATAAGTGCTTATCTGAATAGCTTTAGAGCTTACCGAATAGCTGCATCAATAACCTGGATAACTGGAGCGCTCCCAAAAATCAGCTGTTCGGCACGGCAGCTGCATGTGTCGCGGCTGTGTGACGGTCACAATACATGCATGGAGAGCCCAACATACATGCTCTTCGGTAAGCGCTATAGCTATTCGGATAAGAACTTATTCGAAGCTATTCAATCAACACTAGTTAAGACCTTCCTCAGGACTTGCAGAGTGTGAAACTTCTTTAAAGGTGTCTGAGCCGTGGGAGCTCATCCTTGTTCTTTTTGAGCGCCATGTGTCTCCCTTTGAGCCTTTCAGAAGCATCTCCCCAAAGTTCCTTTTGTTGAAGGTGGCATATCTAGTGTCCATAACTCCCATGAGTAGTGTTTGAGCTCATTGCCCTTTCCTGCTGGGCTCCTCTTCCAGAGGTGGTCGTGCCTTCCACATTAACGAGCACTTTGTCTTCCTCCTCATTTTGCTAATCTCCGGTTAATTTCTTGGCGCATTCACTCCACTGTCACATCCTATTGGCCTTGACCAGATCCAGTCTTCCTGTTCTGGAACGCTTTTGACATTCTCATTTTTTTTCTTTTTGCGGTGTCTGATAAGTCATGCAAGAAACTTCCATCCTCCAAGATGACCATTGCCAAATCCTCATTAGAGCTGTTGTAGAACCCTGCGACGACCAAAACAAGTTTGCACCCTTTTGGGTTCCATCTAATTTGGCAAGGGCAGTCTGGTATCCTGTGTCCTTGGACATCAGGCATCTGTGTTTTGAGCCTGCAAGGCTGCCACCTGGTCCTCTGTCCACACCTTCCTCAAAATTCTAGAAGATCCATTCTATTGTGCCTGTCGATGCCTCTTTAAGGCGTATGGTGCCTCTGTTTGCTATATGATTCGAACAGCTAGTGTCATTTCTTCCCACCCATTGAGGCTACTCTTAAATGTCCCATTTTTCTTTGTCCCCAAATGGTATTAATGAGAGAAATTTTTGTTTTTATTATAAAAAATCACTTGTTAAATACATTGGCGGACACAGCTGCCACCTGATCCTGGTTCTCCTGTCTTGAGGCTAGTTCAGTTGCGTGTGGCCTATGTATTTTTCTTCCTTGTGTTCAGGTCATTGTGGTTCTTGTTACTTGTTTATAGACAAGTTCATTTTTTTTTTTCTTGGTTTGCTCTTCTTAGTCCTTTTCAGTCTCTGCCCATCAAGCATGGCTTACAGTTGTAGCCTGTACTGAGCAATGTAAGATCTCAACAGCTGCAGGGAGGAGGGACACTGAGGAGCTGTCCATCAGGCTAGGTGGGCCGAGATGGTGTTAACGTTCTGTCAGGAAATTAGACATTTAATTAAATGCATATTTGTAAAGTCCCTTTAAAGCTTATTAAATGCTTATTTTTATTGTAGTATTTAGTTTGGTAATTTGTAGCACAATCCATCTGACGTTTTTATAAGCAAGTACATTGGGTGGACTTCACTCCCAGCTCTCATGCCTGTCTCCCCATTGTCGGCCTTCAGTCTTTCACCGACAAGTCACTTGTCTCTTTTCCTGCCAGAGATTCTGAATCCTCGCCTGATGCGGCGTTTGCGTGGATCGTTAGTCCGGCTCCTGGAGCTTACTGCGCCCTTTTTAAAGGACAATAGAAATATTTTAACCCCTTCCCGACCTTTGACGCAGCGTATGCGTCATGAAAACCTGTGCCAATCCGACCTGTGATGCAGCATATGCGTCCTGGTCGGATTGCGCTCCTGCAGGTCGGGTGAAAGGGTTAACTGTAATTTCACCCGACCTGCAGGGACAGGGGGAGTGGTACTTGAGCCCTTAACCCCATCCCCCCCCACCCCCGCTTTGATTGGCTGTTGAAAGTGACGTTTTGCTTTCACTTTCAATTAGAGCGATAGTAATATTTCACCAATGAAAATTGGTGAAATATTGCAGCATCAGCCATGGCTGGAGACCCATCTGCCCCTGCCACCACCACCGATGTCCTCCCCTCTGGCCTCCTGTCGTCCCCCCCGTCCTCCTGTCCGCTCCCCCCGTGCTCTGATCTCCCCCCCTCACCCCATACTTACCGAGCATCCCGGTGTCCGTCCGTCTTCTCCATGGGAGCCGCCAGCTTCCAAAATGGCGGGCGCATGCCCAGTGCGCCCACCGAATCGGCCGGCAGATTCTTTCCAAGTACATTTTGATCACTGTCATAGGTTTTATCACAGTGATCAAAATAAAAAAAATAGTAAATGACCCCCCCTTTATCACCCCCATAGGTAGGGACAATAATAAAATAATTTTTTTTATTTTTTCCACTAGGGTTAGGGCTAGAATTAGGGTTAGAACTAGGGTTAGGGTTAGAATTAGGCTATGTGCACACGGTGCGGATTTGGCTGCGGATCCGCAGCAGTTTTCCATCAGGTTTACAATACCATGTAAACCTATGGAAAACCAAATCCGTTGTGCCCATGGTGTGGAAAATACCGTGCGGAAACGCTGCGTTGTATTTTCCGCAGCATGGCAATTCTTTGTGCGTATTCCGCAGCGTTTTACACCTGTTCCTCAATAGGAATCCGCAGGTGAAATCCGCACAGAAAACACTAAAAATTCGCGGTAAATCCGCAGGTAATACGCAGTGCCTTTTTACCTGCGGATTTTTCAAAAATGGTGCGGAAAAATCTCACACGAATCCGCAACGTGGGCACATAGCCTTAGGGTTAGGGTTGCAATTAGGGCTAGGATTGGAAATGGGGTTAAGATTAGGCTTGTGGTTAGGGTTAGGGTTAGGATAAGGCTATGTTCACACGTGGGAAGGGGGCTGCGGGTTCTCCCACGGGTTTTCCCGCAGCAGATTTGATAAATCTGCAGGGCAAACCCGCTGCGGTTATCCCTGCAGATTTATCGCGGTTTGTGTTGCGGGTTCCGCTGCGGGATTTACTCCTACTATTGATGTTGCATATGCAGCAATATGCAGCATCAATAGTAATGTTAAAAATAATAAAAATAATGATATACTCACCCTCTGACGTCCCGATCTCCTCGGCGCTGCAGGCGGCGGTCCGGATCCAAAGATGCTGTGCGAGAAGGACCTTCGTGACATCACTGTCATGTGTCCGCGACGTCACCGCAGGTCCTGGTCGCATAGCTAACCTGAGACCGGACGGCCGCGTGCAGCGCTGAGAGGTGAGTATATCATTATTTTTTATTTTAATTCTTTTTTTTTTTTTTTTTTACACAAATATGGTTCCTCTCCTCCACCCCGGGTACCACCCGCACATTATCCGCTTACTTCCCGCATGGTGGGCACAGCCCCATGCGGGAAGTAAGCGGATCAATGCATTCCTATGGGTGCAGAACCGCCGCGATTCTGCACAAAGAAGTGACATGCTGCGGGATGTAAACCGCTGCTTTCCTGCGCGGTTTTTCCCGCAAGTGCACAGCGGTTTGCGGTTTCCATGTGGTTTACATGTTACTGTAAACGCAATGGAAATTGCAGCGGACCCGCAGCTGCAAAATTGCCGCGGTTCCATGGTAAAAACCGCAAAGTGTGAACATGGCCTTAGGGTTGGGATTCGAGTTAGGGGTGTGTTGGAGGTAGAATTGAGGGGTTTCCACTGTTTAGGCACATCAGGGGTCTCTAAACGCAACATGGTGCCACCATTGATTCCAGCCAATCTTGCGTTCAAAAAGTCAAATGGTGCTCCCTCACTTCCGAGCCCCGACGTGCGCCCAAACAGTGGTTTACCCCCACATATGGGGTACCAGCATACTCAGGACAAACTGGGCAACAATTATTGGGGTCCCATTTCTCCTGTTACCCTTGTGAAAATAAAAAAAAATGCTTGCTAAATCATAATTTTTGAGGAAAGAAAAATAATTTTTTATTTTCACGGCTCTGCGTTATAAACTTCTGTGAAGCACTTGGGGGTTCAAAGTGCTCACCACACATCTAGATAAGTTCCTTAGGGGGTCTAGTTTCTAAAATGGGGTCGCTTGTGGGGGGTTTCTACTGTTTAGGCTCATCAGAGGCTCTGCAAAAGCATTGTGACGCCCGCAGACCATTCCATCAAAGTCTGCATTTGAAAACGTCACTACTTCACTTCCGAGCCCCGACATGTGCCCAAACAGTGGTTTACCCCCACATATGGGGTATCAGTGTACTCAGGACAAACTGGGCAACAAATATTGGGGTTCAATTTCTCCTGTTACACTTGTGAAAAAAGAAAATTGCTTGCTAAAACATCATTTTTTGAGGAAAGAAATTATCTTTTTTATTTTCATGGCTCTGCGTTGTAAACTTCTGTGAAGCACTTGGGGGTTCAAAGTCCTCACCACGTATCTATATAAGTTCCTTAGGGGGTCTAGTTTCCAAAATGGGGTCACTTGTGGGGGATCTCCAATGTTTAGGCCCCCCGGGGTTCTCCAAACGCGACATGTGTCCGCTAACGATTGGAGCTAGTTTTTCATTCAAAAGTCAAATGGCGCTCCTTCCCTTCCGAGCCTTGCCGTGTGCACAAACAGTGGTTTGTGACCACATATGAGGTATCGGTGTACTCAGGAGAAATTGCCCAACACATTTTAGGATCTATTTTATCCTGTTGCCCATGTGAAAATAAAAAAATTGAGGCTAAAATAAATTTTTTGTGAAAAAAAAAAGTACTTTTTAATTTTTTACGGATCAATTTGTGAAGCACCTGGGGGTTCCAAGTGCTCACTATGCATCTAGATAAGTTCCATGGGGGGTCTAGTTTCCAAAATGGGGTCACTTGTGGGGGAGCTCCAATGTTTAGGCACACAGGGGCTCTCCAAACTTGACATGGTGTCCGCTAAAGATGGGAGCCAATTTTTCATTGAAATAGTCAAATGGCGCTCCTTCCCTTCAGAGCCCTGTCGTGTGCACAAACAGTGGTTTACCCCAACATGTGAGGCATCGGCGTACTCAGGACAAACTGTACAATAAGGTTTGGCGTCCAGTTTATCTTTTTACCCTTGGGAAAATAAAAAAAATTGTTGCTAAAACATCATTTTTGTGACTAAAAAGTTAAATGTTCGTTTTTTCCTTCCATGTTCCTTCTGCTGCTGTGAAGCACCTGAAGGGTTAATAAACTTCTTGAATGTGGTTTTGAGCACCTTGTGGGGTGCAGTTTTTAGAATGGTGTCACTTTTGGGTATTTTCAGCCATATAAACCCCTCAAACTGACTTCAAATGTGAGGTGGTCCCTAAAAAAAAAAAAAAAAAAAAAGGTTTTGTAAATTTCGTTGTAAAAATGAGAAATCGCTGGTCAAATTTTAACCCTTATAACTTCCTAGCAAAAAAGTTTCCAAAATTGTGCTGATGTAAAGTATACATGTGGGTAATGTTATTTATTAACTATTTTGTGTCACATAACTCTCTCGTTTAACAGAATAAAAATTCAAAATGTGAAAATTGCGAAATTTTCAAAATTTTAGCCAAATTTCCATTTTTTTCACAAATAAACGCAAAAATTATTGTCCTAAATTTACCACTAACATGAAGCCCAATATGTCACGAAAAAACTATCTCGGAACCGCTAGGATTCGTTGAAGTGTTCCTGAGTTATTACCTGATAAAGGGACACTGGTCAGAATTGCAAAAATGGCCAGGTCATTGAGGTCAAAATAGGCTGGGTCATGAAGGGGTTAACATTGATTCTCCAAGTACACCAGCCTCATCAGGTCTGAGAGCTATTTAATAATGTATGCAGGTTAAATTGTGAAATCTTTAAATTGTATTACCATTCTCTTTATGAACCATTCCAAGAGTGTTTTGTCATGGATTCGTAATGCCGGGTATGTTATTGCAAAAACGTTAGGCTCTCATAGGCAAGTATTTTTTTTAATTTTTTTTGTCTTTTCATATAGTGGTCATTGCTATTTTGCTCTATAACTCAATGTTTTGCAGGTTTCCGCCAACAAGTCTGTTACTTATGACCATTTACTGAGGATCTGTCAGGGTCTGTCCTACTTCGTTGACCGGCATGCCCCTGTTACTGTATCACGATCAAGCTCTCTACTTGGAATTGCAAACAAGCCATTCTGCATGGAAAAAGGTACAAATGTCATCTGCACTCACTTGTGTTTAAATTATCCTGACCGGGCGGGGAGAGGGTGACTTTAAAGAGTTTTTGGCTAGCTGCACATGGGGACAACATAGCCTCATAGGTTTATAAATTTATGCTTTTCTACAATTTAAACATGTCAGATTTATTTGTAGTGAAGATTGAAACGTGGCACTTAACGTCTCGTGAAAGTCATTTTATTCAAAGCAAATTAAAAACATAGATGCGGGATGACTGTGTATATAGCTGTGCCATATAGTGCTCTGCCCCATAGATGTACCATAGAAAGCTGTGCCATATAGTGCTCTGCACCGTTCATTATTGCCCCATAGCTGTGCCATATAGTGTCCCATAGCTGTGCCATATAGTGCTCTGCACCGTTCATTATTGCCCCATTGATGTACCATAGAAAGCTCTGCCATTGCTGCTGCTGCAATAAAAAAAAAAATGCCATACTCACCTTTCTTGCTTGCAGCTCCGGGCGTCTCTCCGCACTGACTGATCAGGCAGAGGGCGCCGCGCACACTATATGCGTCATCGCGCCCTCTGACCTGCACAGTCAGAGCGGAGAGACGCCGGGAAGATGGAGCGACGCCCGGCGTGTGGAATGAGGATAGGTGAATATGCGATACTTACCTGCTCCTGGCGTCCCACTCCTTCTCCCGGACAGCTGGTCTTCGGTGCCGCAGCCTCTTCCTCTATCAGCGGTCACCGTTACCGCTGATTAGAGAAATGAATATGCGGCTCCACCCCTATGGGAGTGGAGTCCATATTAATTTCTCTAATGAGCGGTCCCACGTGACCGCTGAAGAGGGGAAGAGCTGCAGCACCCGATGACCGTGGGACGGCAGGGGGAGCGCCAGGATCGCTGGGACTAGGTAAGTATGCCTCAGCGCCCTCTCCCCCTCACCCGCCGACCCTGCCACCCACCGTGACTCGAGTAGAAGCAGAGGGGCACTTTCAGCCCAAAAATTTGGGCTGAAAATCTCGGCTTATACTCGAGTATATACGGTATATAAATTGAGTTCAGTAGTACAATGCAGTTTGTGCGGTAAATGTTTTCATAATTTGGGAAAGTTATAAAATGTCCTATAAATGGGTGTTCTGTTCCTGATGTAAGGAGCTCAAGAGGTCACTTTTAGGGTTAAAGTGCAGCGTTTTAAAGTAAGTTTTGTGATCTTGTATGTGATCCAACCCTCCCTCATGCATTGTAGTTTCCTGCACTGGGAAGGGCAAGTCTAATTCTAGATGTGCTATACTAAGGTTTTATTCTCTACATGTGTTTTAGGAGGGGCCTAGGAAAGCTTGGGCAAAAAATGTTCCTTTTGTAAGGTTGGCGCTGCTGAGTAAAATGATAAATTGGTTGAAGAAATAAGTCTTGTGGTTCTTCTTTAATCTGTGTTTGCAGCTTTGAGTTAATGAGATGCTCGTGCTCTGGGGCGGCCTGTGGTTTTTTTTTTTTCCCCCCGTCTGTCCTAGTCATCATTCTGGGCTTAAATGACAGATCACTGAACCTTCAGTGACCAAAATGCCGGTGGCGCATGTGCAGTTGCATCTATCGGCAAGCAATGCTCTCAATCTGCACATGTGCCGCCCACTGTGTTCCAGGGACCAGCGCGGGAGTGTGCACAAGAAGAAATAGTCGCTGCTGAACATAGCAACACTCCCGCACTTGTCCCCGGAACAAAGTGGTCTGTGCATGTTCAGATTTGAGAGCATCGCTTGCCAATAGATGCTACCACGCATATGTTGGCGCCATTTTATTGAAACGATTTTTTTTTTTTTTTTTTTTTTTTTTTTTGGAAAACCACAATATTAAATGTGCAGGCGCAGTATTTAAAATAAGAGGCAGGTCACTGAAGGTTCAGTGACCTGTCATTTAAGCCCAAAATAATGAGGCCAGAGTATTAAACAACCCCCACCCCCGGAGCACAAGCATCTCATTAACTCAAAGCTGCAAACGCAGATTACACAAGAACCACAAGACTGATTTCTTCAGCCCATGTATCATTTTAATCGGTATAACAGCGCCAACCTGACAATGCCTGTAGTTTACTTAGCAAAATTCTCATGACAGGTTTGCTTTAGCCTGTGTGGCATTCCTGGTCAGCAGGAATTTTTATATTTAGTTATGTTAGAAGTTATCTTGGCCAAGGCAGTGGCTGCAAAGAGGTTTTCCTTCCATAATTCAGGAGGTCACTGTTTTTCAAAGAACAAGCAATACAAATCTCCCAAATACAAGCATGGAGGATGGAAATTTTTTAGGATCGAAGCAGAGGGTTCTTGTTTGACAACATTTTGCCTAAAAAAATTGGGACATAAAGAACTCAAAGCCTGAGGTAGGTGGAAGACTAGAAAGATTTCTACTTGCCTGAACAAACATCTCAGCAAGTGGTTGGAAATAAGATACCAAGGGTTAAACTTGGAATTCAGTTTCTGCACCCCAGTGATGTTTAGTCACCAGGGTCATAGCAACAGCTGCAAGTCAGTCTCCTTTAAAACTGGAAGTTCTCTTGTTTTGGGGAAAAGTTTTGGTTCCAGGCCCCAAATAAATCACATAAGGAAATAATTCTACAATCCTCTTTTTACTTAGTAAAAAAAAATAACCCAAAATCGCCAGATGTTACCTCCAGAGATTGTTTTATATCCACATAGGGTCTCCAAGATTCCTATAACCATTTACCCATCCTTCCAGAGCACCAAAAATTCTTTAAAGGGGGTTGTCTGGGGACCAGTATTTACTGAAAACGAACGCCACCTTTTAAGAGTAACAGTAAATATTCAGAGAAACTGCTGGGTTCACTATCCATTTCTGGCGATTTCCCATGGGATCTTAAAGGGACACTGTCACCTGAATTTGGAGGGAACATTCTCTGTCCTCCGTAGTACACGCCTGCACAAGGCAATCGAGGGTTTGAAGGCTCGCTCTACTAGAGTCATGTCCTCTTGATCACAGATTGCAAATACCATGCTCAAGCTGATCTGTAGGGCAGCTACATAATTTTCACCTTTTTCTTTTTTTTTTTTTTTAAAAAAAACCCTATCAGCTGGACTTGGGCTTTTTTGACCATTCCTTTGGGAGGAAAGGACCTCAATTTCTTGTCCCTTCCCTTAGGGTTTCCTCTGTCCCTCTGTCATCTCCACCTGGTGGTGTTGTGTAGATGGGGGGGGGGGGGGGGTAGGGGGGAAATTGCTTCTTGCTGGTAGTTTTGATTTTCCAAAACTCACAACCGCACCTTCCCTTATTCCATCCATGTAAAGTTATTTGTTTGTCTTCTCTTGTTGGGTGTTGTAGCAAGAAAAAAAGGCTTTGTTCCATTTTATGTTCTGTAGAATTAAACTAAGCGGAGGACTTCCCATTGCCCGTAACTAAGCGGAGGACTTCCCATTGCCTGTAAGCCACTGAATCGTATAGAAAAGCTCCGCCTTTTAAAACTGTAGGTTTCCTGTCCTTGGCGGAATCCTCAGGTGATGTTGTTGGTTCCAGAAAATCAAATTACAGGAAGTAATTATCATTATTGTGCACATGTCCTGTTTATTAAAGACACGTGCAACATACCTGCCAATCGTGCACATCTCTAGGCAGTTGTTTGAGGTCATACCAATGCGGAAGTCCACAACTGTAGACTGTGGTAGATAGCCTTTTTAATATCAAGGGGTTGTGGCTTTTCCCTGTTTTTACTGTTTGGCGCTTTCCCCTTGCCCTGGTGCTTTCCCCTTGCTCTGGCGCTTTCCCCTAGCCCTGGCGCTTTCCCCTGGCACGGGCGAGACTACTCTTATTCAATTAAATTCATTGCATCTAAAACGTTTTTATTAATGCAAGCAAAATTATACTTAGGTTGCAGAAATGCTCAGTGGAGCCACAAAATATTTGCTACTCTTCAACGAGGGAGACCCCCAGAAGTGCCTATCAATGTGAGGAAACCTCCAAATATCGGTACGTTGTGATGGGGGAGGGGAGAGCGTTTTTTTTTTTTTTATTTTTTTTAACATCTTTGTGCACTTTATAACTGGGTATTTTGTGCATTTCAGTGAATGTGCACCGTGGCAAACATTTAACGGGTGCTGTGTGCTTCAACTCTGTGTTTCCGGTCAGCATGTACCAACAGATCAAGATGCACAAGAGGATTCTCGGCCACCTCTCCTCTGTTTACTGCGTTGCTTTTGATCGCACCGGCCAAAGAATTTTCACTGTAAGTAGACTGCAGACCAGCGAGAAGAGGACGGCCAGATTTACACATCTGTGTTGTGACTGATACATCTGCGGGTCTACTGAATAGAACTTGGAAATCCATAGTGATCGATGATCTAAGTGCAGTAGAACCTTCCGAGATTCCAGATCCTGTGGCCATAATACCATAGAAAGGTCCCATTTTCATGGAGTTTCGGTTTCTTCAAACCCTGTAACTTTTTGGACATGGTTGCTGGAAACTGACAACTTTTAAGTGGTCTGGAGTGAACCATGTGTGAAAAGTGGGTCAATAACAAAAAACAATTAATGCTCGCCTCACCGAGCCTCTTCCTTTCTTGTTCCGATTCTCCTTTCCTTTAGCTTCTGCTTCTAGCTGCAATGATGTCCCGATACAGGGCTATGTGACTGCTGCAGTCAGTCGCTGGCTGTAGCATTGACCCACTACACTCAGTGACTGGCTGCAGTGGTTGCATGTTCCTGTGATGATGCATCATCGCTGCAGGGTGCTGGACTGTCTGAACAGGATCAAAGAGGAACACCTTCCCGACCACGCATGTGTCTCATGCACTTTTTATGGAGCAGGTACCTGCCTCAAACACCAAGGATCAGGGCTAGCTGCGGTGTGACCTGCTGTTTTGGTGTCTGTTCCTATGCCCACAGCCCACCCTTCAATTGATCGCAGGCTGCCAATAAGTTGCCATGACAGATGGGTCCTACTAAATACTATTGTTGGCACCTTCCTTTTATTCCTATGCTTGAGGTTGGGAGAGCGATTATTTTTTTTACTTCGATATTGCCGTTTTTAGTGCAAGTGATCAGACCACTAAAGCATATAAATCTAAGTATCTCCATAATCATGCTGTCCTCGAGAACCATATTGCCAGGTCAATTTTGCCAAAAATGAACTCTTCAAAAACTAACACTCCCACCGGAAAATCAGTGTTAATTAGGCTTCTTTCACATTTCCATCGGTACGCGGCCTTCGCTAATCGTCGACCCGACGGACGCTGTGAAAATTCTGTGCAACGTAGGCAGCGGACGCAGTGTTTCAACGCGTCCGCTGCCCGTTGTGAAGTCCCAGGGAGGAGGGGGTGGAGTTCCGGCCGCGCCTGCGCACTTAAAATTGCAGGACCCGACGTACGAAAAAACGTTCCCTTGAACGTTTTTTCGCTACGACGGTCCACCAAAAACCGATGCATCCAGTGCACGACGTATGGAACGTGTGTCCATACGTCGCGATGCGTCGGTAATACAAGTCTATGTGCAAAAAACGCATCCTGCGGGCAACTTTGCAGGATACGTTTTTTCACCAGAACGACGCATTGCAACGCTTGGCAAAAGACGGAAATGTGAAAGTAGCCTTACTTGTTCTCTTTCACAATTTCATCCGAGCTAAACAAGTTGAGAAACAAAATTAGTCATGGCGGGAGGAGGTAAAATAACATTGTCAACTCATTTTAATGTTGGAAACTGCACATTAAGTAATTTACTAACACAAGGTTACAGGAAGATCTGAGCCAGTGACTTCCATTAATATACTGCTGCCCCCTCCCTTACTCTGATTTTCACCCTATCTGCCCTTATGTGACCACAGATGGAGGGGCATGTGACCAGACTTGTGTGCGTGAGGGTTTCTTTTGGTTTCCTCCCACACTCCAAAGCCATATTGATAGGGAATTTATAAAATGAGCCCCAGCGGGGACAGCGATTAGGTCTGTAAAAGAGCTATATAAATGTTTAAAATATTTAATGGAGGCCCCTAATGCACGGCTCTGGTCACATGCCCATCCATCTACAGCTATGCTAGCACCAGTTAGACAAACAATACACAGGGTTAATAGTTCAAAACCCCTGTGCCCATAAGGAATACTTATAAATAGTCCCATGCTAGGAAGGTATTACCCTATAGAAAACTTTAGCACAACAGAACTAGAATAGTAAATAAGTAATTTTATTGAATAATTAAAATAATATACAATTATCAACAATGGTGAACAGTTCCAAAAAAAAAAAAGGCACCACAGACCAGAGAAATTATATAAGAAGCTATAAACCACCCCACCACAAGTAATTACACCTTGTGGAAAATTAGAAAGTAATGCCATTATGGACAAGATTGCTATCTAAAAGCCACACACAAATAAAGAGGTGGCATGGTAATCAAAAATATAAGATGGTGGTAATTACCTCTGGTCTGATGGTGCCACGGCTAGCTATGCCAGCAGCAGAGCAGACCTAAGACATTGCTGTGGATTGTTCTGTATTGTTTGACTTTCAGCAATAAAAATGACTGAGCGGTCTCTACTCTCTTCTTTGGGTGGCGGCTGCTGCTCTCTGCTTTGGGGGGCGGCGGCGACTGCTCCTCTCTGCTTTGGGGGGCGGCGGCGGCTGCTCCTCTCTGCTTTGGGGGGCGGCGGCGGCTGCTCCTCTCTGCTTTGGGGGGCGGCGGCGGCTGCTCCTCTCTGCTTTGGGGGGCGGCGGCGGCTGCTCCTCTCTGCTTTGGGGGGCAGCGGCGGCTGCTCCTCTCTGCTTTGGGGGGCGGCGGCGGCTGCTCCTCTCTGCTTTGCGTGTCTGTTGTGCTGGGGGAAAGGTTCGCGGAGCGTGATGTAGAGGGTTACGGTTGATCACAGCTGTGTTGTCCACCTGTTCTCACCGCTTCTTCCTGTAAGCTCGGTGCAATATGTAAAACTTGTGTAGACAAAGCTGTTCCTGTTCAGATGATGACATTGCATGCCTCTGATAATTTTTCTCATTTTTGTCTCTCCTCCCATCTCAGGGCTCAGATGACTGCTTGGTGAAGGTCTGGTCTGCACTTGATGGACGGCTGCTAGCCACACTAAGAGGTCACTCAGCCGAGATCTCTGAACTTACTGTGAACTGTGAAAACACCCTGATCGCTGCTGCAAGCTGTGAGAAGATCATCAGAGTGTGGTCTCTCCGAACCTGTGCACCCGTGGCGGTGCTACAAGGTCACTCAGGGGCTGTTACCTCATTACTTGTAAGCATCATTTCCAATAATAAAAGCTGCGTTCATTCATCCCATCCCCTGGCCATCACCCTAGTGATTAGAGCCTAAGTCACATGCTGCAAACTTGCATTTGCAGCGTGCAAGTCTGCATTTTTCTAGACTCGCATCCTCCTAGTAGCAATGCTTTTAGGGGACATGGTGCCTTACAGAGGAACATCATACAATAGCACCCTTTGTGTCTATAGGAGCTGTTCCCATACTGGCTCGTGGCACTACTGCTTATACTTACAGCGGGGTATATGTTTTTTTTTTTTTTTCTATCTTTGGTTTTGTCCATTGTGCCAGTGTTTAACAGTATAATGGAGTTTTGGATCCTGTAAAGCAATTAGTGCGGCAGCTCTCTATACCTGGCATGGACACTTAAAGGGCTGCTCTCACTTCCTCTGGGTGTATGGTACATCTGAAGATGGGGAGAGTGAGGCCATCGTTGACTGTGCACGGGGATCGGGTGATATAACAATGTGATATGATCCCCAGATGAGCCAATGCTGGGGTGAATATAAATGTCATTTTACAATGGGGAGCATGGGGATTCAGAAGGGGTTGTCAGAGTCCGAATGCTTTATCTCCGCCTCCAACAGTTCTATAGAATTGTCATTAACTGAAACTCCAAAGGGGTTAACTTGCCTTTCTAAATAGGTAAAACTGTGTAGTGTAAAAACAAGCAACATTGCAATTTGCTTCTTATTCAAAATAAAGAAATAAATAATAATAAAAATCCTCTTTTCTAATCTGGAGCACACTGCTTCACCATGGCGGGCATCTAGGCAGGAGGCAGAGGAGCGCTGCGCTGCGCTCCTGAACATAGGAACTGAAGACAAACCCTTTAAAGGGAACCTGTCACCCCGTTTTTTCAGATTGAGATATAAATACTGTTAAATAGGTCCTGCGCTGTGCGTTACAATAGTGTATGTAGTGTACCCTGATTCCCCACCTATGCTGCGAAATACATTACCAAAGTCGCCGTTTTCGCCTGTCAATCAGGCTGGTCAGGTCGGGTGGGCTGGTGACATCGCTGTTTCTTCCCCAGCTTTCCGTTGGTGGCGTAGTGGTGTGCGCATGTCCAAGTGCCGAATCCACTGCGTGCAGGTGAAGAAAAAGCGCGCGATCTGTGCTATTACCCTTGTCATCGGTGGGGGTGGCCATCTTCCTGAGGCCGCGCGTGCGCAGATGGAGTGCTCTGCTGCACGGGGCTTCAGGAAAATGGCCGCGGGATGCCGCGCGTGCGCAGATGGAGATCGCGGCGGCCATTTTCCCAAAGCAGAGTTTGCTTTAATAACTTCACTATTGGGCATAAAATGAAGAAAAAAACAAACTTGTGGACAACCTAATTAAGTTCAGACCGGTGTATTGGTTCATATACTAACCACAATGCCTGAGCTGAGTGCAGGTCCCCAACCCAAACTCGCATCCTTATAAACGCAGATGGATGTAAATTTTAGTCAGGAGATCAATGTTCAGGTCACCTGGCATTGCAGTCTACAGACCATGAAATACACCTGTATGAACCCAGCCTACTCACATGGCTCAGTGGTTAGCATTACTTTCCAGCACTGAGGTGAGACCCAGGGTTCAAAACCCACCAAGGACAACATCTGCAAGGAGTTAGTACGTTCTCCTGCTCCAAAGACTTATCGATCGGGGTTTGAGATGGCTCACTCTGTCCCCATTGGGTCTCATAAAGCCTGAAAACACTGCGGAATATGTTGGTGCTATGTAAACCAGCGTAATAAAGTAATTAATAAGCTTCAATCTTTACATGGTTTCTCTTTTCTAGTTCAGCCCACTGATCAAAGGTTCTACCCGATACTTGGTGTCTACCGGCGGAGATGCTACAGTCTGCCTATGGCAATGGGATGTGGATACCTTACAGTTCAAGTGCGTACCATGGCTTTTATGCAGAATTCTTTTTATTTATTATTTCTTTATATATTCTTTATATATTTGTATTTTTTTTCCTTCATTATCAGTGATCATCCCCTGAAATTCATTGAAAAGTCTGGTCCTGGAGCTCAGATGCTGTGTTCTTCGTGCAGTGCCGGTGAGTAGTCCTCTATTATTGTATTATGACTTGTATGTGTCTCTGTATCATAATAGCATTTGGCGGGTGACCTTAAAGGGGGTGCTCCTGTCTAATTTTCTAGCTTATATATGCACCTCTGTATAGAAGGGTATCGGCGCCATTGAGCTTCCTACCAGGTTTGCTGCATATGGAAAATCTGCAAACGTTCTCAATCAGCCGCTACTAATCCTATAAGACCTGTATCTACCGACTCCCATCCCGCCCAGTATGCCGACTGCTGTATCAGCCTGCTGGTGAATGAATGGAGAGATTGGCAATGCTTCTCCTCTGCTCTCACCATTCACTTACATGTGTCATGAAATCTGTCTTGTGTGAACACGGTCTAATTCTACTACCCGCACGTTTTGTTTGTTGCAGGTGGAATGTTTTTGGCGGTCGGTGGCAGTGACCACGCTATCAGACTCTATTGTTTTGGAAATGAAAACCCTGCGAAAGTGTCTGAACTTGAAGACCATAATGTGAGTACCTCAACCTTCTTAACAATGCGCTTAAGGTTTCCTTCCTTTCCTATTTGGTCCTCAAACTCTTCTAGACTGAAGCCATGAACTATTAGACCTTATACTCAAATACTTAAGTATTTGTTTTATACAACTGCGAATATTTGAGTTAAATCGGCATGCATGTATCTGCTTGGACTAGTCCAGTAAGAAGAATACTCACTAAGATAAAGATTAGTCTGGGTTCATTTGACTTGGTCACATCCCCCTGACTGTGACTGACGGTCCCCATAGTGCTGGCATCTTCGCATTTTGCTCCCTCCCAACTCCTATGTTCTCTGTGCTCACCATAACATGGTAGCCGGGAGGAGCAGAGTTCGAAGATGCCACGAATACGGGGACTGTCACTCAAAGACCCAGACTAGTGGCAGTAGCCTCACAGGACTAGTCCTGGCTGGCTGACATTCATCAAGTTGATGTATAGAAGTTCATTTTGCAAAATTTTCAGCTGCATATACCAAAATATTACTGGAATACTTGAATAAAAGTCTAAATAAAAGTTCATGTTCATTGGTGTGGTCTAAAAACGTTGGAGGAACAGAGGGTTCCCTTTAATCTGGTTCTATTAAACTAGTGGCACAAATGCTCAATAATCCGCGCATTCCCTGCCGATCCTCCCTCATTTGTCTTCTATATTACCACGTTACAAGCAAAACTGAGAGAAATACAGAAATAATTTTTGGACTATAGACTCCTGTACCTTTTTAGATTATACGGTGTTAGTCTTGTGCCCCCCAAACCCCCTGCTATAAGATTTATTTAGACAGTGTGTACCCCCAGTGAAGGTAGAGGGCCTGGCGTTCAGTTGTATCTCTCAGAAAATAGTTTTTTCTTGTTTGTAACAGAGTTGTGTTTACATTGCAGGACATAGTTGACAGCATTCTGTTTTCCTTCAACACTGAAAGGTAGGGGATTTTTTTTAATATATATTTTTATCTTTGGGAATACAGTATTCCCTTAAACACGGTTACCGAATAACATAAATATAAGGCATCCAAGTGCAGGGGATGTATGGAGCGGGTTTAGAGATTAATCCCGCACACTACCTGGCAGGTGCACTCTGCCTCTAGCACAATCCTCCATAGCTTTTAGTAAGGGTCTCCGAAAATGGAGAAACAGTTATTTTTTTATTTATTTTTTTTTTAACGGTGTGAGGTGTTTTTTTTTAAAAAAATGACTGAAGACTAGACGAAAAAAGTGAACGTTTGGCATCACTGTAATACTGCCGCCCTGAAGAATCCATTGCCAGGTCATTTTCTTTATCGCCTCTCATTGGGGTGGGGGACACAGGAACCATGGGTGTATGCTGCTGCCACTAGGAGGCTGACACTATGCAAATAAAAAAGTTAGCTCCTCCTCTGCAGTGTACACCCCACCGACTGGCATTATACTCTTCAGTTTAGCTTAGTGTCAGTAGGAGGTTGACACGGGTCTTTCATTAGACACTTTTCTACCTCAATGTGCGTCGTTTCTTTTCAGGTTTTCCGGAAGGGATACAGGGTGAACAGTCACACCTGTATTCCCACAAGGCGGACTATGAGTACAGCGTGTACTGCCACCCCGTATCCTCATAGATCCCTCTCCAGGACCAAGAACCTAGCACACAAGCGTGCTCAGAAGTCCGGTCCTGGCCCCGTCCCTCACCCACTCGCCCGCCAGAGCCTGTCAGTTGGAGGAGACGAGGATGTCCATCACCAGCTCGACGGACGTCTAATACTTTCTTAAGGTTAGTACCGGACGGCGTGGGATGTTAGTTGAGTATCTTTCCCTGTCGGTCTCTCCTTAGGGGTCTCTGCGGATTCTCTGCAGCGGGGGAGATGTGGGCACTTGCCTACTTTCCATTGCTGCCGCCGCACCTTTTCTGACGCGGACCTCCCCAGCAGCCTGGGCGACATCTTTTGCATGGCAGCCCTGATGACCGGCCGCGCTGCTTCCTCCACGGCGGCCGCACTTTCACAGGCAGTCGCACTGCCTTTCCTGCGGCCGCATCCTGGCTCTCTGCGGCGCCCCTACAGGCAGCCGCACTGTTTTTCCCGGCGGCCGTACCTTCAGAGCGGACTCGCGGTCCTCTACAGCGGCCGCCGGCTTCCAATGTGGGCCCCGGGGCCTACTTCCGGCGACGATTCCCTTTCTATGTGGCGGCCTTGCGGCTGCCGCGCTTCTCAGGCCGGGCAGCGCCTGCACCGCGGTTTGTTCCCGGCGGTCACCGGCTTCTAATTTAGGCCCCGGCTTTTCCTGGGGCCTACTTCCAGGGCTGCGCTCCACCCACTTCCTTTTCATCGGGCGGGCTTTCTCCTGCCCGACAAACTGTGCCCTGCACGCCCAACCCACTGGCGCCATCTCACGCTGGCTCCGCACCTTCCTCCACGCCGCTGCTGGACACTCAAAGCAGGAGTTTTCTGCATTGTGCCCCGCACATTCGCCAGATAACTCCGCAGAGCGCTCATTTCTGGGTGCAGAGTACACCATCTGCGCCGGAGATCCACCGCATCTTCCTCCAGGCCTGCAGCAACCTGGTATCCGTTTTTTCGTCTGCCGTGAGTAGCTCTGCACTTCAGACTGACACCCCCCTCTGCCCCACTGTCCCCTAACCCGCTGGCATTTTCTTCAGGGACCTATTCAAAATGTCTAACTCTAAAGGGGGCCGCTCTCGTTCCTCTTCTCCTTAGTCATGTACTTTGCATGTTCGTCCTGTAACGGCAAACTTCCCTCAGGTCAGTCCTCTCTGCTCTGTCAGGCCTGCAGCAACCTGATTGTTCCCACCGCCCATGACCCCCCGGCCGATCCGCCAGAGAGTGATACCCCCATCCCAGGCTGGGCTTCCTCTCTGTCACAATCGGTGGCCGATCTAACACGGGTGTCTCAAGCTTTGGTGTCTGTGCTGGATCGGTTACCCCTGCAGACCCCCGCAGTAGCCAGCGGGTCGCAGGAAGCTCTGTCCGAGCCCGCCATTGCAAGTCGCAAAAGGTCCAGACAGGAACGCCGGTCTGAGTCCTCTTATCGCTCCATTTCGCCACTCGGTCCTCCTCTGCGGTCGGCGTCCTCCCGATCCTCCTCCCCTGAGTCAGGCGAGGCGTTCTCTGATGCACCTTCGGAGGATGTTTCGGAGCTGGATTCGAACCAAATCGCTACCATGAGGGATATGGTTCAGAATCTCATTGGAGCGATAAATCTAACCTGTGGCATCAAGGAGTCCTCTATGGCAGAGGTGTCAAACTACATTCCTCGAGAGCTGCAAACAGGTCATGTTTTCGGGATTTCCTTGTGTTGCACAGATGATAATTTAATCACCTGCACAGAATGATTCCATTACCTGTGCAATACGAAGGAAATCCTGAAAACATGACCTGTTTGCAGCCCTCGAGGAATGCAGTTTGACACCTCTGCTCTACGGAACCCGCAGATCAGGCGTTTTCGTTTAGACGGTCTAAACCACCTTCCAAGTTTTTCGCTCCTCACCCGTAATTCGAGGAGATTATGACCAGAGAAAGAGGGAACCCGACCAGACTCTTTCAGAGAGGAAAGCGACTTGGCATTTTATATCCCTTTTCTCCAGAGCTCACCGCTAATTGGACTGCTTCTCCTTCGGTGGATCCTCCAGTTTCCAGACTGTCCACCAACACGGTCCTCCCACTGTCCGGCGGAGCATCTCTGAAGGATTCTAACGATAGTCATAGTATCTTTTGCGAAGTTAGCCTTTGAAGCGGCCTCAGCTAGTCTTTGCCCGGCCTTTGCTTCCACTTGGGTTTCAAAATCAATATCCAAATGGGCCAAACAGCTCCGTCAGGGCATTCTGGACGGGGTTCCTTCCGGACAGCTGGCGGAACTTGCCAACCAGATTTCTCACGCAGGTGAATATCTGGTCTCCGCCTCCCTGGATGCCGCGTCTTGTGCGGCTCAGGCGTCCAGCAACGCGGTTGCCATCCGCCGGACCGTTTGGCTTAAGGCCTGGCAGGCGGATTTGTCCTCTAAAAAGTCCCTTACCAGCCTGCCTTTTAGGGGTCTCGTCTTTTTGGTTCTAAGCTAGACCAAATCATTAAGGACGCTACAAAGGGCACAAGCTCCCTTCTTCCCCAGGCCAAGCCTCGTCGCCCTCCTCCTAGACGTCAATTTCGGCCTTTTCGTCGCTTCGCGGCATCAAACTCCTTCTCCCAGCAGCAACAGAGGCTACAGGCACGTCAAGAGAAGACTGTATCCTTTAGGCCCTCTCCTTCCTGGCATCTTCGCTACTCCCAGGGTAGATCCTCCAGGTCTAGGACTGGAAGAACCACCTCGGCTTGACTCTCGGCTAGTCGACAGCCCACCTCCCCGGCTTGGCCGCCGTCTCCTCTTCAGGGACGTCTGGATCTCCTCAGTAGAGGACGCATGGGTCAGGGAAGTTGTATCCTCGGGATATAAGATAGAGTTCGTTACACAACCCCGGGATCGTTTTTTCGAAACCCGACCTCGAAGAGATCCCGCTCTAGTTCCGGGTTTCTTTGCAGCCATCGCTTCTCTCCTCCAAAGTCAGGGTAATTGTTCCCGTCCCAGAAAAAGAGCGGTTCACAGGTTTCTATTCAAACCTTTTTGTGGTACCGGAAAAAGACGCAGGGTGCGTCCCATTCTGGATCTCAAATTGCTGAACAGGAGAGTTCGTCTGAAGCACTTAAGGATGGAATCCCTTCGTTCAGTAATTGCTTCCATGGAGGCTCAGGAATTTCTGTGTTCCATAGATATTCAGGACGCCTACCTCCATGTTCTGATATTCCTGGGACATCACAGATACCTGCGCTTTGCAGTGCTTCAGGAATATTTTCAGTTCGTCGCCTTGCCGTTCGGTCTTGCAACTGCCCCAAAAGTTTTCACGAAGATCATGGCGGCGCTGATGGCCATCTTGAGGGTCAGAGGCCTGGTTCTGTTTCCATACCTCGACGACATCCTCATCAAGGCTCCGTCCTTTTCTCAGGCTCACGAAAGTCTGTCCATCGTTCTCGACACCCTAGCCCGTTTCGGGTGGCTGGTCAACCGGAAGAAGTCCTGCCTTATTCCCTCTCGGCGCATAATTTTTATGGGTATGCTCTTCGACACTCGTCAGACCAAGGTCTTTCTTCCCGAAGACAAGAGATCCATCCTTCGTCGGGACATACGCGTGCTCCAGGGTCCTCGGTCTCCCTCCTTCCGATCGGCCATGAAGGTTTTGGGGAGGATGGTAGCAACATTGGAAGCAATTCCCTTTGCCCAATTTCACTCGAGACCTCTTCAGCAAGCCATCCTTTCTCAGTGGAACAGGTCTGTCTTCTCCCTGGACCGCCCGATCCGACTCTCTCCCCAGGTCAAACGGTCTCTCAACTGGTGGCTCACGTCACCTCTCGTCTCCCAGGGCAGGTCCTTCCTTCCAGTTCACTGGCAAGTGGTGACGACGGACGCCAGCCTGCTCGGCTGGGGTGCAGTGTTTCGCCACTTGACTGTACAGGGCTGCTGGTCGGCGCAGGAGGCAACTTTGCCGATCAATGTCCTCAAGATCCGGGCCATTTTTCTGTCCCTTCGTCACTGGGAAAGGATTCTCAGGGGCCTTCCAATCCGAATCCAGACAGACAATGCCACCGCCGTGGCATTATGTCAACCATCAAGGGGGGACTCTGAGCTCCTTGGCCGAGGTATCCAAGATCCTCCTCTGGGCAGAGGCAACAGCTATCCGCGGTGCATATCCCCGGCGTTGGCAATTGGGCTGCCGACTTCCTCATCCGCGAGGGTCTCGCGGCAGGGGAATGGTCTTTACATCCAGAGGTCTGCCATCAGATTTGTCTTCGATGTGGTACTCCGGACGTGGACCTTACGGCGTCTCGAATGAACAGGAAGGTTCCGCAGTTCGTCTCCAGGTCTCGTGATCCTCTTGCAGTGGGCGTCGACGCTCTGGCCATTCCTTGGTCACAGTTCGTGCTGCCGTACCTGTTCCCACCCCTGCCATTACTTCCCAAACTGTTGAAGATCAAAGCGGAAGGGGTGCCGGTCATTCTGATCGCCCCGGATTGGCCCAGGAGAGCTTGGTTCGTGGAGCTCGTCAATCTTCTCGCAGACGCTCCCTGGCGCCTTCCAGACAGGCCTGATCTGCTGTCTCAGGGTCCGACCTGCCACCCGAATTCTCGGTCGCTCAGTTTAACGGCGTGGCTGAGACCGCAGTTCTACAACATGTGTACAGATCCATCTTCTGGCGTCATGTCCGGGCCTGGTGGCGCTACATCGACGATATCTTCTGTATATGGGAAGGTACTCGTGAGGACCTCCTTGACTTTGTGGTAGAACTCAATAGTATTCATTCTGAGCTAAAGTTCACTATGACCTGCTCAACTGAGAAGGTGCAATTTTTAGACACCATGGTCTACAAACAGGATGATAAACTATGTACCGATTTGTATACAAAGGTGACGGATAGGAACAACCTCTTGTGCTATGATAGTTACCATCCTAGACGAATGATGGATTCGTTACCTTGGAGCCAGCTTATTCGGGTACGTCGAATTGTGACTGATACAGGGATTTGTGATAAAAGGTTGGACGAAATGTGTGACAAATTTATACGGAGAGGGTACCCATTGGTGAAAGTTATGGGACATAGGGAAAAAGCGGCGAGATTGACCGATGATGACCTACAAATCCAGCAGAGTAGAGATAAACAAAAACGTGTGCCATTTGTGTCTACCTATTGTCCGGCCAGCAATGGCATTGCTAATATCCTCAATAAGCATTGGGGGATTTTACACAAGGGTTTACCTCAGATTCAAGATTTCGGCTCACGCCCTATCCTTTCGTATAGACGGGGACGTAATTTTAAAGATCTATTGGTCAAGTCAGATATTGGGACAGGGAGAGGGGCCATCCAGAGGACTTTGGTTCCTCCCCGGATGGGCAACTTTCCCTGCCTCAATTGTGCCTGTTGTGGCAATATGCTTAAGGGAGACAGTTTTTGCCATCTGCAAACTGGGAAAAAATTTCTTATTAAGGATCGGTACACGTGCTCATCAAAATTTGTTGTGTACCTGATAGTGTGCCCGTGTGGACTCATGTATGTCGGAGAAACGACAATGGAAGTGAGACAGCGAATAAGCAAGCACAAGAGCACGATACGTACTAATTTGACCGATCTACCAATCCCTAAGCATTTTAGTGAGTGTAGACGTTCTATTAACCAGCTGCGCTTTAGAGTAATTGATGGGGTCCCGGCCCTGAGGAGAGGGGGTGATGGGAAACTCAAACTGAAACAAAAAGAACTAAGGTGGATTTCAATGTTGGGAACATTGCAGCCCAGTGGGCTCAATTTAGAGTATAATCTTCAGATTTGTATGACATAACTGTCGTAATGACATTTGGGTCTGATGAGCTATGGCTAATCCAGCAGTTGTATTTATGGATGTTGTTTTCCCCCCCACTTTCTTAGTGAGCGTGTCCTCTTCCGTGTATTTTATTTGCTTTTATATTTGTTTTCTTTTTGTTTTTTGTTATTGAGATTTATATGTATTTAGTTTTATTATATCTTTTTTCTTTTTTGCGTTACTGAAATAAATGTTGATTTTTTCATTTGAGTATAGGTGGGGGAGCTCATTTTCCTCTTTACTCCGCAAATGGTTTGTATTCTTTATTATTATGAGCTGGTTTCTTTCCTGGGCTTATTGCCTGGCAGGCTATGCTTGTGCGGCAGTGGTGGTTGCCATAGATATGGCTATGTCTGCGTTCCCCCTGTAGCGCAGGCTCAGTGCGGTGTGTGGGCGGGTTGGTTAACACAGTGTGTTTTCACTGTGGTGTCCGACCCGGTCATGTGACTGGTTACTGTGTCCTGTGTCTTAGGGTGGTACTGGGTTGGGGGCGCTTCGCGCGTGCGCGTTCGTTTGCATTGCGGGGCGGCCGGGTGGTTGTCTCTGCGGTGCGCAGGCGCGGGCGGTCTTTGGCGTCTGGGACGCCTGGCGCGTGCGTGCTTGGGTGTACTATGGGGCGGTCATGTGGCCGGGCTGTGGTGCACCTTGTGCGCATGCGCCGGCGTCCTCCGACGATTGGACATATCCCTGCCCATCCTGATTGGTTAGATTTATTTTGTGCGCTCTTTTTCTTAGCATCCTGTGATTGGAGGATAAAGGGGACTGACTCATGGACATCGTGTGATTGGCGGAGGTGCCACCATAGCAACCTGACAACAGACACAACCATTGGATCAATGATGTATGACATGTTTGTTTATATATGGGATTTTAAGTATTATGCCCTTCTGTGTGTACATTTCTATGTGATATGGACAGTGGGGACATTATTTAAATGTAATTGGTTATATATAGGTATATTAGTAGATATTTAAGCAAATTTTGATGTGTATTGAATAAAGGCCGCTTCTGGATGGTGATTGGTGCTCATGTGAGCTCCACACTATTTAAGATGGCCACTTTTGATATTGTGTATACTTGACAAAGGCCAACCTGGCCGAAACGTTGTATTTTACCATGGCAGAATAAAGATACATTTTGGATTTTCATCACCTGGTATGGATGCTGCTCTTCCTTTTTCATGCGCAGTTCTACAAGCGTCTGGCCTTTCGGACCGGGTGATTCACACCATGATTCAGGCTCGGAAGCCTTCGTCTTCCAGGATCTACTATCGTGCCTGGAAAGCTTACTTCTATTGGTGCGAGTCCAACCGCGTTTCATCTATGTCCTTTTCCCTGCCTTCCATTTTGGCCTTCCTTCAGGCAGGACTGGATTCGGGCCTGGCTCTTACTTCCCTGAAGGGCCAGGTCTCTGCGCTTTCCATACTTTTTTCAGAAGACCTTAGCTTCTCGGCCACAGGTTAAGACCTTCCTTCAAGGAGTGGCCCATGCTGTCCCTCCGTTCAGGGCCCCTGTGGATTCATGGGATTTAAACCTGGTACTGGACGTTCTGAGGGTTTCCCCCTTTGAGCCCCTCAGGGAGATTCCCCTGTCAGTCCTATCGTGAAAGGTGGCCTTTCTTGTGGCCATCACTTCTATCCGCCGCGTTTCCGAGTTGGCGGCCCTGTCTTGCCGTCCTCCGTTCTTGGTCATCCACCAGGACAAGGTGGTCCTCAGGCCTCCGCCTTCTTTTCTTCCTAAGGTGGTTTCCACCTTCCACCTCAACAAGGACATCGTTCTGCCTTCCTTTTGTCCAGCTCCGACTCATCCTCTGGAGCGATCGTTGAACAAGCTGGACCTCGTCAGGGCATTGAGGATCTACCTCAATAGAACGTCCACTTTCCGGAAGACAGATTATTTTTTCGTCATTCCTGGTGGCCCGCGCAGAGGCCAACCGGCTTCTAAGGCGACTATTGCTCGCTGGATCAGAACGGCAATTCTGGAGGCTTACCGGGTCAAGAACAGAGTGCCCCCTCCTGGGATCAAGGCTCACTCTACCTGGGCAGTCGGCGCCTCCTGGACGGTGCACCACAGGGCTTCCGCCCTACAGCTTTGCAAAGCGGCAACTTGGTCTTCCATCCACACATTCGCCAAATTTTACAAGGTCCATACCTACGCTTCGGCGGACGCCAGCCTAGGCAGAAGGATCTTGCAGGCGGCAGTGGTGAGTCCTCTGACCTGATGGAAGTCTGTTTTTCCCGCCCCAGGGACTGCTTTGGGACGTCCCATGGTTCCTGTGTCCCCCAATGAGAGGCGATAAAGAAAACAGGATTTTTGGTTGCTTACCGTAAAATCTGTTTATTGGAGCCTCCATTGGGGGACACAGCACCCTCCCAATGTTTCTCAGTTTCTGATTTACGTTCTGACTGTTCTCACGTTTACAGTTCTCAAGTTTGTGGTTATGGTTTTCCAACCTTGTTGTTTATCTCCTACTGCTTTCTCACTAACTGAAGAGTATGCCAGTCGGTGGGGTGTACACTGCAGAGGAGGAGCTAACTTTATTTTCATAGTGTCAGCCTCCTAGTGGCAGCAGCATACACCCATGGTTCCTGTGTCTCCCAATGGAGGCTCCAAGAAACAGATTTTACAGTAAGGAACCAAAAATTCTGTTTTTACCGCACAAGCCATGAAAAAAAACAAATTGCAATTCAAATTGTTTTATTTAATTTTTTTTAAAGTGAATGGTATCAATCATAACTACAACTCGTCCCGCTAAAAAAGTGCTCATACGGCAATGTCGATGGGGGAATAAAATGTTAAAGGAAAAAGTGCAAAAACGGCAATTTGGTTGCTTCTTCCCCCGCTTACTCTTTTGTGACTGTCAGAGATGGCCAAGTAATTGGGGGGCGCTCTAACACTTTGAGGAGTTTACTCACAACAGAAGTAATTTTTTTCAGGTTTGTAAGTGGAAGCAAAGATGGAACGGCTCGAATATGGCGTCTAGAGGAGCAGGAGTGGAAAAGCATCGTACTCGACATGGATATGACTCTAGATGACAGGTGTAGTATCCCGACTTATCTACTAGTTTTCTATTAACCATGAGAAACAAAGATGGTTTCCTCCATAGAAATAGAGACTTTGTGCTGTCCTTGCCTTTCTGTTATTACATTTAAAGGGTTTCCCAGGTTGCATTTTTTTCTCTTTAGACATCCTCTTGGTAAAAATGACAAAATCGGCCTTAGTTACCCCTCGCCTCTCCTCTGCTGTCCCTGGACGTTGCTGACCTGACTGCATCAGTCATGTCCCCTCTGCAGCACGTAACTACTGCAACCACTCTCTGGGATCAGCAGTCTTCTGCTGTCTACACTGTTTTTTTGATTGGCTTCATGCTTCTCTGTATTGCTTGCTTTTGTCTTTTTTTTTTTGTTGTTGTTCCTATTGGCAGGTAACATCCTTTTCTGCATCTTCCTTCACTCTTTGCCGGACTGAGGAGACCTCTGGCATTGTCCGTCATGACGTTACAATATGGCTGGCCCGAAACCTTCTGTCAGACGCAATGTGAAGGAAGTTGCAGAAGGACATCGTTTGCCATGCAGAACAGAAAAGACAGGAGCCGGCAGAGGCACAGCAAACCCATACATTTTACCAGAAATGTATTTTTCAATACTTTTTCAACTGTGTTTAAGGGCTGGGATCTAGCCCAATAAAGCGCTGCAAAAAAAGATATTCACAGCAATGTGTAAACTACGCTGCTGTGCAAATGTTCAATTTTTATTTTTAACCGATGCAGTGTTTGGAAGCAATGAATCTGTTGAAAGTAGTAAGTAACATGTTCCTCCTTCGGGCGGCTTCATCTGGATGCCGAACGATCTTAATAGTTGAAATTACAGCAAAAAGACCCACAGAAAACCGCAAAATCGCCAGCAATGCCACATCAGGAAAAAGGCAAATTGTTCCTGAAGTGTCTTCGCCTAGGAAAACCTTGTCAGCTGCGCTGTCTGAATAAAAACATTGTGTGTACATACCCAAAGATAGATTTATCAATTGCATCTTTTCAAAAAGTCTCTTTACTAGAGGAGCGACATAAATGGTAAAAAAAAAAATTAGTTCTCAACAGGAGTGTTCCTTGAAAATCTGCCAAACCTTTCTCAAGCTTTGTGTAACTGATTAACGGCAACGCAGCCACAAGCCACACCGACTACAAACTTCTATATACAGTATATCACAAAAGTGAGTACACCTCTCACATTATCTTTTCATGGGATATCTCTCAAGATCTGACACTCAGATACAATGTGCAGTAGTCAGTGTGCAGCTTGTATAACGGTGTAAATTTGGTTCTCTCTAAGTAACTTGCAAACAGCCATTAATGTCTAAACCGCTGGCAACAAAACTGAGTACACCCCTAGGTGAAAATGGCTAAATTGTGCCAAATTAGCTGTTCTCTCCCAGGTGTCATGTGACTCATATTAGTGTTACAAGGTCTCAGGTGTGAATAGGGAGCAGGTGTGTAACATTTGCTTTTCTCTCACACTCACATATTGGTCACTGGAAGTCCAGCATGGCGCCTCATGGCAAAAAACTAAGGATCTGGGGAAAAAAAAAAAATTGTTGCTCTTCATAAAGTTGGGTGAGGCTATAAGATGACTGCCAACACCGACACTGAGCTGCAGCCCAGTGGCCATGACCAGATAGCAGTGTAATAAGACTGGTTCCTCAGAGCTGACCTTGCTACGGACAGTCTAACAGAGTGCACGTGCTCAGTGTCGTATCCAGAGGATATCCCCGCTCAATAGACGAATGAGTGTGCCTGACATTGCTACAGAGGTTACAGTGGTGGTGGGGAGGATCAATCAGCCTGTCAGTGCACAGACCATACACAGAGGTTACAGGGGTGGGGGGTCCACCGGTCAGTACTCAGACCATACGTCGCACACTGCATTAAATTGATCTCCATGGCTGTCATCCCAGAAGGAAGCCTCTTCTGAAGATTATGCACAAGAAAGCCCTCAGTTTGCTGAAGACAAGCACACATAAGACCTGGATTACTGGAACCTTGTCATATGGTCTGGTGAGACCAAGATTAAGTTATTTGGTTCAGATGTCAAACGTGTGTGTTGTGGGAACCAGGTGAGGGGTGCAAAGACAAGTATCTCTTGCCTACAGTCAAACATGGTGGGAGAGTCATGGTTTGGGGCTGCTGTCCTCTGTGGGGGGAGGGGGAGGGGGGGTTACAGATCATTGAGAGAACCATGAATGCCAACATGTACTGTGACATACTGAAGCACAGCAGGATCCCCCTCCATTCAGAATCTGGGCTGCAGGGCGGTATGCCACCATAGCGACCCCAAACACATCTCCAAGACCACCACTGCCTTGTAAAGAAACTGACGGTAAAGGTGCTGGACTGGCCAAGAATGTCTCCAGAGCTCAACCCTATTGAGCTTCTGTGGGGCATCCTCAAACTGAAGGTGGAGGAGCACAAGGTCTCTAACATCCTCCAGCTCCGTGATGTCGTCATGGAGGAGAGAAGAGGATTCTAGAGGCCACCGGTGAAGTTCTAGTGACCTCCATGTACAAGGCAGTTAAGGCTGTGCGTGAAAATATTGGTGGCTGCACAAAATATTCACAGTTTGGGCCATTTTCACTTTGGTGTGTACTCACTTTTCTTGCCAGCAGTTTAGACATTAATGGCTGTTTGTGAGTTACTTAGAGGACACCAAATTTACACTGTTATACAAGCTGCACACTGACTGCTGTACATTGTATCAGTGCCAGATCTTCAGCGTTGTCCCATGAAAAGATGAGAATATACACCGTGTGCACTGCTATAGTCCGGTGCAGAGACTAGGTACCCAAACCATATAGTAAAATGTGAAAAAGTCTCGCACTCGACTTAAGTATTTTTAATTGTAGATTTATTAGTACTAGAGGTAGCACTGGAAACGTTTCAGCCCAAACGGACTTTCATCAGTCACTACAACATCAAAGAAAAGAAAATACAATGTGGTATGCAAACAACAAAACATAACTAGAACAAAAGTATATACAAAATATCACAAAAATATAATTGGAGCCAAAATTGTAGATTTTCCATCTTAACGGTGGTACCGCAGTGAAATCGTACATAATAACCTCGCTTTGTGTGTTATGTAATAGTTATTCTGAACGTAAAAATTAGAACACGTACCGTGCTGTGCCAACTAGTGTGGGGCGATAATTCCTATATTAGGATGCAAGCAATGCGTGGTGCCTAATGTGGCATAAGGAGAAAACAAGGATTTGTAAACCATATGTAAAGATTAGGTAATAGGACTAGTATGGAAAAGGTAGTACTTACAGGTAGTAACCGCCTTAAATAGGAGTGGGATAGTAGATGAGAGGAATATGCAAAGACTGTGGAATGATGGTAACAAAAAGAGGAAGGGAGGGGGGGGGTTAGTTAGAATAAAGATTTGTCATGTCGGTGAACCCCTATAAAAGTAGAGCCTCCCTATGTAGATACCTCAGAAAAGCGTATACTGGGCTTGAGGTAGTCACCTCAGACGGCCACATATGAAACAGGGGCTGCAGGGAATGAAAAGTAAGAATGTGTCAACGCATTAAGTAAAGTGCTCTCCTAACCGGTTTGCAGGCGTCTAGTACAGTACCTGGAGGGAAACCGCTGCGGTATGTGAGTTGGAGTCCACTGCTCGTATGAAGAGTGTGTGTTAGCGGCGTGCTTAAGTCCCCGGGGCCTGTGCTGCGGTGAGACGCCGCAACTGGATATGACGTAATAGGATACAGCCGGACCGGAAGCGCATGGCCATGCGGGTCACGGTGATGTTATGCGTTCCATGGTAGTAGCGCTGATGTTGGGGCAGCATAAAGTATAGCGTAATGCACCTGGGCAACTATATTGCGCGGTAAAAGGGTGGAGAGGAAGGGAATAAACGTATTTTTAATAAGATGTAGCGGCTCTGTAAAAGAGCCGAAGATGGGAAGAAAAAGGAGGCAGGGTTAGAGGAGGAGTACTATGCGTGGGACGTAGCAGTACATGGGAGTGGAATGGGAATGAGGAATGGATATTATGTGATCAGCGGACTATAATGAGGGGTAAGGGATGGAGGCTATATTGTCTGCAGGCTCAGTGTATATGGGGATGGTAAGGAGAAATACGATATAGGGGTAAAATAAACCCACTGAGCATAGTGTGTGAATGCGGTGCCAAGCACTGTGATGTATTGAGGTGGATAGAAACGTGACATACGTTCTAAGAGTGCCGCAAAACGACTCATATACTTAGATAAATAGCGTGTCTGTGGTGAGTGGTGGCGATCAAACAAATAACTATACACGGAGGGTGATGATCGGTCCGGTGGTGACAGTAGTTCGTGATGTGCCAACCAATCGTTAGTACAGACGACTCTAGGAGACAAAGATATACGTTAGTACACATTTTTAAAAACATATGTCATGTAAGACAGTCAAAACAATGGTACATCAGCAGCTAGAAAGAGCACTCGGTAACCTTAAATAAATGCTGATGGTTCGTATTCCCTGTTTAGTCCTTTTGGTAATGTATCCAGTATGCCTCATGTTTCTTGAGCATAAGGATTCTATTTCCCCCCCTACGCTGTATGGGAACTTGCTCAAGGACTTGAAATTTCAACTGTGGGATATTATGTCCTGATGTATGGAAGTGGTGGGGTAGCGGTAACAAAAGATTATTGCAGCAGATGGTAGATTTGTGTTTAGACACTCGATCCCTGATTGGTTGTGATGTTTCCCCCACATATAACAGGCCACGTGGGCATTTGATGACGTAGATCACATATGTGGAACTACACGTGAAGTACCCTCTGATTTTGAATTCTTTGCCAGAATATGGATGTGTGACCACGTTGCCTTTAAGAACATTATTACATTGGACACAATGTAAGCAAGTGAAAGTGCCTTCCCTTGGTTTACCTAAAAAGCTCTGTCTCATGATGGTGTTGGTGCCAATATCGGCCTTAACAAGATTATCCTGCAGACTTGGAGCTCTTTTAAAACATGGAAGGAATGGGTGTTGGAATTCTGCAACATTAGGGTAGGCATTGGAGAGGATCGGCCAGTTGCTACTTATAGCATTGACTACCAATGTGTCAAGAAAATTCATGCTCCAGAGGTCATAGTTCATAGTAAAAGTAATGCCAGGCCAGGAGGTGTTTAGAAGTGACAGGAAGGCGTGGAGGTTTTCTTCCGTACCCTGCCATACGCAGAACACATCGTCAATGTATCTTCTCCATGTGATGATGTTATCCTTGAACAAAGTACTCATGTATATGATGCTCTCCTCAAAATGAACCATGTACGCATTTGCATATGGAGGTGCTGCGTGTGACCCCATAGCGGTCCCCGTTTTTGTAGGTAAAATGTGTCTTGGAATAGAAAGAAATTGGACAGAAGTATGACCCTTAAGAGGTCAGTACACAGTGAGATCTGGTCTGCATCCATGTCAGTTTTCTCAAGTAGATGACGTACTGAGTGGATACCCTCCTCGTGAGGAATAGAGGTATACAGGTCCCTCACGTCGAGGGTCACTAAGAGGGCATCCATAGGATTGATGTTGATCTCGCCAATAAGTTTTAGAAAAGAACCCGTGTCTAACAAAAATGATCTAGACTTCTGTATGAGAGGAGTAAGAATTCTCTCAATATATCTCGCTATAGCGGATAATATCGAGTCTGTGGAGGACACTATGGGCCTCCCTGGTGGATTCTCTAAATGTTTGTGGATCTTCGGCAATGTGTAGAAGACCGGTATGATGGGATTAGGGTTCAAAAGGAAACTACATGTCTTCTGATCTAAAACGCCCAAATCAGTGTATTTGTGAAGTATGGTCTCAATACTGTGGCGAATAGCATGTGAGGGATCCCTATCTAGTGCCTGATAGATGGAGTTATCACTCAGTTGTCGTGTTATCTCAGCCAGATACTTGGTTTTATCCATGATCACTAGGGCCCCACCCTTGTCGGCCGGTTTCATAATAATAGATTTGTCCCCCTGAAGATTTTTAAGTGTCTCTCCTCAGCAGTTTGGGAGGATAGAAAAGGTTGTCCCTTTCTATATTGTCTCTGAGGGATGCAAATGAGTCTTGTATAAAACTAACAAAAGTTTCAACCGCATGAGAACAGTGTGGGCGTCTAAAGTGACTTTTGTTCCGTAAGCCCAAACTAGAAGAAGACAGTAGCTTGGGGTTGTTACTGGTGGGAACAGTATCTATAGCTGGAGGATTTGTAGAAAAATGCGCTTTTAATCTAATCAGGCAAAAAAATCTCTGGAGGTCCATGTCGAAATCAAACATACGGCAACGATATGATGGGCAGAATGAGAGTCCTTTTTGTAGGAGCGAGTGTTCGGCAACATTCAGAGTTCGAGATGAGATATTAATCAGTAGGTTGTCCATACCTTTGATCGGGTGATCCTGTTGGTATCCTGGTTTCTTAAGTTTCTGTCCCCGTCTGGTCTTCTTTTGGGGTATCGGCGTTGTCCTAAAAAAGGAATAGTTGACACCGAAGAAGATGGTCCAGATTCGTGGTCTGACCCCGAGGTTGAGAGATCTGAGGACGTAGGTTGATTCGGACGTGTTGGTGCGCCAAGAGTTGTCCTGCCATCTATAGACTCTGTTATTTTTATAGTCCTCTGCGTCCCTTACAAACTTGTTTCGTTTTCTGACTTCAATGTCCCTTTTGTGTCGGGTAATGCGGTCCTGGATCTCAGTCTTGAGGGAAGACAGCTCCTCCGGTGTACCTGTTGCAGATAACTGAACTTCGATAGTCTTAATTTTCTCAGAGTTGTCAGCAATTGCACGTTGAAGATATTCTACTGTCAGGGTAATTAAATCCAGAGAACACTTATTGAGGATGTGCTCAAATTTAGTGCAGAAGTCAGGTGAATCATAAGATATCCTAAAATGTTTATAGAAATGTGAGGGGTGTACTCATGTTTGTGATATACTGTACTCTGACTTGCAAAAACATGCAAGCAGCCTGCCACATGTAGCCATCTTCCCCCATGTCATCCTCCTACCCGCAGATCAGGTGAACGTTTACTTGGATGTTTTATTTATTTATTTTTTCTTTCTCCCTCAGACCATCTCCTAATGATAACCCGTATCCAAAGCCCAAGGTCCTCATGATTGCATGGGACATAATGGATGATTATGTTGTGACTGCGAGCAGCGCCCACCTGCTGAAGGTGTGGGATTCACATACTGGGAGACTGCTGCATGTTCTGATGGTGAGTACAGGATCACAGTGCTGCTAAACCGAATCTGTGCCTTCACCCTTAACCTGCCTACGTATTAAACCATAAATAGGCTTTACTTGTAAAATTGGTAAAACTATGAACAGAGGCCCAGTTGGTGGCCTACTGACAAGTTTCAATGGGGACCTGATTTCTGAAGTCTTGGGAGGCATCTGCCACTGTGGTGGAATCTGCACTGACTCGAAACAATGGATCTTTTGCTTTGCACCTGTAGGCTTCCGTAATGACAAAAAATCGACTTCTAAATGGGTGACTTGGAAACAGCTAGACCCTCTTCATGGGCTGTCTGGGGGTCGCAAGGATCAAATCAGAAAGCTGTGAACTTGTATCACAGAATAGTGGATGTGAATTGACCAGATCCAAGTAGTGGTAGGTTTTGAGCATGGTTTGGACCACAAGAGTCCTTTGGATTGTATGACCTCATCCTCCACAGCCATGCTGGTAAACGCAGCTAGATAAAGTGGGGTGGAATAGCTGACATTGGGACCGGAGGTTGGGGTGGAGAGAAAGAGGCCAAGGGGCATGTTAAGCGGATGGACTAGATTGGAATACCAAGTCAATCCAGACCTATGAGGATAGCTAGAAGCTCTCTACGTTGAATCATTTGTGTAGATGAGGTAGAGCCGGGATAACTCTACCCAACGAGTGACCAGATCTTCCATCGTGAAGGCCGGGGGTTTGAGTTCTAACTATGCGAGTTTAGTGATTGCAGTTCAGAAGGGATGGAAGCAGGAGATCTAGGATCTCCTAGGACCTCCGTAAGGCTGGACCACACTTCTTGGTCCAGAGTGTTTCAGCGAAGCGAATGTGCAGCCCTGTTTTCTATTCCTGGGCTGAAGACTGGCAAGCGCTGGCATGTGAGGTACCGTCATGTAGAGTATTCTGGCTGAACATGGTGATGCCCCCATGGTGATTCAGGAATGCCACCACAGTATAGTTAGACTTTCTCGTAATAGCCTTGGAAAAGGGGAGAGAGTCAGGAGGCTAGCTCTGAGTTGTGGATGGCTTCTCCTGGAGTGTTTTTTTTTTTTTTTTTTTTTTTGTCCAGTGAGGACAAAAAAAAAGATGCTACTTCAGAGAGACACAATTGGTATGTGTCCACGTTCAGGATTGCATCAGGATTTGACACTTCCGGAGTTTATGCACATTACTATGACTGCCTTGACTTTGCCTATGAATTGTCATTCTATATTGTCTTTTTTTTTTTTTTTCTTTTTTTTTTTGGTACCAGGGTCATGAAGATGACATCTATGTATTGGAACCTCACCCCTATGACTCCAGAATGATGTTATCTGCAGGACACGATGGAAATATATCTATGTGGGATATAAAAAATGGCACCAAAGTCATGCACTGCTTTAATCTGGTAAGCTGCTCTTTTCTGGCCCATCCAAAAGCGGAGAGAGGGTGGTGAAACAGATTAGACAATGCAGGCTGACCCCTGCTCTTTACTTAACTAAACATTTTTTTTTCAACATCTATAGAGCGAAAATAAGACATTGTGACTGCCTGCAGCCACCACTAGAGGGAGCTTTAGGGCACTTACTGCATACAGAATGGGATTTACTAATGTATCTATAAGATATCCTATTTTTGATATCCTTTCCTGTCTATTACTTATAGAGCAAAAATGTGCATTGTGGTGTTAATCATTGTAATATTTCCTCCAATTTCTGCCAAGATTGAAGGACAAGGCCACGGTGCCATACTGGACTGCAAGCTGTCAGCTGACGGGCAGCGCATGGCGGGGACAGATTCCCATGGATATCTGTTGATTTTTGGATTCGGCAATAGCAAATCGTATGAGAAGGTGAGTTTTGTGTGTACATCTATAATATATATATTTTTTATACTGTGTGTCAGTTCAGGTCCATTCTTGGTCTGTTTTGCCATTTTTTTTTTTTTAGGGTGGTGTTTGTGGGCAATTTCTGCATTACAATCTGCCCTCTTATTTAAATGAAAACTGTGTAATGGCTAATTTCTCCTGTGGTGGCGCTGCAGGGATATTGATCGCTTGCTGATGGGTGTCCCAATAGACTCCTGAGAACCTTGTATGATCTGTGCCCTGTCGGGGGATCTGTCTTATCAGTAGGGGATGGTGATGGTTTTATGTTTGGGGTACTGACTTGTACCTGAATCTCCCTCTTATTTCAGATTCCCGAGCAGATGTTTTTCCACACGGACTACAGACCCCTCATTGTAGATTCAAACCATTTTGTCCTTGATGAACAGACCCAACAGGCGCCACACTTGATGCCGCCACCTTTTCTGGTAGATGTTGACGGCAACCCCCATCCGCCTCCATATCAGCGGCTGGTACCTGGGAGAGAGAACTGTTCGGATAAGCATTTGGTTCCTCAGCTGGGCTATATGGAAACTGGTAAGAATTGAGTTTATGGCTGACATTTCGAGTAGTTAATTTAAAAGGGCTATCCATCGCCGGTCACTGCCACATCGGAGGTGAGCGGTGCCAATAACGTTCCCTCCCCACAATTGTGCCCAGACTCGTGCATGTGTCCTGTTTAATATAGAGCCTTGCCGATCGTGCACACATCTCTGAAGGTTTGTGTGGTTACAGCATCGTCCGCTCCATTCACCTCCCAGGTGGAAGCGACTTGCAATAGTAACCCCTTCCTGCACTGCTCAGCATTAATACCACACGTAGGACGGGCAGCTCCTGCACCAGGTATCATTGCAGTGAGCAGATAGAGCAGTGTTGGTTATAAGAGCTGGGATCAGAGATCATGCTGATCCCGGCTGTTTAACCCCTCCCTGCTGATAACTGTGCAGTCTTCTGCTGCTTGCATGATTTACACTTTTAACTTCCTATCTCGAAAGTTGACGGAGAAATAGTGGAACAAGTGGTCAGTCAGCAGACAAACTCTGATCAGCAGAACCAGGATCCCAACCAGCGCCAGGATCAGCGGCCAAATCCAGAGCAAGAACCAGCAGCGGGCTCCAGCGCCCAGGCCAACAATGCAGCCAGAAGAGGTACTGGATGTCCGAATAGACTATGTACTAGAGCGCCATTTTTAGGAGTTCATATAGTGATTATTAGGTTGCTCTGTCTTATTATAATTATCATTAAATTTTCATTATTAAATGTTTTAATAATTTTCATTGTTTTTAATTTATTTTTATTTATTTTTTACGTCCTAGATCTTGCTTCTCCTCCAAATATCGGCCTGAGACGCAGCGGTCAGGTAGAAGGGGTTCGGCAAATGCATAACAATGCGCCTCGCAGTCAGATTGCTACCGAGACGGATTTACTTGCCTGGAGGAAGAGGGTTGTGGTGCCTGAGATACCCAGCATCTCTTACAGGTTTGTACTATGTCTGTGTTACAGCTAGTGGTGGTCTTGCTCTCTAGGGTCCGCGTTGTCTCCAAACATCCGATCTACGTTTCCTGTTAAGCTTTTGACTTTTTACATTGCTGATATTCTGAATGGATAGCGCTGCAGTATAAAGCACGGTGTAAGTACAAAGCTGGAGAATGAGGTTCTGTTGAATCCTAAAAGTGTCGAGGTTGAAAACAAGCCATGGCTGAAAGCCAACAAAACTTTATTATGGACTGTTGCTATAGAGAATAGTTTTACTCATCGGAGAAAAATTAAGGTTCATTAACCCTTTGGTGACATCGACCATACATGTACTCACTAGAGTTAAGCGACCTTGACCTTTTTAGAGTCGAGCCGGGTTTCGCGAAACCCGACTACCTCAAAAGTCGGGTCGAGTGAAATCGGCCGATTATGACGTAAAGTCGGGATCGACCGAAACACGAAACCCAATGCAAGTCAATGGGGCAGCATAGTCGGCAGTGAGTGGGGACCAGGAAAACACCTAGAGTGCCCATTTTAATGTCAAAACCATCCATTCTTCTTAATGAAGCTTGTCAAGCGTAATTTACCTTATAATTGGAAGGCATTTGAAATTGGGGGTCATTTGGCTAAAGTTGTGGTGGGTAGGGCTGGTTCAAGTAATTAGTGGGCCCAGGAAATCTGGACCACGTCACGGCAGTGGAGCAGGGAGAGGTAAGTATTTCAACTTTGCAAGTGCTGTGAACCTGAGCAAGCAGGGGGGGCCCACTCGTTGGCATTGGCACTGGCACAGGGCCCCTCAAAGTACAGCGGTGTGTTTGCACGGCGGGGGCGCCTCCCACCGGCAGCAACACTTTTGCGAACCATGAGAGGCCCTGTGCCAGTGACGTCGCCAACTAGTATTCCTCCCCCCACCTGATGAAGGAACCTGCACTTTCATCTGCACCTTCCTGTTTGTCCCCGTGTAAGGTGGTATGGTATGCGGGAAGGGGGACCTGACTTTCAGCAGGGTCACAATCTTGCAGTGTAGCGTGCACGGGAAATGTTGCGTTATGGGTCAATGTACCAGCAGACTCATCTATCACTGGCTGGGCAATGGGCAGGATGAGGAGGAAACACCGATATAGGCCCAAAGAATAAAGTGGGCTA
Organism: Ranitomeya imitator; assembly: GCF_032444005.1. Taxonomy (NCBI): domain Eukaryota; kingdom Metazoa; phylum Chordata; class Amphibia; order Anura; family Dendrobatidae; genus Ranitomeya; species Ranitomeya imitator. The sequence continues at coordinate 33,343,284 of NC_091284.1, forward strand.
AATGCAGTTCAAAATTGGTAACACAGGACTAATCAGGGGGCATTGCAGTGGAGGACAACTGGAATGAGAGGCTGACACAGAGAGTAGGCCCAAATCAGTAAGTAGTCGAAATGCAGTTCAAAATTGGCAACAGTAGTAAACAGGCGGCACAGCTTTGTTCAGTGGAGGAGAACAGCAAGGAGTGGCAGACACCGATAGTAGGCCCCAACCCAACTAGTAGGCCAAATGCAGTCTAACATTAACAACTACTTAACGAGCGCCTGAAAACGGAATTTCAGGACAGGAAACCAGGAGAACAGCAAGGAGCGGCAGACACCGATAGTAGGCCCCAAACCAACTAGTACGCCAAATGCAGTTGTTCCGTTTAACCACAATTTAATGAGAGCCTGAAGATAGAAGTTCAGGAAAGGCAACCTGGAGAACACCTTGGAGTGGAACACACCATCTCTCTACAGTGGAACACACCATCTCTCTACACCCCATACCCAATTTGTAGGCCTAATGCAGCGTAGTTTCCAACAACTACTAGAATCTGGAATTGCTTGCCTGAGGAGGTGGTGATGGCGAACTCAGTCGAGGGGTTCAAGAGAGGCCTGGATGTCTTCCTGGAGCAGAACAATATTGTATCATACAATTTAGGTTCTGTAGAAGGACGTAGATCTGGGGATTTATTATGATGGAATATAGGCTGAACTGGATGGACAAATGTCTTTTTTCGGCCTTACTAACTATGTTACTATGTTAACTACTAAACGAGAGCCGGAAGATCGAAGCTCAGGAAAGGCAACCTGGAGAACACCTTGGAGTGTAACACACCATCTCTCTACACCCCATACCCAATTTGTAGGCCTAATGCAGCGTAGTTTCCAACAACTACTAAACGAGAGCCGGAAGATCGAAGCTCAGGAAAGGCAACCTGGGGAACACCTTGGAGTGGAACACACATCTCTCTACACCCCATACCTAATTTGTAGGCCCAATGCAGCGTAGTTTCCAACAACTACTAAACGAGAGCCGGAAGATCGAAGCTCAGGAAAGGCAACCTGGGGAACACCTTGGAGTGTAACAAACCCTCTCTCTACACCACGGAAGGGCTGATTCTTAGGAAGGAAGGCTGTCGGAAAGAAGCAGGGCGCGTCCGAGGGTGATTATATTCTTATTAGGTATATACTCACCCTCGGACGCGCCCTGCTTCTTTATTTGTAATGAATGTTTATTTGCAATGTGGTTTTGACTTACTCTATTTTTTTGGTAAATAATGATTTTATTATTTTCATTGTTTTGCATCTTCTTGGCAATAATATAAAGAAGACGCGACAGGACAACACTCGGTGGATGCCATATCTGTGTTTAAAATTGAAAAAACCTTTCAGTTAACTACTTGCAGGAGAAAGTTATTGTAGCTGGTGGCCATTTTTAGTACTGTACCAGATTTTTGTTGTATGTGTTTGTTTTTAATGTTAAAATGTCTGCATTTGATATCTCTCCAGTATTTTCTTTTTTATAAGCAAAATACTTATTTTTATATTTTCTGATGTTGGTTCCAGGGGTACACGGGCAGCAGTGGTGTGGTCAGTGGAGGCCTAGTGGAAGGAGTGACCGCAGACAGGCATCGAAGGCCTAAAATAATAACACATGGCTGTAGGCAATTTTAAATTGGTTACAGGGGTACACGGGCAGCAGTGGTGTGGTCAGTGGAGGCCTAGTGGAAGGAGTGACCGCAGACAGGCATCGAAGGCCTAACATAACAAAAATGTCAATACAATGGTATTGTCAGTGGCAGGCATTGAAGGATGTCAGCGCATAGACTAAACATTGGTGGAGCTGTGAAATAATTTTGCAAGTGGTAGAGCACTGTTTGAGCTGGGGTGGGGGGAAACTGTCTTGTGGCCGGCGGTACAGGCCCAGGGCCCCTCATATTACAACGGTGTGTCTGACGTTGGGTGCGCACCACCACCGCCAGAGACACTTTATTGTACTAGGAGGGACCCAGTGACAGTGCCGTCGACCAAAAGCGGGCTCACCCACCTCTTCAGACAAACTGCACTCTCACGGGTGCTGTCGCCAAGTGTCGATACCACGGCCCCGTGTGGGGAGTTTGGCCATTTAGTGAGGTGTAAACATGTCGTATGCTGGACAGTCAGGTGCAGAAAATTACGAGATTGGAAAAGGCATTCAGAATAGTCCACAGGCAAGACCTTTTCATAGGAAAGCTAGGTGTCAGCCGGGCAAGGTGGGGCAAAAGATTTCGAAATCCAGTTGTGGTTCATTTTAATAAAGGTTAGATCATCTACATTTTGGGTAGCCAGACGAGTCCTTTTTTCTGTTAGTATTGAACCTGCAGCACTGAATACTCTTTCTGATAGGACACTAGCTGCCGGGCAAGCAAGCTCCTGCAATGCATATTCTGCCAATTCTGGCCAGGTGTCTAATTTTGATGCCCAGTAATCAAATGGGAATGACGGTTGAGGGAGAACATCGATAAGGGATAAAAAATAGTTTGTAACCATACTGGACAAATGTTGTCTCCTGTCACTTTGAATTGATGCTGCAGTACCTGTCCTGTCTGCGGTCATAGCAAAATCACTCCACAACCTGGTCAGAAAACCCCTCTGGCCAACGCCACTTCTGATTTCTGCCCCTCTAACTCCTCTGGTCTGCTGGCCCCTGCAGCTCGTGTGAGAACGATCACGGGCGCTGTGTGCAGGGAATGCCAGAAGCAAACGGTCAACAAGAGTTGATTGTTTGGTTGCTAATATTAGTTCCAAGTTCTCATGTGGCATTATATTTTGCAATTTGCCTTTATAGCGAGGATCAAGGAGGCAGGCCAACCAGTAATCGTCATCATTCATCATTTTAGTTATGCGTGTGTCCCTTTTGAGGATACGTAAGGCATAATCCGCCATGTGGGCCAAAGTTCCAGTTCTCAAATCTGCGGTTGTGCTTGGTTGAGGGGCAGTTTCAGGCAAATCCACGTCACTTGTGTCCCTCAAAAAACCAGAACCCGGCCTTGCCGCGCCACCAATTTCCAGTGGCCCCGGAAAAGCTTCCTCATTAAAAATATAATCATCCCCATCATCCTCCTCGTCCTCCTCCTCCTCTTCGCCCGCTACCTCGTCCTGTACACTGCCCTGGCCAGACAATGGCTGACTGTCATCAAGGCTTTCCTCTTCCTCAGCTGCAGACGCCTGATCCTTTATGTGCATCAAACTTTGCATCAGCAGACGCATTAGGGGGATGCTCATGCTTATTATGGCGTTGTCTGCACTAACCAGCCGTGTGCATTCCTCAAAACACTGAAGGACTTGACACATGTCTTGAATCTTCGACCACTGCACACCTGACAACTCCATGTCTGCCATCCTACTGCCTGCCCGTGTATGTGTATCCTCCCACAAAAACATGACAGCCCGCCTCTGTTCACACAGTCTCTGAAGCATGTGCAGTGTTGAGTTCCACCTTGTTGCAACGTCTATGATTAGGCGATGCTGGGGAAGGTTCAAAGAACGCTGATAGGTCTGCATACGGCTGGAGTGTACGGGCGAACGGCGGATATGTGAGCAAAGTCCACGCACTTTGAGGAGCAGGTCGGATAACCCCGGATAACTTTTCAGGAAGCACTGCACCACCAGGTTTAAGGTGTGAGCCAGGCAAGGAATGTGTTTCAGTTGGGAAAGGGAGATGGCAGCCATGAAATTCCTTCCGTTATCACTCACTACCTTGCCTGCCTCAAGATCTACAGTGCCCAGCCACGACTGCGTTTCTTTCTGCAAGAACTCGGACAGAACTTCCGCGGTGTGTCTGTTGTCGCCCAAACACTTCATAGCCAATACAGCCTGCTGACGTTTGCCAGTAGCTGCCCCATAATGGGAGACCTGGTGTGCAACAGTGGCAGCTGCGGATGGAGTGGTTGTGCGACTGCGGTCTGTGGACGAGCTCTCGCTTCTGCAGGAGGACGAAGAGGAGGAGGAGGGGGTGCGAACGGCTACAGCCAATTGTTTCCTAGACCGTGGGCTAGGCAGAACTGTCCCAAACTTGCTGTCCCCTGTGGACCCTGCATCCACCACATTTACCCAGTGTGCCGTGATGGACACGTAACGTCCCTGGCCATGCCTACTGGTCCATGCATCTGTTGTCAGGTGCACCTTTGTGCTCACAGATTGCCTGAGTGCATGGACGATGCGCTCTTTAACATGCTGGTGGAGGGCTGGGATGGCTTTTCTGGAAAAAAAAGTGTCGACTGGGTCGCTCGTAGCGTGGTACAGCGTAGTCCATCAGGGCTTTGAAAGCTTCGCTTTCAACTAACCGGTAGGGCATCATCTCTAACGAGATTAGTCTAGCTATGTGTGCGTTCAAACCCTGTGTACGCGGATGCGAGGCTAAGTACTTCCTTTTTCTAACCATAGTCTCATGTAGGGTGAGCTGGACTGGAGAGCTGGAGATCGTGGAACTAGCGGGGGTGCCGGTGGACATGGCAGACTGAGAGACGGTGGGAGATGGTATTGTTGCCACCGGTGCCCTAGATGCAGTGTTTCCTACTACGAAACTGGTGATTCCCTGACCCTGACTGCTTTGGCCTGGCAAAGAAACCTGCACAGATACTGCAGGTGGTGCGGAAAATGGTGGCCCTACACTGCCGGAAGGGATGTTGCGTTGCTGACTAGCTTCATTGGCCGAGGGTGCTACAACCTTAAGGGACGTTTGGTAGTTAGTCCAGGCTTGCAAATGCATGGTGGTTAAATGTCTATGCATGCAACTTGTATTGAGACTTTTCAGATTCTGTCCTCTGCTTAAGGTAGTTGAACATTTTTGACAGATGACTTTGCGCTGATCAATTGGATGTTGTTTAAAAAAATGCCAGACTGCACTCTTTCTAGCATCGGATACCTTTTCAGGCATTGCAGACTGAGCTTTAACCGGATGGCCACGCTGTCCTCCAACAGGTTTTGGCTTTGCCACGCGTTTTGGGCAAGATACGGGCCCGGCAGATGGAACCTGTTGCGATGTTGATGCCTGCTGCGGCCCCTCCTCCTCCGCTTCAGAACTGCTGCCGCCTGCACCCTGTTCCCCCAATGGCTGCCAATCGGGGTCAAGAACTGGGTCATCTATTACCTCTTCTTGTAGCTCGTGTGCAACTTCGTCTGTGTCACCGTGTCGGTCGGTGGTATAGCGTTCGTGATGGGGCAACATAGTCTCATCAGGGTCTGATTCTTGATCAGCACCCTGCGAGGGCAATGTTGTGGTCTGAGTCAAAGGACCAGCATAGTAGTCTGGCTGTGGCTGTGCATCAGTGCACTCCATGTCAGATTCAACTTGTAATGGGCATGGACTGTTAACTGCTTCACTTTCTAAGCCAGGGACGGTATGTGTAAAGAGCTCCATGGAGTAACCCGTTGTGTCGCCTGCTGCATTCTTCTCTGTTGTTGTTTTTGCTGAAGAGGACAAGGAAGCGACTTGTCCCTGACCGTGAACATCCACTAACGACGCGCTGCTTTGACATTTACCAGTTTCACGAGAGGAGGCAAAAGAGCTAGAGGCTGAGTCAGCAAGATAAGCCAAAACTTGCTCTTGCTGCTCCGGCTTTAAAAGCGGTTTTCCTACTCCCAGAAAAGGGAGCGTTCGAGGCCTTGTGTAGCCAGACGACGAACCTGGCTCCACAGCTCCAGACTTAGGTGCAATATTTTTTTTCCCACGACCAGCTGATGCTCCACCACTACCACTACCCTCATTACCAGCTGACAATGAACGCCCCCGGCCACGACCTCTTCCACCATACTTCCTCATTGTTTTAAAAACGTAAACAAACTAACGGTATTTGTTGCTGTCACACAAATTACACGGTGAGCTATAACTTCAGTATGATTTAGCTACCCCTTTACAGGTGAGTGAGACCACAATGAAAATCAGGCACAATGTTACACACTCTGTTGTTGGTGGCAACAAATGAGAGAGATGCCACACACGCAGGACTGTCACTGAAGCACAAATGTAAATATTAATCTCCCACTGATTTGATTTTTTTTTTTTTTTTAAGGGAGACTTTAGGAAAAAAAAATAATAGAATAAATTTAGAAACCAAATAAAATGATTTTTTCAGGGAGAATTTAGAAAACAAATAAAACAAAAAAAGGCTTTCTATGGCCCACTGAGTGAGAGATGACGCACACAGGAGTCAGGAGTGGCACACAAGCCCAGAGGCCAATATTTATCTCCCACTGATTGATGTAGTGATTTTTTCAGGTAGATTTTGGAACCCGAATCAAGCTAAAAAAAATAGGCTTTCTATGGCCCACAATTGGAGAGAGAGAGAGAGAGAGATGGCACACCCAGGAGTCAAGACTGGCACACAAGCAGAAAGGGCAATATTAATCTCCCACTGATTTGTTTTTTTTTTTTTTTTTCAGGGAGACTTTAGGAAAAAAAAAAATAGAATAAAATGATTTTTTCAGGAAGAATTTAGAAACCAAATAAAATAAAATGATTTTTTCAGGGAGAATTTAGAAAACAAATAAAACAAAAAAAGGCTTTCTATGGCCCACTGAGTGAGAGATGACGCACACAGGAGTCAGGAGTGGCACACAAGCCCAGAGGCCAATATTTATCTCCCACTTTTTTTTTTTTGTTCCAGGGAAAATTTATAAACCCAATAAAAAAAAAATAATAAATAGGCTTTCTATGGCCCACTATCTGAGAGACAGAGAGAGATGGCACGCTTAGGACTGGCACACAAGCCCAAAGGCCAATATGAATCTCCCTTTTTTTTTTTTTTAAGGGAGAATTTATAAAACAAAACAAAAAATAAATAAATAGGCTTTCTATGGCCCACTATTTGTGAGAGAGATGGCACGCTCAGGACTGGCACACAAGCCCAGAGGCCAATATTAATCTCCCACTTTTTTTTTTTTTTTCCAGGGAAAATTTATAAACCCAATAAAAAAAATAAAAAATAAATAGGCTTTCTATGGCCCTCTATCTGAGAGAGAGAGATGGCACGCTTAGGACTGGCACACAAGCCCAAAGGCCAATATTAATCTCCCACTGATTGATTTATTGATTTTTTTCAGGTAGAATTTAGAACCCAAATAAAGCAAAAAAAAAAAAAAAAAAGGGCTTTCTATGGCCCACTGAGTGAGTGATGATGCACACAGGAGTCAGGAGTGGCACACAAGCCCTGAGGCCAATATTTTTCTCCCACTGATTGATGTAGTGATTTTTTCAGGTAGATTTTATAACCCAAATCAAGCAAAAAAATAAATAGGCTTTCTATGGCCCACTGAGTGAGAGATGACACAGACAGGGATGGCACTCTAGCAGAAATGTCAATCTTAATCTCCCACAAAAAAAAAAAAAAAAAAACAGGGAGTGTCCTTCAATTACTATCTCCCTGCAGTAATCAGCATGGGCAGCACGGTGGCGCAGTGGTTAGCACAGCAGCCTTGCAGCGCTGGGGTCCTGGGTTCTAATCCCACCCAGGACAACATCTGCAAAGAGTTTGTATGTTCTCTCCGTGTTTGCGTGGGTTTCCTCCGGGCACTCCGGTTTCCTCCCACATTCCAAAGACATACTGATAGGAATTCTAGATTGTGAGCCCAATCGGGGACAGTGATGATAATGTGATGTAAAGCGCTGCGGAATATGTTAGCGCTATATAAAAATAAAGATTATTATTATTATTATTATTATTATAATCTCAGCCAGGTATGGCAGGCAGCAATAAGGAGTGGACTGATGCACAAATTAAATAAAAAGTGTGTACAAACCAAAAAGATAGCTGTGCAGAAAGGAAGGAACAAGAGGATTTGTGCTTTGAAAAAAGCAGTTGGTTTGCACAGCGGCGTACACACAGCAATGCAGCTATCAGGGAGCCTTCTAGGGCAGCCCAATGAGCTACAGCGCTGAGGGGGGAAAAAAAAAAAAAAGTAGCTTCCACTGTCCCTGCACACCGAAGGTGGTGTTGGGCAGTGGAAATCGCTACAGCACAAGCGGTTTGGTGGTTAATGGACCCTGCCTAACGCTATCCCTGCTTCTGACGAAGCGGCAGCAACCTCTCCCTAAGCTCAGATCAGCAGCAGTAACATGGCGGTCGGCGGGAACGCCCCTTTATAGCCCCTGTGACGCCGCAGACAGCAAGCCAATCACTGCAATGCCCTTCTCTAAGATGGTGGGGACCAGGACCTATGTCATCACGCTGCCCACACTCTGCGTTTACCTTCATTGGCTGAGAAATGGCGCTTTTCGCGTCATTGAAACGCGACTTTGGCGCGAAAGTCGCGTACCGCATGGCCGACCCCGCACAGGGGTCGGATCGGGTTTCATGAAACCCGACTTTGCCAAAAGTCGGCGACTTTTGAAAATGAACGACCCGTTTCGCTCAACCCTAGTACTCACTGCATATGTGGTGGTGGCTCAGCTCCTTACACTGTGCTTGACGGCTGTATTTTTACAGAGGACTCCTCACCCTATATTCATGTTATAATCTTATATTTTTTTGTCGCCTCTTGCAGGAAGGACGAAGATATTAGAATTGCAAAAGGGGAACAGGAAAAGTCGTTCTTTGTGAATCAGAAACCATATGGCATACAGGACTATTCCCAAGAGGCAAGGATATTTTATTTTTCAACCTTGTTTTTATGTCAGAGCTGCCAATAACTTAAGTTCTTGGGATAGCTAATCCTTTGTCTCCTTTCAATGTCTAGGATATTAGGGCTCGTAATCTGAGGCTACGCAAGAAGTTAGCATCTCACATGCGACCATCGCGCAGCGAAGTGGAGGAATTTCTTGAGCTCTCCTGCGAGGAAGATGAAGGAACCAGGTCTTCTGCAGATGAGGATGAGGCAAGTGGCTGAAAATAAAGTAAAAATGATTAAAGTGTTTGACAACATAAGATAAATAAAACACCAGTTTTCCCCATCCAAAAATTACAAATTAAAAAAATAAGCCTTTCTTATTAAGGGCAACCTGGACCGAATACCCTGGGCACACACCGTATGCTTAGGAAGCTGACCGCTTGAAAGTGTTGGCTTCGCCCGGTGAGCTGTACCCTCTCGTCAGCCACCAGGTAGCGCTGTTTAAGCCCAGTAAGAGGCAGACACAGACCTCAAACAGATCTGCTTTTTTTTTCTTTTTGTCTTCATTGTTCTACCAGGTGGCTTTTATCTCAGGTCCTGGACCTCCTCTCCTAGAAGTAACATTCCACCCTTCCCTCTTGTAAATGGTGGATAATTTCGCCTTGCATTTATCCTAAAAATGTCTTTCCCAATTAGTCAAAGACCCTTTTTGCCTGAACCACAGTTTCTCCTTCGCCTCATTGGGGGACACAACAGCCCATGGGTGTATGCTGCTGCCACTAGGAGGCGACACTAAGTGATACACAAAGTTCTCTCCTCCCCTGCAGTATACGCCCTCCTGCTGGCTCTCAGCTCCTCCCCTGCAGTATACACCCTCCTGCTGGCTCTCTGCTCCTCCCCTGCAGTATACACCCTCCTGCTGGCTCTCAGCTCCTCCCCTGCAGTATACACCCTCCTGCTGGTTCTCGGCTCCTCCCCTGCAGTATACACCCTCATGCTGGCTCTCAGCTCCTCCCCTGCAGTATACACCCTCCTGCTGGCTCTCAGCTCCTCCCCTGCAGTATACACCCTCCTGCTGGTTCTCGGCTCCTCCCCTGCAGTATACACCCTCCTGCTGGCTCTCAGCTCCTCCCCTGCAGTATACACCTCCTGCTGGCTCTCGGCTCCTCCCCTGCAGTACACTCCCTCCTGCTGGCTCTCAGCTCCTCCCCTGCAGTATACACCTCCTGCTGTCTCTCAGCTCCTCCCCTGCAGTACACACCTCCTGCTGTCTCTCAGCTCCTCCCCTGCAGTATACACCTCCTGCTGGCTCTCAGCTCCTCCCCTGCAGTATACACCCTCCTGCTGGCTCTCAGCTCCTCCCCCGCAGTATACACCCTCCTGCTGTCTCTCAGCTCCTCCCCTGCAGTATAAACCCTCCTGCTGGCTCTCAGCTCCTCCCCTGCAGTATACACCTCCTGCTGGCTCTCAGCTCCTCCCCTGCAGTATACACCTCCTGCTGGCTCTCAGCTCCTCCCCTGCAGTATACACCCTCCTGCTGGCTCTCAGCTCCTCCCCTGCAGTATAAACCCTCCTGCTGGCTCTCAGCTCCTCCCCTGCAGTATAAACCCTCCTGCTGGCTCTCGGCTCCTCCCCTGCAGTATACACCTCCTGCCGGCTCTCGGCTCCTCCCCTGCAGTATACACCTCCTGCTGGCTCTCGGCTCCTCCCCTGCAGTATACACCTCCTGCTGGCTCTCAGCTCCTCCCCTGCAGTATACACCCTCCTGCTGGCTCTCAGCTCCTCCCCTGCAGTATAAACCCTCCTGCTGGCTCTCAGCTCCTCCCCTGCAGTATACACCTCCTGCTGGCTCTCGGCTCCTCCCCTGCAGTATAAACCCTCCTGCTGGCTCTCGGCTCCTCCCCTGCAGTATACACCCTCCTGCTGGCTCTCAGCTCCTCCCCTGCAGTATACACCCTCCTGCTGGCTCTCGGCTCCTCCCCTGCAGTATACACCCTCCTGCTGGCTCTCAGCTCCTCCCCTGCAGTATACACCCTCCTGCTGTCTCTCAGCTCCTCCCCTGCAGTATACACCTCCTACTGGCTCTCAGCTCCTCCCCTGCAGTATAAACCCTCCTGCTGGCTCTCAGCTCCTCCCCTGCAGTATAAACCCTCCTGCTGGCTCTCAGCTCCTCCCCTGCAGTATACACCTCCTGCTGGCTCTCGGCTCCTCCTCTGCAGTATACACCCTCCTGCTGGCTCTCAGCTAACCAGTTCTTGCTTAGTGTCTGTAGGACGCACACGGGTCTGGTTCAGACCCCAACTTTTTTTTATTTTTTACTTTTCTGTAAATTTTTATTTTTTTAATTAACGGAGTGACGGGGGTGACAGATCGTTTCAAGGTTCCAATCTCCCCCGAACCATCAACAGGCGAGCACGGCGAATATACCTCCCCGTACCTCTCCTGCGACGTGCGAAGCCATCCCTGAGCTCACCTCAGGCGTGACTGTTCCTTCACGGTCCCGATCTCCCCTCACCAGCAGCAGGCGACCACATGGAGTGTCGCCTCCATGTATCCCTTCCTGGAGCCAGGCCTAATGCCGGACAACTGGCCCTGTCCACCCGGGGGCTGAACTCCGTGGATGTACAAAGGCCCCTTTCTATGGCACCGAGCAGCCCCCACTGTCCCACCACTGTGAAAGCGGATGGCACAAGGAGGCGGACGGATCCTCTCCACCTCCCTAACAAAGGGATGATGGATTGAGGTTTATCCCTGCACCGTCCACGCTGCAGCAGAACAGTAGAGTGCGCGCTTTCCTTGGCGCTGAAACCCAGTCATCGCGGCGGCTCCATGCCGGGACATTCACCGATGGTGAGTGGATCCAGTCAGTGATGGCCTCTGCAGTGGGATAATCACATGCTGACAGGCAGCCGCAGCTTCTCTGTGGCCCACCTCCCTGAGGTAACGCTCCAGCCGGCTGCAAAAATTTAGCCCCCGGCTTCGGCCGATGTGTAGGCCGCATTCCAGAAGCTGCGCCCGCACTACGGCGGCTCCGCCCACCTTTTCTGGCACTTTTTCCCTGGCACTGGAGCGATCTCTTCCCTCAGCAACACTGGTATTGGTCACGCCGGCCGCAAAAATTTAGGCTCCGGCTTGAGCCTATTCATGGAAGTCACGAGGCCCCGCCCACATCACGTCTGTGGCTCCGCAACCCCCCAACCCTGCCCCCCCCGAATTGGCGCCTCTCGCTCTCTGCAAGACTTTACCACCTCTGCACTCCCGGTGACCATCTTGGTCCACCCTGCCAACACACACACAACACGCGCGCGATGGTTTTGTATTAAAGGGGCACAACGACTCTGCATCCGGGTAAGGAAGTACTGCTCTCTTCCCCTGCATCTTCCCATGTACTTAACATGACCAGCATTCCCTGGTCTTAAGGGCCCATGACCAGCATTCCTTGGTCTTAAGGGCCCATGACCAGCATTCTTTTGTCTTAAGGGCCCATGACCAGCATTCTTTGGTCTTAAGGGCATATCACCAGTCTGAAGCCGGTCACCATAAATGAGCTCAGGAGCCCTCCGCCGCCAATCCCAGCTTATCCCAGAGTACCTAGTTCCCTGAGTGGGGTTCGTCACTGCCGCAACCCATGGATTCCCTGACAAGAGATTGAATCCCTCCGTGAACCCTCTGTGGCTCGGAGTCCTCGCAGGACCAATATAGATGGTCTCTTTCCTTCAGGCAAGCAGGGGCCGCAAGTGTTCTAGAAACGTAGACGCGCATAGAAAACGGAAGTTTCATTTCCTGATCCCTCACCAATGATTTGCTGAGAACAAGTCTCTGAATGTGGATCGGATATTGCCTTTGCTCTGGACTCACCAGAATTTCAGAAAAGGATGGATTCGCCTATTTATATCATTAACCAATATCTGTACATTGACGAGGACTTCTGTTCTACTCTAGATCATGCAGCATCCCTCATGAGGAAACTAAACTCCCTCGCAGAGCATTTGCCATTCACCTGGACAGGGAGTGTCCGGATAAACGATCCACTGGACAGAAACCTCTGCAAGCGCGGTATCCTTTTTCAGCCAATATGCAAACGCGGGGTGTCCACTCCACGTATACCCACCTAAGACGTGAGATGCCATGCTTGGTGTGATTCTTAAGGGCGACGGGTCCTTTTAAAGGACACTGATCTCCCCACACCAGCAATAGACGAGCACATGGAGTGTTGCCTCCATGTATCCTCTTCTACAGCCAGGCCTAACGCCTGTTCTGCTATAACGGAATCCTACCGTGCTCGAGACACAGTCCCCTCCTGGGGTACGGGCCCATTCCACCAGAGCTGTCGGTGCTTCCTGGGCTGTTCGTCACCAAGCCTCCGCTTTGCAGGTTGCAAGGCTGCCACCTGGTCGTTTTTGCATACGTTCATGAGGTTCTACAGGGTTCATACCCAGACCTCGTCAGATGCAGGTTTTGGTAGGAAGGTACTGCAGGTGGCAGTCGCACAACGGCCGACCTGAGACCTTTTCTCGTTTCCTTTCTATCCACCCTTTTCTGGGACCGCTTTTAGACGTCCCATGGTTTGCGTCCCCCCAATGAAGTGATAAAGAGGGATTTTTTTGGTACTCACTGTACAACCTTTCTTGGAGCCTTCATTGGGGGACACAGCACCCTCCCTGGTTATTTGTTCTTGATACCGTTTTTGGGCCTACAAGTCCCAATTGAGTTGGTACGCATGTGTTTTAAGTTATGGTTGTTTCTCCTACTGCTTTTTTTCACCAACTGGGATGCTCAATGCTGCCTGTCGGGGGGTGTATACTGCCGGGGAGGAGCTATTGTTCTTATCCTTTTTGCATAGTATCAGCCTCCTAGCAGCAGCAGCAGCATACACCCCACGGTTATCTGTGTCCCCCAGTGAAGGCTCCAAGAAAAAGATTTTACGGTGAGTACCAAAAAATCCCTTTTTTTTTTTTTTTTGTCATCCGAACACCCCCCTCTGCATCTCCACCATCTTCCCAGTCCCCCCCTCCCCCCCAAAAAAAAGAAATACACTAAAAAACCCCGGTATAATAGGCATCCATTTTTTTTCTTTAGTTTTTTTTGGTGTTTAATATACCGTATATTGATTGCAAGAAAAGTAATTGATGATAAAATAAGTTTTTAAAAATTCTAAGCATAATCTAAAAAATGAAATCGCTTTCCTTTTCCCCCATTGAATATTATTTTTTTTTTTTTTACATGATCTAAACATTTTCCGTATACAGAATTGTGATTTTTTTTTTTTTTTTTTTTGGGTCGGTCACGGCACCTCCCTTTCTATCCAATTTTAGTTTTCCAGTATGTTAAATGGGAAAAATGTTAAAGGGAACTTGTCACCCCCACTATTGAAGTTGAGCTAAGCCCACCGCCCCTGGATGTGTATAATATAACCTCTCTTTCTCATCTTTCAGGATACATCGGGGGCTTATCTACAGCATTACAGAATGCTATAGATAAGCCCCTGATACTGGTGGGCTTAGCTCATCTTCGATATTGGGGGTGACAGGTTCCTTTTAGTTTTAAGACTAAAACTTGTCCTGCTAAAATCAAGCGCTTATACTGCTATGTTGAAGGAAAAATGAGTTATGGCTCCTGGGAGAAGGGAAAAAAAAATGCAGAATTAAAATTACCTGTGGAAGCGAGGAGTTAGAGGTGGTGACACTAATGTAGAATTGTATTTTCTTTTGCAGGTGGAAAATCAAACTGATAACTCAGTGGAGTCTCCTTCTGAAGAGGAAGACTGGGGAAACACAAGGTAAAATTTCTGATGTTTGTCCTTCCGAATGTCTAGAGGTCTGAATTGTGGACTACGGCCGCCAGCATTTTTTTTTAGATTCCCACTAGGTAGTTTCTTCAAACAGCAGTTGCATGGGCCAATATTATTGTGTGGCCCTCACATAGGAGCATGGTCTTGGCTGCGTATGGTTTCCATAGTGTTGAAACCCAGCCTCCGGCATGGGCCACACGCAGACTCTTCCAGTTTTACCTATTGAGATTCCTGGTGACTGCAGTTTCCTCATAATATGTAAAATTATGACCCCCTCATCGTAGTGACGCATCCAATGAGTACTCAGATTGGACGACCGATGCAGGAATCAACCTCCAACCTCCAAGCCGTAATTCCACCCGACGTAAAGTTAAAAAGTTAGCGAGCAGCTCTGAGGACGAGAGTTCAACGGTGGAGAAATCTACAGAAGAGAAGTCCACCCCAAAAAGGGAGAGGCCTAGGAAAACTACTATTGAGAACGAGGTATGCTCCTTAGATCAGTTTGAAATTCTTTGAGATGTGAATAAGATCACTTGTGTACATTACACCATATGTTCTGCATGTAGACAAGAAGATTGCCTGAGAGGGCGCCTCTGAACAGAGCAATCTCTAATGACTGGCGTCCATCTAATTGGATCACGGACACAACCCCTCGGCGATCCCCTTTTGTTCCACAGATGGGAGATGAAGTGAGTTTTCTGCTCTCAGGTGTTACAATCATCATCTAGAAAAGCAGTAGAAGCGTCTTTTCTTTATCGTTCACTAGGGGACACAGGTAACCATGGGTGTAGGAGTTTGTTTGTGTCAAATATTGGGCCTCCTTTGTGGCATAAATTAATTCCTCTGCTGCGCTCTGCCACCCCTGCTCCCAGTTAATCTCTA
Source organism: Ranitomeya imitator (assembly GCF_032444005.1). Classification (NCBI taxonomy): domain Eukaryota; kingdom Metazoa; phylum Chordata; class Amphibia; order Anura; family Dendrobatidae; genus Ranitomeya; species Ranitomeya imitator. The sequence continues at coordinate 33,358,524 of NC_091284.1, forward strand.
TCCACTTGAAAAAAAAAAAAAACGCTGCCATTAAAAATGCCAAAAGTAGAAAAATTATTGCATAATTGCATGTTGCTCAAAAATCTTGGCAAATTTCGAACAGTTTCACAGCAGAAGTCTGACAAAAGCTAATAAATCATCCCACAATTTCTGTATGTGCAGATCATCTACTTTCGGCAGGGTCATGAAGCGTACATAAATGCTGTCCAAAGGAGCAACCTCAGTATCGGTAACACGCTTAAGGAGCCATGGAGGAAATGTGTGCTCAGGGTAAGGTCTCTCTTGCTTTCTTGACTGCGAAGGTTTCTCGTAACATTTGCGGCCGATGGAAACTAGCAATTAAATATGAGCAGAGTATTTGTTTTGGGAGTTTGCATCATACCGTAGATCTATGTGTCTCTATTTAGAAAGTGTCTCGCCCAGATCTCATGAAGGGATTAACATATTATGTGTTTGACTAGGACCAGGAATTGGTGAAAATTGTTGGGATCCGATATGAAATTGGGCCACCTACTTTGTGCTGTTTGAAACTCGCCTTGATAGACCATGTTAGTGGAAAGATCACGGAGCAATCCTTCTCGCTCAAGTACGTACCACGTATTCCATGTATCCTTATTTAGATGTCTTATAGCAAATAAAAATGGGTGCTATAGCCATTGAGAATACGAACAGATCCAGACAGGTGTGTTTGGCCCTGTTTATATAGTGTGAGATTATTATTATTATTATTGTTGTTTATTATAGGGCCATTTATTCCATGGCGCTTTACATGTGAGGAGGGGTATAGATAATAAAATCAAGTACAGTAATCTTAAACAATACAAGTCAGGACTGGTACAGGAGGAGAGGACCCTGCCCGCGAAGGCTCACAATCTACAAGGGATGGGTAAGTATTAGTGATGAGCGAATAACATTGTGCTCGGGTGGTCTCCGAGTATTTGTAGTGCACGGACATTTAGTTTTCATCACCTCAGCAGCATGATTTATGGTTGCTAGCCAGGCTGAATACATGTGAAGAATGCCTGTTTGTTAGGGAATTCCCACATGTATTCAGGCTGTCCGGCAGCCGTAATTCATGCACTGAGGCAACGAAAACTTAATGTCTGAGCACTGCAAAATACTCAGAGATCACCCGAGCATGCTTGGGGAAACCCGAGCACAATGCTATTTGCTCATCACTAGTGAGAATACAGTAGGTGAGGGAGAACTGGTCATTCAGCGGTTTGGTGGATCGGTGGTTACTGCAGGTTGTAGCCTTGTCGGAAGAGATGAATCTTCAGGTTCTCTTTGAAGGTTTCCACGGAAGTCGAGAGTTTGATATGTTGTATTGGAGAGTTCCAGAGTAGGGATGATGTGCTGGAGAATTCTTGTATGCGATTGTGAGAAGAGGAGATAAGAGGGGAGTAGAGAAGGAGATCTTGTGAGGATCGGAGGTTGCGTGCAGGCAAGTACCGCTAGACGAGATCACAGATGTATGGAGGACACCAGTTGTGGATGACTTTGTATGCCATGGTTAGGGTCTTGAACTGGAGTCTGTTGGTAATCTGGAACTAGTGTAGGGATTGGCAGAGGGGAGAGGCCGGGGAATAGCGGAGGGACAGGTGGATTAGTCAGGCAGCAGAGTTTAGAATAGATTGGAGGGGTGCGAGTGTTAGAAGGGGGAACAAAGAGCAGGAGGTTGCAGTAGTCAGGATGGGAGATGAGGACATGGACTATGGTTTTTGCAGATTCTTGGTTGAGGAATGTACGGAATCGGAAAAACAGGATTTTTGGTTGCTTACCGTAAAATCTGTTTCTCGGAGCCTTCATTCGGGGACACAGGAACCATGGGTGTATGCTGCTGCCACTAGGAGGCTGACACTATGCAAATAAAAAAGTTAGCTCCTCCTCTGCAGTGTACACCCTACCGACAGGAAGTAGGATATTCAGTTAGTGAGAAAGCAGTAGGAGAAGCAACGTGTAAAAGAGAAAGAATAATAATATAATAATAATAAACTTTATATAGCGCCAACAAAGTCCACGGCGCTTCACAGATTAACAGCTTCAAACGCTCAGAGTGTTCAAAGAACCCAAACGTAGACAGTAAACAGAGCTGTTCAACTTGGGAGGGTGCTGTGTCCCCCAATGAAGGCTCCGAGAAACAGACTTTACGGTAAGCAACCAAAAATCCTGTTTTCTCTATCGCCTTTCATTGGGGGACACAGGAACCTTGGGACGTCCCAAAGCAGTCCCTGGGGTGGGAAAAACAGACTTCCATCAGGTCCGAGGACTCACCACTGCCGCCTGCAGGATCCTTCTGCCCAGGCTGGAGTCCGCCGTAGTTCGGCGAAACGTGTGGATGGAAGACCAGGTTGCCGCTTTGCAAAGCCGTCGGCGAAAGCCCTGTGACGTACCGCACTGGAAGCGCCGACTGCCCGGGTAGAGTGAGCCTTCATCTCAGGAGGGGGCCCTCTGTGCTTGACCCGGTAAGCTTCCAAAATTGCCGTTCTGATCGAGCGAGCAATCGTCGCCTTGGAAGCCGGCAGGCCTCTACGCATGCCATCAGGGATGGCGAAAAGAGAATCCATCTTTCGGAAAGCGGCCGTGCTAGCCAGGGAGATCCTCACTGCCCTGACTAGGTCCAGCCTGTTCAACGATCGCTCCAGAGGATGAGTCGGAGCTGGACAAAAGGAACATAGAACGAAGTCCTCGTTGAGGTGGAAAGATGAAAACCACCTCGAGAAAGGAAGGAAGGCGGAGGCCTGGGACCACCTTATCCTGGTGGAAAATCAAGAAAGGAGGTCGGCAGGAAATGGCCGTCAACTCAAAAACGCGGCGGATCGAAGAGATGGACCTGAGAAAAGCCACCTTCCGAGATAGAACTGACAGGGAAAACTCCCTGAGAGGCTCAAAGGGGGGAACCCCTAAGAACAACCAACACAACCTTTAAATCCCATGAATCCACAGAGGCCCTGAACGGAGGGACAGCGTGGACTACTCCTTGAAGGAAGGTCTTAACCTGTGGCTGAGGAGATAGTCTTCTTAAAGGGAAGAAGAGCGCAGGAACCTGGCCCTTTTGGGAACTGAGAGCGAAGCCCGAATCCAGTCCTGCCTGAAGGAAAACCAAATGGAAGGCAGGGAAAAAGGACATAGGTGAAAAGCGGTTGGACTCGCATCAACGAAAGAAAGCCTTCCAGGTACAATAGTAGATCCTGGAAGAAGACGAAGGCTTCCTAGCCTGGATTATAGTGTGACTCATCCGGGCCGAAAGGCCGGACGCTCTTAAAACAGTGGAGTCCACAGCCACGCCGTTAAACTGAGCGATCGATAATTCGGGTGGCAGATCGGACCCTGAGACAGCAGATCGGGTCTGTTTGGAAGGCACCAGGGGTGTCCGCGAGAAGATTGACGATGTCTGCAAACCAAGACCTCCTGGGCCAATCTGGGACGATCAGAATGACCGGCACCCATCCCGCCTTGATCTTTTTCGACAGCTTGGAAAGCAAGGGAAGGGGTGGGAACCGATAGGGGAGCAGGAACTGCGACCAAGGAATGGCCAAAATGTCAACACCACTGTGAGAGGATCACGGGACCCTGGGCCGACCCGAGGGACCTCCTGTTCAATCGGGACGCCATGAGGTCCACCTCTGGAGTCCCCCATCGAAGAGCAATCTGACAGGAAACCTCCTGAAGTACCATTTCCCTGCTGCGAGGCCCTCGAAGCCGAGGAAGTCAGCGGCCTAACTGTTCACGCCGGGGACATGCACTGCGGAGCTCACCAGGACCGTTGCCTCTGTCCAAAGGAGGATCCTGGAATCTCGGCCGAGGCCAGAGAACGCCGAGTCCACCCCTTTTGGTAGACGTATGCCACTGCTGTGTCATTGTCTGTCTGGGTTTGAATTGGCAGGCTGCTGAGAATCCTTACCCAGTGAGGGCAAGACAGAAAGATGATCCGGAACTCGAGAACATTGATCGGCAAAGAGGACTCCTGCGCCGACCAACATCCCTGAAAGAACAGGAAACAAAGCCCCGCGCCTCCGCCGAGCGGGCTGGCGTCCGTCGTCACCACCTGCCAGGGAACTGGAAGGATATGCTGAGAAGGATCTACTCTGGGATAAGAGACGAGACCTCGGCCACCAGTCGAGGAACCATTTGACCCGGGAGAAAACCGGATCGGACGATGCAGGGAGAAGACAGACCTGTCCCCTGTGATAGAATAGCCTGCTGAAGAAGTCTTGAATGAAACGGGCGAAGGGAAAATTGCTTCCAATGTTGCAACCAACCTCCTTAGGGCCTTTAAGGCCCATCGGAAAGGAGGGGAGCCGAGAACCCTGGAGCAAGCGAACTTCCTGACAAAGGAGGGATATCTTGTCTTCGGGAAGGAAGACTCTGATCCGACAAGTGTCGAAGAACATGCCCGGAGATACGAGGCGCTGAACAAGACGGAACTTCTTCCTGTTGACGAGCCTTCAACGGTTAGAATGTCTGGAAAGATGGATAGACTTTCAGGAGCCTGAAACCGAAATTCCTGAGCCTCCATGGAAGCGATTACTGAACGAGGGAATATCGTCCTGAAGTGTCTCCGACGAAACTTCTTGTTCAGCAAATTGAGATCCGGACTGGGACGAACCTTGTCGTTCTCTGTCAGTACAAAAAGATTCGAAGAGAAGCCTGTGAACTGTTCCTGTTCTGGGACGGGAACGATTACTTCGGATTTAAGGAGGGAAACAATGGCAGTAAAGAAAACCCGGGACTAGAGCGGGGTCTCTCGTAGGTTGGGATTTGAAGAAAACGATCCCAGGACCGTGAAATGAAAATTTTGTGTCTAGAGGGAACAGGTGCCCTGGCCCATGCGACCTCTGCTGAGGAGACCCAGACGTCCCTGAGGAACAGGAGACGGTTGCCCAGTCTGAGAAACGGGCTGGGGTCTAGTCGTGGGTCATGCCTAGGTGGAACTTCCAGTCCTGGACCTGGAGAATCCACCTTAGGAGTAGCGGGCACGCCAGGAAAGAGTGAGCCGAAGAATACCTTCTTCGCTTAACGTGCCTGTGGCCTCTGCAGTTGCGAAGAAGAATCTGATGCCGCAAAACTACGAAAAAGGTCGAAAAGACCAAAGTAGCCTCCTAAGGGGAAGTAGGTGAGGTCTGGAGAAGGGGACTGGTGCCACCAGTGGCGTCCTTAATAATTTGGTCCAGCTTGGAACCGAAAGGACGTGAACCTTGAAAAGGCAGGCTAGTGAGGGACTTCTTCGATGACTCTTGAGCCAAACAGTGCGACAGCTGGCAACGACATTACTGGGCGCCTGTGCGGCAGAAGACGCGACGTCCCGGGAACAAATTATTCCCCGGCATGAGTAATCTGGGTGGCAAGTTCCGCCAGCCGGCCTGACGGAGCTCCAGCTTGAATGCCCCAACGGAGTTGTTTAGCCCCTCAGATACAGACTTCGAAACCCATGAGGAAGCCAAAGCCGGGCATTGGGATGATGCGGCAGTTTCGAAAGCCGACTTCACGAAGGATTCCATGATCCTATCGATGGAATCTTTCAGAGCCGCCCACCGGACAGCGTAAGGACTGTGTTGGCGGCAAGTCTAGCAGCCGACGGATCCACAGGGGGAGAGGTCGTTCTCTAACGCCTCTCATTCCGGTTGGCAATGAGATCCGGAGGAAAGAGATATGAGACTCCAATACGCTTGTCTCTTTGAGAACGTCTGGTCGAATTCGCTCTCTCTGGCCAGAAGCTCCTCGAATTCAGGATGAGGAGCAAATACCTTGGGAGGTAGTTTAGACCGTCTAAACGAAACCGCCTGATCTGCGGCTTTCGTAGAGGAATCTTCGATGCCACAGGTCTGATTGGTCGCTCCAATGAGGCTTTGAACCATATCCCTCATGTTAGCGATTTGGTTCGAATCCGGCCCCAAATTATCCTCCGAAGGCGCATTAGAGAAAGCCTCGCCTGACTCAGCGGAGGATCGGGAGGACGCCGACCGCAGAGGAGGACCGAGTGGCGAGATGGAGCAAGAAGAGGACTCAGACCGGCGTTCCTGTCTGGACCTTTTGCAGCTAGTCTTGAAAGGCTTGGACGGAGCTTCCTGCGACCCGGTGGCTCCTGCGGGGGTCTGCAGGGGTAACCGATCCAGCACGGAAACCAGTGTTTGAGACACCCATGTTAAATTGGCCACCTATTGAGACAGAGGAGGCCCAGCCTGGCATGGGTATCACTCTGGGGCGGATCGGCTGGGGGATCCTGGGCGGTGGGAACAATCGGGTTGCTGCAGGACAGACATAGCGGAGTGTCAGTCTGCGGTGCAGAGCTACTTACGGCAGACGAAATCCGGAGGAAGCTGTCCGGCTAGATGGTATGGACCTCCGGCGAGAAATAGACCCTTAGGCAGGAGGGTGTAAGGCCTGCTGCCGTAATCTTGATCGATCTGCGTTGCCTAAAATTAACTTTCATTGCTGGGGTTCGAACTCACAGCTCTCTGTTTGCAAGCCTGCACACCTTACCACTGTACTATATCACTCTCTTGTTCCGGAGGAGGGGACTCGTGGTTCAGGAGTCCCAAGATGGCGCCGGTGGGAGGAGAAAAGGCGGTTCTCAGTGAAATTGTCGGGCGGGAGAAAAGCCCGCCCGACGAACAAGGAAAGGGGGCGGAGTCCGGCACCGGAAGTAGGCCCAGGCAGAAGCCGGGGCCTAAATTAGCGATCGGTGACCGGCATGGAAGGGCCGCAGCGGAGGACAGTGCGCCGCAGAAGGCGATGGGTGAGCGGCCGCCTACAGCGGCGGGAGTAGCGCAGCCGCAGGTCCAAAGCGGTGTGGCGGTCTGGCAAGCCGCCACGCTGAGGGAGGATGAGCGGCACTGTAAGCGGCCAGAGGGACGCAGCTGCAGGGGGCCCGAAGCGATGCGGCGGCCGGCAAAGCCGCCGCGCTGAAAAGAAATGAACGGCCGCATACAGCTGCCGGAGCAGGGAAGCCAGAGAGGGCCGAAGCGATGTGGCGGCTGGGAAGCCGCTGCGCTGAAAAGAACGGCCGCATACAGCGGCCAGAGCGATGCGACGGCTGGCAAAGCCACCACGCAGAATAGAAATGAACGGCCGCAAACAGCGGCCGGAGCAGGGGAGCCACTGAGGGCCGAAGCCGCCGCGCTGAAGCTGGGGCTGGGAAGCCTGCAGGACCTGAGGCGGAAATGCCCCCCCCCCCCCCCCCCCCCCCCCCGAGCAAGGCCACGCAGATGGCGTGCCTGGACAAGAAGCGGCGCGGTGGTCCGTAAAGGCAGCCGCGCCGGAACAGGGGACAGGGAGGCCGCATCCACGGAAGTGGTGCGGCTGAAAAGAGATGCGATTCGCATCAGAAAACCCCTTAAATAGGAACCCTTTTTTTTTTTTTTTTTTTTTGGGATCCAGGGGAGCCACAGGGTGGGGCGGGAAAATACTCACCTAAACATCCCCCGCCGGTACTAACCTGGAAGGAATGAGACGTCCACGGAGCTGATGGACGTCCTCGTCTCCTCCGACCGACAGGCTCTGGTGGGCGAGTGGGTGGGGGACGGAGCCAGGACCGGACTTCTGAGCACGCTTGTGTGCTAGGATCTTGGTCCTGGAGAGGGATCTATGAGGATACGGGGTGGCAGTACACGCCGTACTCATAGTCCGCATAGTGGGACTACAGGTGTGACTGTTCACCCTGTATCCCTCCGGAAAAACCTGAAAGGAAACGACGCACATTGAGGTAGATAAGGGTCTAATGAAAGACCCGTGTCCACCTCCTACTGACACTAAGCTAAACTGAATATCCTACTTCCTGTCGGTAGGGTGTACACTGCAGAGGAGGAGCTAACTTTTTTATTTGCATAGTGTCAGCCTCCTAGTGGCAGCAGCATACAGCCATGGTTCCTGTGTCCCCCAATGAAAGGCGATAGAGAAATATTTTTGAGTTGAAGTCTGCAGGATGTGGAGAGGGCTTGGATATGTGGTTTAATGGAGAGATCAGTGTCAAGGATTAGCCGAGGCTGCGAGCTTGTGGGACTGGGGAGAGTGAGCAGCTGTTTACTGTCGCGTGAGTTGGGGGAAAGACTATGAAATCTGTTTTTTCCATATTAAGGTTTAGAAGTCTAGCAGAGAAAAATGAAATAGCAGAAAGACATTGTGGGATTCTGGTTAGTAGGGAGGTGATAACTGATCCAGAGATTTAGATCTTTGTGTCATCAGTATACAGACTGTCACGGATCCCTTCTCCGTGGTGTCACTTATTCATCACGTGCCTGCTCTCACACGTGACTTGGGGTTGTGCCTGCACGAGTTATCCATCTCCCCACTCTCAGTCCAGCATTCAACCTCTGTCCTATGCTGTAATGGGAGCATAAATCACACACCGACCCAGACCACCCACCCGCTCATACACGCTGCCACCACTCACCGTATACATGGGCGATGAGTCCCGAACTATTAATACTAATATTGTCTACCACTGATAAGGCTCACACACCTTAGGCTATGGATTCTTTTAGAATATTCAAGGTTCAACTTGTTAAAGTTTTATACTTTAATACGACAAAGGTTCAGTGCTTACAATAAGAAAAGGTATAAAAATATAATAAAAAGACATACAACTTATGCAAAACAGTATTAAAATAAACAGGAGAAACTTACAGAAATTATCTAACTGGTAGTTCCTTTCTGCTCCCTGAGGGTTGGACGAATGTAGATTGGATCACACCAGCTTCTCAGGCTGCCCCCATTATGTGAACACAATTCTCTGTATACAGCCTTAATTTATAGCTTGGTCTGGAGGTCAGGTTTGTAGATCTCCCCCTCAGGTTAATATCATAATTGCTGGCTTTTTGATTGGGCCACGGCCGCGCTACTAATAAATATATTATTTTTCTCTTGAGACACCCTGGGTAAAGGTTCTCACGGATAGATACCATCAGGCCGCAATTAACATCTCCCCTCCAAGAGCTAGGAGGTGTCAAATGTTCCCTTTCTTCTTGGCCCTAGCTGGACCCCCTGGTGAGATTTGGAGACAGAGGTCTACTTGTCTCAGGGAAGTACATATTAACACCTAGGTGCGACTTGTAGATTTCAAGACAGACAGATGTTACATTTGCCAGTGACACAATAGATCTATACATCTGTGTGTATATGTAGAGAGAGATAGAGAGACACACACACACACACACACACACACACACACTTCACCACAGAGGCGATACTGAAATCCGTGAGATTCTATGAGGCCGAAGGTGTAAATGAAGAAGAGCAGGGGCCCTAGGATTGAATGCTGCAGGACTGACAGGGGGCGAGGTGAGGAGGTGGTGTGTGAGTGGCAGACGCTGAATGTCCGTTCTGTTAGGTATGACGAGATCCAAGATAGGGCCGAGTCTGTGATGCCAAGGGATGAGGTTCTGTAGTAATGGGGAATTCTCCACTGTGTCAAAGGCAGAGGACCGGTCCAGGAGGAGGAGGACGGAGTAGTGTCGCTTGGCTTTGGCAGTTAATAAGTCATTGGTGACTTTTTATTTAGGGCAGTATCAGTGGAGTGATGCGGGCGGAAGCCAGATTGTAAGCGGTCGAAGAAGGAGCAAGAAGAGAGGGGGAAGGACAGTTCAAGATGGACGTGTTCCAGTAGTTTTGAGGCATAAGGGAGAAGAGATATCGGGCGATAGCTAGATAAAGGATGGGTCAAGAGAGGGCTTTTTGAGGATAGGCATGATTGAGGCATATTTAAAGCTTGAGGAGAAAACAGTTTAGTGATAGGATGAAGAGATGAGTTAGGGTTTTGATGAAGACTGGTGAGGTTTGAGATTAAGTGGGATGGGATCGGGTCAAGTGCACAGGTGGTGAGATGTGATCTTGAGTAGAGTGGAGTCGATCTTCTGTAATGGAGAATTTGGTTATGGAGGAAGGGCTCTGGGGGTTGTTGATCAAAACTGTCTCTGATGTCATCAATCTTCTGCTTGAAAAATGAGGCAAAGTCTTCAGCCGAGATGAGTGGAGAGGGAGGAGGTGCTGTGGGACGGAGGAGAGAGTTGAAGGTGTTGAATAACTGTTTAGGGTTGTGAGACGGGAGGATATGAGAGATGAGAAGTAGGTTTGTTTTGCTGCAGCGAGTGTGGCCTTGAAAATGAGCGACTGTTTGAATGCGATGAAGTCCTCGTTGGAGTAGGATCTTTTCCATCTCCGCTCATCAACCCCGGTAGCCCGTCTCAGTTCTTTGGTCAGGCTGGTGTGCCAGGGCTGTCTGTTAATTTTGCGAGCTTTGGTATGTGTGAGAGGGGTGACAGATTAGAGAGCTGCAGCTATTGTGGTGTTACATAAAGTGGCAGCGACATCCGCTTTGTGTAAGGAACTTATGTCTTTAAGAGGGAGAAGGGATTCGGAGAGAGTGTAGATCGAGGTTTTTAAGATTTCTGCGAGGGTGTGCAAGTTTGTGGGGTGGGGATTGTGGACAAGGAGTGGAGAGGGTAGAGCATGTAAGCAGGTTGTGGTCAGAAAGAGGGAGAGGTGAGTTAGAGAGGCTAGATAGGGAGCAGAGGCGGGTGAAGATAAGGTCCAGTGTGTGGCCATCTTTGTGAGTGGCTGCAGAAGACCATTGATTGAGGCCGAAGGAGGAAGTGAAAGAAGTTTAGTGGCAGCTGAGAGGGAAGTGTCAATGGGAATGTTGAAGTCACCCAAGATTATAGTGGAGATGGCAGCAGAGAGGAAATGAAGTAGCCAGATGGTGAAGTGGCCAAAGAAGGTGGTGGGGGGCGGTAAATAACAGCCAGCTGGAGGTTGGTGGGGGAGTAGATGTGTGCACCGCAAAGGAAGGGAGGGTAACAGAGGGTGGAAATGGGGTTGTGGGTGAAGGAGCAGTTATTTGACAAAAGAAACCCAACTCCTCCACCATGCTTGCTGCTGGGGCAGGGTGTGTGGGAAAGGTGGAATCCACCATACGAAAGTGCAGCAGGAGAGGCTGTGTCAGAGGGGGTGAGCCAGGTTTCGGTGACGGCGAGAAAGGAAAGTTTTAGTAATGAAAAAATCGTGGGACAAGATATGAGAAAAGTCTCTCTAATGATGCACAATTTTTAAAGGGGTATTCTCATCCTATCACTAGCATATGCTGTCTGTATAGGTCTGACCACTATAAACCCACCAACAGTTATAGCACTTTGTCCCCCTTTTAAGTCTTCCCTACAAAGTCACTGACTACAAATGCAGAAGCCATACGCAAGTTTCTAGCACAGCTCGGAGGGGAAGACTGCAAAGGGGATGCAGCGCTGAACCAACACCAGAATCTTCTTTATCCTGTAAAGCTCAGAATAAGAGGTCTGTGCTCCATTATTTATTTTTTCAATGGAGTTCTATGTCGTTTACCTATTATTTTGTGCAAACATGGCGTGCCACAATGTGCAACCTCTTGAGTTCATCAGTCAGCAATGAAAACCCTTAAGTGCAGTATTTAAAAACAAACTGTAGTTTTAGTGATATTTCATCTCCTTTTCCTGCTGTCGCTACCATCTCCCCATCCTTACATCTTCCCTGCAGTGGTAGCTGTGGGTTGGTGATGTTTTATGGCTTGTTTTGCACGGATGGCTGCACAGCTGTTCCCTATGTAATTACTGGACAGCCAAGGGCTGCGACCTGCACAATCATTGCTATTTGTGACTGAAGATTACGTAGTCTGTTCCTTTGACCTGGTAGAAAATTAAATGAGATTGTAACGGCAGAGAGAGGAGTTCAGGTTCTTTTTTTTTTTTTATATAATTTTGCAAATGTGAGTTAAATTTATAAAAATGTTATAATGCTCTCTAAAAAATAACTGTGTTCCTAAATGCATTTTGTTTTGTGTTTTAGATACCATGACATGCCGGATGTGATAGACTTCCTTGTCTTGAGGCAGTTTTATGATCATGCACGTCACACCGACTGGCATTCGGGTATGTTCCATTAATGCGGACGTATGTATTAGCCTTCCTGTATGTAAAGGGGAGCCTGCGCTAGAAATGCCATGTTTCCATTAAAATAAAAAGTTAGGGACACTTTCTTTTTTTTTTTTTTGTCTTGTGAACCCCCCCTCCACCCCCCCCCCCAAAAAAAAAAAAAAAATTAATAAAAATCTCAAGACTTGGATACATACAATCAGCTGACTGCTTCTCCTCTCTGACCTCCAATCTGAAGTGGCGAAGTCAAAGCCATTTGTTCAACACTTTTGGTTCCAGGATAAGGTGAGCCATGCTTCTTGAGCATGGTGAAGAGGTTTGATAATTAAATTTAAAAAAAAAATAAATCTATAAAGCCCTCCTGTACATGAATCTGAGCAGTATCTCCTGACCAGGAAGAGATGGCCTGGAAAAAAACAAAAGCCAAGGTCAGAAAAGAAACCTATCATTAACCCCTTCCCGACCTTTGACGCACCGTATGCGTCATGAAAACCTGTGCCAATCTGACCTGTGACGCAGCATATGCGTCATGGTTGGATTGCACTCCTGCAGGCCGGGTGAAAGGGTTAACTGCAATTTCACCCGACCTGCAGGGACAGGGGGAGTTGTACTTTAGCCCAGGGGGGGTGCCTTCTCCCCCCCCCCCGTGGCTACGATCGCTCCGATTGGCTGTTGAAAGTGACGTTTCACTTTCAATCAGAGCGATAGTAATATTTCACCAATGAAAATTGGTGAAATATTACAATCCAGCCATGGCCGATGCTGCAATAGCATCAGCCATGGCTGGAGATCGCGATCTGCCCACCGATCACCTCCCCTCCGGTCCTCCGTCCTGTCATCTAGTGTCCCCCGCTCCCCTCCATCCTCCTGTCCGCTCCCCCCACCCCGCTGTCCGATCACCCCCCCATCATACTTACCGACCTGTGTCCCTCCTGGTCTCCGTCCGCGTGTTCAATGGGCGCCGCCATCTTCCAAAATCGAGGGGGGAAAGGGCATTGCGCCCGCCGAATCTGCCGGCAGATTCGTTACAGGTACATTTTGATCGCTGTGATTCTATCACAGTGATCAAAATAAAAAAATAATAAATAAACCCCCCCTTTATCACCCCCATAGGTAGGGACAAAAATAAAATAAAGACATTTTTTTTTCCTCTTTGCCCCACTAGGGTTAGGGTTAGGGTTGGTTCACACTGCGTCTAAGCAGTCCGTTAGACGGACTACATTACACCGCGGCATAAACGCGGTGTAACGTAGTCCGTTACGGCCGCCATTGACAGCAATGTCGGACGCATCACTAGCGCACGCCCACAATGGGGGTGCTCTAGGGATGTGTTGTCATTGAGTGACGGACCCGGAGCCTCGGGCTGCAGCGTTTCCGGGTCCGTCACTGATAGTGCAGATAGAGCTAGCAGATGCTCTATCTGCGCTAGCGTGATGCAAACGTCGGCAGTTGCGCTAGCAGCAGCCGTTAGCGTATGTGCTGAACGGGCTGCTGCTAGCGCAGTGTGAACCTGGCCTTGGGGTTAGGGTTACGGCTAGAATTAGGGTTAGAACTAGGGTTAGGGCTAGAATTGGGCTATGTGGACACGCTGCAGATCTGCAGCAGATTTGGCTGTGGATCCGCCGCGGATTGGCCGCTGCGGATTCGTAGCACTTTTCCATCAGGTTTACAGTACCATGTAAACCTATGTCAAACCAAATCCGCTGTGCCCATGGTGCAGAAAATACCGCGCGGAAACGCTGTGTTGTATTTTCCGCAGCATGTCAATTCTTTGTGCGGATTCCGCAGCGTTTTACACCAGTTCCTCAATAGAAATCCACAGGTGAAATCCGCACAAAAAACACTGGAAATCCACGGTAAATCCGCAGGTAAAATGCAGTGCCTTTTACCTGCGGATTTTTCAAAAATGGTGTGGAAAAATCTCACACGAATCCGCAACCTGGGCACACAGCCTTAGGGTTAGGGTTGGAATTAGGGCTAGGGTTGGAAATAGGGTTAAGCTTAGGCTGTGGTTAGGGTATGGTTAGGGGTGTGTTGGAGTTAGAATTGAGGGGTTTCCACTGTTTAGGCACATCAGGGTTCTCCAAACGCAACATGGCGCCACCATTGATTCCAGTCAATCTTGCATTCAAAAAGTCAAATGGTGCTCCCTCCCTTCCGAGCCCCGACGTGCGCCCAAACAGTGGTTTACCCCCACATATGGGGTACCAGCATACTCAGGACAAACTGGGCAACAATTATTGGGGTCCAATTTCTCCTGTTACCCTTGTGAAAATAAAAAATTGCTTGCTAAAACCTAATTTTTGAGGAAAGAAAAATGATTTTTTATTTTCACGGCTCTGCGTTGTAAACTTCTGTGAAGCACTTGGGGGTTCAAAGTGCTTACCACATATCTAGATAAGTTCCTTGGGGGGTCTAGTTTCCAAAATGTGGTCACTTGTGGGGGGTTTCTACTGTTTAGGCACATCAGGGGCTCTGCAAACGCAACGTGATGCCTGCAGACCATTCCATCAAAGTCTGCATTTCAAAAGTCACTACTTCCCTTCCGAGCCCCGACGTGTGCCCAAACAGTGGTTTACCCCCACATATTAGGTATCAGCGTACTCAGGACAAACTGGACAACAACTTTTCGGGTCCAATTTTTTCTGTTACGCTTGTGAAAATAAAAAATTGTGGGTTAAAAAATAATTTTTGAGGAAAGAATGATTTTTTATTTTCACGGCTCTGCATTATAAACTTCTGTGAAGCACTTGAGGGTTTAAATGGGGTCACATGTGGGGCATCTCCAATGTTTAGGCACACAGGGGCTCTCCAAACGCGACATGGTGTCCGCTAACGATTGGAGCTAATTTTTCATTCAAAAAGTCAAATGGCGCGCCTTCCCTTCCGAGCCCTGTCGTGTGCCAAAACAGTGGTTTACCTCCACATGTGAGGTATCGGTGTACTCAGGAGAAATTGCCCAATACATTTTAGGATTCATTTTATCCTGTTGCCCTTGTGAAAATGAAAAAATTGAGGCTAATAGAAATTTTTTGTGAAAAAAAAGCACTTTTTCATTTTTACGGATCAATTTGGGAAGCACCTGGGGGTTCAAAGTGCTCACTATGCATCTAGATAAGTTCCTTGGGGCGTCTAGTTTCCAAAATGGGGTCACTTGTGGGGGTGCTCCAATATTTAGGCACACAGGGGCTCTCCAAATGCGACATGTGTCCGCTAAAGATTGGAGCCAATTTTTCATTGAAAAAGTCAAATGGCGCTCCTTCCCTTCCGAGCCCTGTCGTGCGCCCAAACAGTGGTTCCCCCCCACATATGAGGTATCGGCGTACTCAGGACTAATTGTACAATAACTTTTGGTGTCCAGTTTCTTTTTACCCTTGGGAAAATAAAAAAAATTGTTGCTAAAACATCATTTTTGTGACTAAAAAGTTAAATGTTCATTTTTTCCTTCCATGTTGCCTCTGCTGCTGTGAAGCACCTGAAGGGTTAATAAATTTCTTGAATGTGGTTTTGAGCACCTTGAGGGGTGCAGTTTTTAGAATGGTGTCACTTTTGGGTATTTTCAGCCATATAGACCCCTCAAACTGACTTCAAATGTGAGGTGGTCCCTAAAAAAAATGGTTTTGTAAATTTTGCTGTAAAAAATGAGAAATCGCTGGTCAAATTTTAACCCTTAACTTCCTAGCAAAAAAAAAAAATTTGGTTCCAAAATTGTGCTGATGTAAAGTAGACATGTGGGTAATGTTATTTATTAACTATTTTGTGTCACATAACTCTCTTGTTTAACAGAATAAACATTCAAAATTTGAAAATTGCAAAACTTTCAACATTTTAGCCAAATTTCCATTTTTTTCACAAACACAAAAATTATCGACCTAAATTTACCACTAGCATGAAGCCCAATATGTCACGAAAAAACAATCTCAGAACCGCTAGGATCCGTTGAAGCGTTCCTGAGTTATTACCTCATAAAGGGACACTGGTCAGAATTACAAAAAACGGCCAGGTCATTAAGGTCAAAATAGGCTGGGTCATGAAGGCGTTAAAGATTGAAGAGTTCAGTCATGTATTCGTAAGAGACGACCTACGGAGTCCACATGTTCTGAAAAGACGACTATTTCCCACCCAAAAAATGTTTGAGTGGGGATGCTTTGTAATGCTAAGAAATAAAGGATCTCTTGAATGCAGGATAAAGTAACGCAACTTGAGTTAACAATGCGAGAGATCGTCGCAATGATGATTTGGGTCTGAACAGGACAGTCGGCAGCTGCAAGCAAGATAAGGTAGATACTTACCCACATGAGCAGTCTGCTCTGTGAGGTCCAATAAGTTGTTGGAGTCCCTGAAAAAATGCGCTGGCCAGAAAAGAAATACAACATTTTGTCTGCATAAAAAATGTTCTGGTCGCCTGGCCTTTCTGAAGGACAAGGACTCTGCAGGAGGAGAAATCTTGCTTCCATTACTTTCTCTGACTGGTTCATGACACTGATAAAGCCATCGACCATGTCTTTAGCTTAAATGCCTTGGCGGCACACAGGTCCGATTCCCATGGTGGTTGAGCCTCGGGAGAAGGGGAGCGAGATGCCTTGAGCCACCTAGGAGACATGGAGACCAAGACGTTCAAAACTCTCGATGTCACTTGGATCGCTGCCATGATCTGCCACGTTTCTGCGTATTAGCTATTGGATCTGACTTACTCTGGATAGTGACCAGAGAACTAGGTGGTTGCCTGCATAGGTAAATGCTCGAAAACTGTCCAATATTTGGATACATTGGTCGGTTACGACTGATGGGTACAGAGTTACAGGCTATGCAGGAAATGGGTTGGGATTTCTCTTTGTAGGCCACGGGGAGGCTCCTAAGTGGGAGGAGACAGGTGAGTCGGGTAAGTACGAATAGTGCAGAACACAGCGGTTAGCCAGATGAGAATTTTTGCACTGACCTAGGGTTCAGGCATTAATTAGTAACCAGGGCTTCCTGGGCAGGCTGCAGTGTGCGATCCTCTCTAAAAGCATACATGGTGGTTGGGCAGCAGCTGATACTGGGAGATGGAGAATGTGCTGCTGGGGTACCGTAAGCGTTGATCCCACAAGGGGCAAATGGTCCACCCAGTCCTCTGTGGGCTGAGGAATGACCAAATAAGGAACCAAGCAGTGCAAAAGAATCTGGGAACCGGTGCCTGGAGAAAATAATAAAGTGGGCCGAGAATGAAAAACATCGGCACAATGCAACACCAGGGGACGAGGGCCAGCTCAATGTAGGATGTAGGAGAGGCTTTATACTCGCCTGTCCGGGAAAGGCTTTATCCTGGATTCTTTGCTCCATGTAATGCTACAC
The DNA here is from genome assembly GCF_032444005.1 of Ranitomeya imitator. NCBI lineage: Eukaryota > Metazoa > Chordata > Amphibia > Anura > Dendrobatidae > Ranitomeya > Ranitomeya imitator. The sequence continues at coordinate 33,375,755 of NC_091284.1, forward strand.
GCTTTGGTGAGCAGGTGGTCAGGAGATCTAAGTTGTTAATGACTATTCTATACGTGTTCACAGAATGGCCATTCCAATCGGTTTCCCTAATCTAAAGGAGAAAAGAGGCGCTCAGTATAAAGAGGCAGGTCTGGAGTGTCTGCCTTCTACGTGATCCTAATCTACACCTAGTAGCCAGTAGGGAGGTGCAGCCTGCTGGGAGGAAATTGTCCCCAATGAGGTGTCCGGAAAAGTATTTTCTCTATCGCTTCATTGGGGGACACAGAAATCATGGGTGTATGCTGCTGCCACTAGGAGGCTTTTTGTTTTTTCCGGTTATTTTCACTCATGCAATGTGACAACATACTTTGGGGAAAGCCAAGAAATGTCTTAACATCCTGTTTACATCTGTGTTTAGGCGATCGCTTCCGGTCTATTATCGACGATGCATGGTGGTTCGGGACAGTGGTCGACCAGGAGCCGTATCAAGCCGATTGTCCCGACAGCCTGTTCCAGTGCTACATAGTAAAGTAAGAGCAGAGACCCCCCCGAGTCCTCTCATCAGTACACGTTCTCCTCACTAAACGTATCTTACAATTCTCCTCACAGGTGGGATAATGGAGAGACTGAAAAACTGAGTCCTTGGGACATGGATGTCATTCCTGATGATAGTACGTACTTTATTTATTTTACTAGTCTCAGATTCCATTTTGTTCAGTCAGGCTTTTCATACTTAAGTGGCTAAAAGTAATCTGGAAGTTTGTTTAAAAAATCTAAAAAATTGTGTGTGTATATGTACACACACACACACTCACACACTCTCTCTCACACACACACACTCTCTCACACTCTCTCACACTCTCTCACACTCTCTCACACTCTCTCACACTCTCTCACACACTCACTCTCACACACACTCACACACTCTCACTCACTCTCACACACACACACACACACACACACACACACTCACACTCTTTCACACTGTCTGGAAGGAGGTCACTCAGTATACCCCCGTCTGCTTTTAGTACTTCCACCCGAAGAACCAGGAACCAGCATCTCCATAACCGAAGAGGAGCGAGATACTTTGCTGTATTCCCCCCAGGAAGGAGAATGGGGGGAAGGGAACCAAGACAGTGAATGTGAGCGAATCATATGCGGCATCGATCAGCTCCTTAATCTAGGTGAGATGCCGAATGTGCAAGTTATGGGTGAAGCGTTGCATCGGGTGCGAGGTTTTGCATATCGATTGTATGGCTATCCCTCAGACGATGGAGGAAGTGTACGGTGTATCGACTGGATAATAACTGTTAGATTGACTTTTTTTCTTTTTTGACATGTGCTGCTTCTTGTGTAACAGACATGGCGGCTCAGTTTGCTGCACCTGTAGATTTAACCGTCTACCCATCATATTGCATGATAATCGCTTACCCTACTGATCTCAGCACCATACGGATGAGGCTCGTGAATCACTTTTACCGGTAAGATTTGTAGGGTTTTTTTTCCCCGTCATGACTTGTGGGATATTTTGGGAATTTGTTTGGATTGTCTCTAAAGTTTCTGAATGTTCACGTTTTGTTTTATTCTCCTTACAGGAGGGTTTCTACTCTGATTTGGGAAGTCAGATACATTGAACATAACGCCAGGACGTTCAATGAACCGGGCAGCAACATCACGGAGTCCGCCAAGAAAATAACAGACTTGCTGCTAAAATTTATAATGTAAGAATTACACCCAGACTTTTATGTAACCTTAGATGTGAGCTTTCCCCTGCGGTAATGAGCAGACCGGAGCGCTCCTACCTCTAAGGCTTCACGTTCTTGTGGCTTCGTGCATCTGACTGATGGAAGGAGCCCATACCTGGATCCTTCAGTGTGACGCACAGACCATATTCCCCTGGAGTGGGGGTTTCTTTTACATTCCCAAATATGAAGAGTAGGTAAAGAAATACCCAGATAACATCGAATGCTTACAAGCTTCTCATGTAGATATATACAAAATTGTAGAACAGAACATCAATACAGTCCATTGTGTCACACACCGGTGCGTGCTGAGGTCAATTCACATGGATATTAGTCCTTGAGCCCATGTGGGGGACATAAGCTGCGTTCACAGGACTGCTAGTTTTAATTATTGTGAAATGCTTCGTAGCACGAGCCCTTCCACTATGCTGATGGGAGCTGCACACTCACATCCAGCACTGGAGTATTAGATTATATATATATATTTTTTTTTTCAGGGATGGGAGCTGTTCCAACATTGCAGATTTGAGCAATACCACTGAGGCGACTACAGGAGCGGAGTCGTGTGATAGACAGGTACGGCTCTTCCTATCAACCTGCAGCCATTAATTTATTCATTATATAACTAAAGTTTGCATAAGACGAAGCTCCACTTCCGGACAGGTTTTCATGTTCTGTGGATCACACATACAGAGCTCTTTGAAATATAAGTTTAATTTTAAGTTCCTACAAAAATAAGAGACACATGCATAAAGCCTGTACGTGTTCGCTGACATGACTTCATTACATTTAAAGAATTTAATGATCCCTTTAGGGTGAGAACAGTGCTGATTCCTGGAAGAGTCGCTGCATGGACCTGGTGGACTTTATAATAGACTGTGAAGACTCTGAGCCCTTCAGAGAGCCAGTGGACCTGGAGCAGTTTCCTGTAAGGGAATAGTTATTATTGACTCTAACTTTTTTGAGTCTGGCAGGGCGGTTGGGAGTCTGGCGGGGCAATGAATTTCTTGGTTGCTTCATTGGGGAACACAGATGAACACTAAGAGGTTTTACAGTGCATGCTAAAAATCTTATTTCAGCCATCTACATTCATCACATATGCACAGAATGGGTGATAAATGTTATATTGGGGGGGGGGGGGGTGTGCTTAATTGCTGTTAGCTCATTAATTGCTGACTTGTGGGTATCCCGTTACTTGAGAATAGTAATTAATCGCCAGTGAGGGGAGAAGATGGGATGTAGGTAAAAATTTAGTTACACATTTTGTATTTTTTGTAGGATTACAAGGACATTATTGAAACTCCTATGGATTTTGGGACCATCAAAGAAACTTTGACTGCGGAAAATTACAATAACCCTTATGACCTTTGTAATGATATGAGACTGGTCTTCTCTAATGCAAAGTTGTACACGCCAAACAAAAGATCACGGGTAAGATGTGATGTCCTGAAACTTTACGATATTTAACTGCTTTTGTGTTTTGTACACCCAAGTCTTTTGAGTTGCTGACAATCTAATGTGTATGAAACCTCTGTATTTCCTCCTGACGAGTGATGTCGGGGGTGAGCAGGATCAGACATCATGCCCTCCCTCTATCTCAAACTGAACCTGTCAGAAAACGATCTTGTGATTCCTCCCTCTACCAACCTACCTATGCAAAATCACAGAAATAAAAAGCAGAGATGATTACCTGCTCAAGCCTTCCAAACAAATGCACTGGCAGGGTGCAGCGGACCCGATTGCTGATGGCAGAAACACAGGTGCAGCAATACCAATGTAGCAATCACTCTCGGCCTACCAATCCATGGAGGGGATGATTGCTTGGTATATTAGTGCACAAAGATGATAATCTGTATGCGACATTATTCACACAGGCAATGCAGAGCAAGTGAGTATAAGGGAGTTAGAAGAAATGGCTGGTGACGGAATGAATCCGGCCATCTCCTAGGTGTATGGACAGCTTTCCAATTTTACATGTTCGATGATGAACTCAAGTGCAAGATACTGCTTCTATGTAGCACTTTCCATATCCTTTGGTCCATATCCTTTGGCTTTGATCTGTAAATATCCATTTATTTTTCTGTCTAGATTTACGGTATGGTATTAAGACTTTCGCCACTCATGGAAGAGAGAATGAGAGGAATTATCTCTGACTACAAAGCTGCCCAAAAGAAGATTAAAGATTGCCTTGCCCTGAAGAAGGCTTATGTAAAGGATGTGCAGCACGAGAGACGACCACTGAGGTGAGAAAAGCTGCAATACAATAAAACGGTATAAACCCATATTAACCCCGTTTTAACGTTGGGCGTGATAGTATACCCACGTTTGACTCCCCCTGTTTGGTGCCGGCTCTGGTGCTGAGCCCGCACCTTTCCGGGCACATGACTGCTGATCTATACAGCTGACATGTACCCCTAACAGCCGTAAGTGGAATCGCTATCCAACCGCAGCTAACTAGTTGAACTCTAATCCTTCCCGTCGGTGACCCCGCGTCACATGATCGTGGGTCACCGATGGGTCGGCATGACAACCAGAGGTTAACAGGAGACTTCTATGGTTGTTGTCATTGAGAGATTGCTATGAGCGCCGACCACAGGCGATTTCTGCTACACACAGGCGATTTGATCATAGCCCATGTGTAGCACAGGTGATCGAATTATTCATTTCCCAGAAAGACCATTGAAGCATGTAAAAAAAATAAAAATAAAAAAAAATTTAAATTTAAAATATTAAATAAAAAATATAAAAGTTCAAATCACCTCCCTTTCACCTCATTCAAAATAAAACAATTAAAAAAAAAAAAATCAAATATCACATTTGCTATTGCCGCATTCAGAATTGCCTGCGATTGCAATAACGGGCGATCAAAAGATCATATCTACACCAAAATGGTATCCATAAAAATGTCAGCCTGCCGCACAAGAAATAAGCCCTCACCCAACCCAAGATCACAAAAAATGGAGATGCTACAGGTCTCGGAGATTGGCACTTTTTTTTAAACAAATGTTGGAATTTTTGTTTCAACACTTAACCCCTTCCCGACCTTTGACGCCACGTAGGCGTCATGAAAGTCGGTGCCATTCCGACCCATGACGCCTATGCGGCGTCATGGAAAAATCGCGTCCCTGCAGATCGGGTGAAAGGGTTAACTCCCATTTCACCCGATCTGCAGGGACAGGGGGAGTGGTAGTTTAGCCCAGGGGGGTGGCTTCACCCCTTCGTGGCTACGATCGCTCTGATTGGCTGTTGAAAGTGAAACTGCCAATCAGAGCGATTTGTAATATTTCACCCATTATAACGGGTGAAATATTACAATCCAGCCATGGCCGATGCTGAAATATCATCGGCCATGGCTGGAAATACTAGTGTGCCCCCACCCCACCCCTCCGATCGCCCCCCCAGCCCTCCGATCTGGCCGGTACACTGCTCCGGCTCCCCTCCGTCCAGTGCTCCGCTCCCCCCCGTGCTCTTGTCCGCTCCCCCCGTGCTCCAATCACCCCCCCGTGCTCCAATCACCCCCCCTGCACTCCGATCCACCCCCCCCCCCCGGTGCTCCGTTCCACCCCCCCGTGCTCCATTCCAGCCCCCCCGTGCTCCGTTCCACGCCCCCCGTGCTCCATTCCAGCCCCCCCGTGCTCCGTTCCACGCCCCCCGTGCTCCGTTCCACCCCTCCCGCACTCCGATTCCCCCCCCCGGTGCTCCGATCCCCCCCCCCCCGTGGTCCCCCCCACCCCATCATACTTACCGATCCAGCCGGGGTCCCGTCCGTCTTCTCCCTGGGCGCCGCCATCTTCCAAAATGGCGGGCGCATGCGCAGTGCGCCCGCCGAATCTGCCGGCCGGCAGATTCGTTCCAAAGTGCATTTTGATCACTGAGATATAATCTATCTCAGTGATCAAAATAAAAAAAATAATAAATGACCCCCCCCCCCCCCTTTGTCACCCCCATAGGTAGGGACAATAAAAAAATAAAGAAATTTTTTTTTTTTCCACTAATGTTAGAATAGGGTTAGGGGTAGGGGTAGGGGTAGGGGTAGGGTTAGGGTTAGGGGTAGGGTTAGGGTTAGGGTTAGGGCTAGGGGTAGGGGTAGGGTTAGGGCTAGGGTTAGGGTTTCGGTATGTGCACACGTATTCTGGTCCTCTGCGGATTTTTCCGCTGCGGATTTGATAAATCCGCAGTGCTAAACCGCTGCGGATTTATGGCGGATTTACCGCGGTTTTTCTGCGCATTTCAATGCGGTTTTACAACTGCGATTTTCTATTTGAGCAGTTGTAAAACCGCTGCGGAATCCGCACAAAGAAGTGACATGCTGCGGAATGTAAACCGCTGCGTTTCCGAGCAGTTTTTCCGCAGCATGTGTACAGCGATTTTTGTTTCCCATAGGTTTACATTGAACTGTAAACTCATGGGAAACTGCTGCGGATCCGCAGCGTGTGCACATACCTTTAGAATTAGGCTATGTGCACACGGTGCGGATTTGGCTGCGGATTCGCAGCAGTGTTCCATCAGGTTTACAGTACCATGTAAACATATGGAAACCAAATCCGCTGTGCCCATGGTGCAGAAAATACCACGCGGAAACGCTGCGTTGTATTTTCCGCAGCATGTCAATTCTTTGTGCGGATTCCGCAGCGTTTTACACCTGTTCCTCAATAGGAATCCGCAGGTGAAATCCGCACAAAAAACACTGGAAATCCGCGGAAAATCCGCAGGTAAAACGCAGTGCCTTTTACCCGCGGATTTTTCAAAAATGGTGCGAAAATATCTCACACGAATCCGCAACGTGGGCACATAGCCTTAGGGTTGGAATTAGGGTTGTGGTTATGGTTAGGGGTGTGTTGGGGTTAGGGTTGTGGTTAGGGGTGTGTTGGGGTTAGGGTTGTGTTTAGGGTTATGGCTACAGTTGGGATTAGGGTTAGGGGTGTGTTGGGGTTAGTGTTGGAGGTAGAATTGAGGGGTTACCACTGTTTAGGCACATCAGGGGTCTCCAAACGCAACATGGCGCCACCATTGATTCCAGCCAATCTCGTATTCAAAAAGTCAAATGGTGCTCCCTCACTTCCGAGCCCTGACGTGTGCCCAAACAGTGGTTTACCCCCATATATGGGGTACCAGCATACTCAGGACAAACTGCGCAACAATTACTGGGGTCCAATTTCTCCTGTTACCCTTGTGAATAAAAAAAAATGCTTGCTAAAACATAATTTTTGAGGAAAGAAAAATGATTTTTTATTTTCACGGCTCTGCGTTGTAAACGTCTGTGACGCACTTGGGGGTTCAAAGTGCTCACCACATATCTAGATAAGTTCCTTGGGGGGTCTAATTTTCTAAAATGGGGTCACTTGTGGGGGTTTCTACTGTTTAGGCACACCAGGGGCTCTGCAAACGCAACGTGACACCCGCAGACCATTCCATCAAAGTCTGCATTTCAAAAGTCACTACTTCCCTTCTGAGCCCCGACGTGTGCCCAAACAGTGGTTTACCCCCACTCATGGGGTATCAGCGTACTCAGGAGAAACTGGACAACAACTTTTGGGGTCCAATTTCTCCTGTAACCCTTGGGAAAATAAAAAATTCTGGGCTAAATAATTATTTTTGAGGAAAGAAAACGTATTTATTATTTTCACGGCTCTGCATTATAAACTTCTATGAAGCACTTGGGGGTTCAAAGTGCTCACCACACATCTAGATAAGTTCCTTTCGGGGTCTAGTTTCCAAAATGGGGTCACTTGTGGGGGGTTTCTACTGTTTAGGCACATCAGGGGCTCTGCAAACGCAACGTGACGCCCGCAGAGCATTCCATCAAAGTCTGCATTTCAAAACGTCACTACTTCAATTCCAAGCCCCGGCATGTGCCCAAACAGTAGTTTACCCCCACATATGGGGTATCACCATACTCAGGAGAAACTGGACAACAAATATTGGGGTCAAATTTCTCCTGTTACCCTTGGGAAAATTAAAAAATTCTGGGCTAAATAATTATTTTTGAGGAAAGAAAACGTATTTATTATTTTCACGGCTCTGCATTATAAACTTCTATGAAGCACTTGGGGGTTCAAAGTGCTCACCACACATCTAGATAAGTTCCTTTGGGGGTCTAGTTTCCAAAATGGGGTCACTTGTGGGGGGTTTCTACTGTTAAGCCACATCAGGGGCTCTGCAAACGCAACGTGACGCCCACAGAGCATTCCATCAAAGTCTGCATTTCAAAACGTCACTACTTCACTTCCGAGCCCCGGCATGTGCCCAAACAGTGATTTACCCCCACATATGGGGTATCAGCGTACTCAGGAGAAACTGGACAACAACTTTTGGGGTCAAATTTCTCCTGTTACCCTTGGGAAAATAAAAAATTGCAGGCTAAAAGATCATTTTTGAGAAAATATATATATATTTTTTTTTCATGGCTCTGCGTTATAAACTTCTGTGAAGCACTTGGGGGTTCAAAGTCCTCACCACACATCTAGATTAGTTCCTTTGGGGGTCTAGTTTCCAAAATGGTGTCATTTCTGGGGGATCTCCAATGTTTAGGCACACAGGGGCTCTCCAAACGTGACATGGTGTCCGCTAATGATTGGAGCTAATTTTCCATTTAAAAAGCCAAATGGCGTGCCATCCCTTCCGAGCCCTGCCGTGCGCCCAAACAGTGGTTTACCCCCACATATTGGGTATCTGCGTACTCAGGACAAACAGGACAACAATATTTGGGGTCCAATGTCTCCTATTATCCTTGGCAAAATAGGAAATTCCAGGCTAAAAAATCATTTTTGAGGAAAGAAAAATTATTTTTTATTTTCATGGCTCTGCGTTATAAACTTCTGTGAAGCACCTGGGGGTTTAAAGTGCTCAATATGCATCTAGATAAGTTCCTTGGGGGGTCTAGTTTCCAAAATGGGGTCACTTGTGGGGGAGCTCCAATGTTTAGGCACACAGGGGCTCTCCAAACGCGACATGGTGTCCGCTAACAATTGGAGCTAATTTTCCATTCAAAAAGTCAAATGGCGCGCCTTCCCTTCCGAGCCCTGCCGAGTGCCCAAACAGTGGTTTACCCCCACATATGAGGTATCGACGTACTCGGGAGAAATTGCCCAACAAATTTTATGATCCATTTTACCCTACTGCCCATGTGAAAATGAAAAAATTGAGGCGAAAAGAATTTTTTTGTGAAAAAAAAGTACTTTTTCATTTTTACAGATCATTTTGTGAAGCACCTGAGGGTTTAAAGTGCTCACTAGGCATCTAAATAAGTTCCTTGGGGGGTCTAGTTTCCAAAATGGGGTCACTTGTGGGGGAGCGCCAATGTTTAGGCACACAGGAGCTCTCCAAACGCGACATGGTGTCCGCTAACGATGGAAATAATTTTTCATTCAAAAAGTCAAATGGCGCTCCTTCCCTTCCGAGCCTTACCATGTGCCCAAACAGTGGTTTACCCCCACATGTGAGGTATTTGTGTACTCAGGAGAAATTGCCCAACACATTTTAGGATCCATTTTATCCTGTTGCCCATGTGAAAATGAAAAAATTGAGGCTAAAAGAATTTTTTTGTGAAAAAAAAGTACTTTTTCATTTTTACGGATTAATTTGTGAAGCACCTGGGGGTTCAAAGTGCTCACTATGCATCTAGATAAGTTCCTTGGGGCGTCTAGTTTCCAAAATGGGGTCACTTGTGGGGGAGCTCCAATTTTTAGGCACACGGGGGCTCTCCAAACGTGACATGGTGTCCGCTAAAGAGTGGAGCCAATTTTTGATTCAAAAAGTCAAATGGCGCTCCTTCCCTTCCAAGCCCTGCCGTGCGCCCAAACAGTGGTTTACCCCCACATATGAGGTATCAGCGTACTCAGGACAAATTGGACAACAACTTTCGTGGTTCAGTTTCTCCTTTTACCATTGGGAAAATAAAAAAATTGTTGCTAAAAGATAATTTTTGTGACTAAAAAGTTAAATGTTCATTTTTTTCCTTCCATGTTGCTTCTGCTGCTGTGAAGCACCTGAAGGGTTAATAAACTTCTTGAATGTGGTTTTGAGTACCTTGAGGGGTGCAGTTTTTAGAATGGTGTCACTTTTGGGTATTTTCAGCCATATAGACCCCTCAAACTGACTTCAAATGTGAGGTGGTCCCTAAAAAAAATGGTTTTGTAAATTTCGTTGTAAAAATGACAAATCGCTGGTCAAATTTTAACCCTTATAACTTCCTAACAAAAAAAAATTTTGTTTCCAAAATTGTGCTGATGTAAAGTAAACATGTGGGAAATGTTATTTATTAACTATTTTGTGTCACATATCTCTCTGGTATAACAGAATAAAAATTCAAAATGTGAAAATTGCGAAATTTTCAAAATTTTCGCCAAATTTCCGTTTTTATCACAAATAAACGCAGAATTTATTGACCTAAATTTACCACTAACATGAAGCCCAATATGTCACGAAAAAACAATCTCAGAACCGCTAGGATCCGTTGAAGCGTTCCTGAGTTATTACCTCATAAAGGGACACTGGTCAGAATTGCAAAAAACGGCAAGGTCTTTAAGGTCAAAATAGGCTGGGTCATGAAGGGGTTAAATAAAAAAAGAACCTATACATGTTTTGTGTGTGTGAACTCGTAATGACCTGGAGAATCATAATGGCAGGTCAGCTTTAGCATTTAGTGACCATGGTAAAAAAAAAAAAAAACAAACTGGAATTGCAATTTTTTGTTTTTTTTTCAGTTTCACCACACTTGGATTTTTTTCCCCGTTTTCCAGTACATGATATGTTAAAACCAATAGTGTTGTTCAAAAGTACAATTTGTTTTGCAAAAAGACAAGTCCTCACATTGCCATATTGATCATATTGATAAAAAAAGATATGCCTCTGGGAAGAAGGGGAGCAAAAAGAAGAAAATAAAAAACTGAAATACACCTGGTCGTTAAAGGGTTAATGGAGTACGTGCAGTTTGGTGTTTGCATAACATTCACAGATATAGGATCAATTACTATCAAGCAGGTGACCACCTATGGAAGCCTCTTAAACCCATTACTACTCCCAGCCTTGTATCGACGAGTGAGAGAGACTAGGGGAAGCGCGTATCCAAATCGCATAACTCGTATCCCAATCGCATAACTCGTATCCCAAGATTGACTAGTGGATAAAAAGTCCGAGAAGACACAATGATTCTCAAACCTTAAAGAACTTCTGGGAGAAACCCCTGATCTTATACACTATTTTTTTTTTTTTCATAGTTTCCCTGAATTCAGAATTTCTTCCACTGGGAAGAGAGGGCTGACTGTTTCCCATCTAACTATTGCCTTCCAAGCAAGCAAAAAAATATGCAGTTGTAATTAGTCTTTAGTGGTTCTTCTAGACCTCTGGGGTATGTGGGGTGGAGGGTCATCAAAATATCCAACTAGTGGACATGTTATGTGCCAAAACTCTACCACTGGTATCCTACAACTGTGACGCCTGCTGTGAAGTTGGTGGCCCATTTCTTTCTCGCCTCATTGGGGGACACAGGTAGCCGTGGGTGGGTGTATGCTGTTGTCACTAGGAGGCTGACACTATGCAAATAAAGAAGTAACTCCTCCCCGGCAGTATACACCCTCCGACAGGCACCAGGCAACTCAGTTTTTGCTTAGTGTTTGTAGGAGGTGGACCTGGATCTAACCCCAGAGCCGCATTTCTTTTACAGGGATTTGTTTTGTTTATTAACCTTTTCCCTTTCTTTTTCAGACTCTTTTCTTCAGGGTAACAGGGTGCAGTTTTCTCACCCTGTTTTCCCCACTTTGAGCAACCGAGAGAGCAGTGTGGTATCACCCACATTGCACCCTCTCGGACCCGCTGGGCAGGACCTTGTCCCCTGTCACCCTCAGAGTGTTCAGGGTGACCTTCTTCCTCGGCCGGTCCTGCCCGTTTCCCCTCCTCATCCCTCTCCTCGGAGTGGGCTGAGAGGAAGACGGCGGTCATTTCCAGTGACCCTCTCCCCCTGGTTAGGGCTCGACGCTGTCTTCTGCACCAGAGAGTTTGTGGCGCGGGAAGGAGGACTTCTTCCAGGACCCTCTAGTCTACAAGGGATCCAGATGGTTCCTCATCTCCAGGTAAGGGATCTTCAATCAACAAAGCCCCCTTCCTCCCCCCCCCCCCCCTTTCTTCCCTCACCCTGCCTGGCAGCGATCTCCATATAGCTTACCAGGCTTCCCCTGTGATAGGAGAGAGGGTCGCATTTTCAGGCGCTGGGACGTGCTAAACCGCGGGGAAAGGCTTCACATAACGCCGGCACACAAACAGGCAAATCGAGGCATTAGCAAAATCGGCATTTGAGGCTTCCGGAGCCTCCCTCTGCCCTAGTTTCGTCTCGTCCTGGGTAGCCAAGGCTGTTTCAGCCTGGGCCAAAACCCTGCGCAGGGGCATTTTGGCCTCTGCTCCTGCTGAGGAACTGTCTGATTTAACGGATCAGATTTCTCTTGCGTGAAAATACCTCATGAATGCCTCCCTTGATGCAGCGACCTGCTCCACCAGGGCTAACAGCAACATGGTTGCTGAAATGGGTTAGTAACTGGCTTAGTGATAGAAAGCAGAGGGTGGTTATAAATGGTATAGTCTCTAACTGGGTCGATGTGACCAGTGGGGTACCGCAGGGGTCGGTATTGGGACCTGTTCTCTTCAACATATTCATTAATGATCTGGTAGAAGGTTTACACAGTAAAATATCGATATTTGCAGATGATACAAAACTATGTAAAGCAGTTAATACAAGAGAAGATAGTATACTGCTACAGATGGATCTGGATAAGTTGGAAACTTGGGCTGAAAGGTGGCAGATGAGGTTTAACAATGATAAATGTAAGGTTATACACATGGGAAGAAGGAATCAATATCACCATTACACACTGAACGGGAAACCACTGGGTAAATCTGACAGGGAGAAGGACTTGGGGATCCTAGTTAATGATAAACTTACCTGGAGCAGCCAGTGCCAGGCAGCAGCTGCCAAGGCAAACAGGATCATGGGATGCATTAAAAGAGGTCTGGATACACATGATGAGAGCATTATACTGCCTCTGTACAAATCCCTAGTTAGACCGCACATGGAGTACTGTGTCCAGTTTTGGGCACCGGTGCTCAGGAAGGATATAATGGAACTAGAGAGAGTACAAAGGAGGGCAACAAAATTAATAAAGGGGATGGGAGAACTACAATACCCAGATTAGCAAAATTAGGATTATTTAGTCTAGAAAAAAGACGACTGAGGGGCGATCTAATAACCATGTATAAGTATATAAGGGGACAATACAAATATCTCGCTGAGGATCTGTTTATACCAAGGAAGGTGACGGGCACAAGGGGGCATTCTTTGCGTCTGGAGGAGAGAAGGTTTTTCCACCAACATAGAAGAGGATTCTTTACTGTTAGGGCAGTGAGAATCTGGAATTGCTTGCCTGAGGAGGTGGTGATGGCGAACTCAGTCGAGGGGTTCAAGAGAGGCCTGGATGTATTGTATCATACAATTAGGTTCTGTAGAAGGACGTAGATCTGGGGATTTATTATGATGGAATATAGGCTGAACTGGATGGACAAATGTCTTTTTTCGGCCTTACTAACTATGTTACTATGTTACTAACATTGTGGTCATTCGCTGGATTCTCTGGCTAAAGGCGTGGAACGCTGACCCCGCTTCTAAAGAATCTCTCACTGGTCTGCCCTTCCAGGGTTCTAGACTCTTCGGCACGTAGCTGGATTAAATGATCTCGGACGCTACGGGTGGTAAGAGTACCTCGTTACCCCAATCCAAGCCAAAACGTCCCTTCAACCGGAGGGGCTCTCAGTCCTTTCGTCCCTTTCGGTCCTTCGCCTCCTCAGGAAACCCCAACCAGGACCGTTCTTCCTCGCAAGGAGACCGAAGAAAACCTTCTTTCAGGCCTCCACCGCGCTGGAGAGCTAAGAGCCACCCCGCAAGACCATCTGGATCTCGGGGCTACAAGTTCTCTAATAAATGATTGGTCGCCCCCACCTGGAAATCCCTCCAGGGTGGGAGGCCGACTTCTCCTGTTCTCAGAGGTGTGGCTATCTGTAGTCGACGACGCTTGGGTCAGGGAGATCTTCACTTCGGGCTACAAGATAGAATTTTCTTCGTCCCCAGGAAGACGTTCCCTGCTCTCTCGTCCTCCCAAACAGTCCTCCCACCTCTCAGGACTTCTCCAGGCCGTCGAGTCGCTCCTCGCCTCAGGAGTCGTAGTTCTGGTGCCTCATCGCGAGCGGTTTTTGGGTTTTTACTCAAACCTGTTTGTGGTTCCAAAAAAGGACGGTTCTCTCCCAATTTTGGATCTCAAGCGGCTGAACCGCCATCTCCTGATTCGGCGTTTCAGGATGGAATCTCTACGCTCGGTGATCGCGTCCATGGAACCGGGAGAGTTTGTGTTCCGTGGATATCAGAGATGCGTACCTTCACGTCCCTATTTGTGTACGACATCAGAGATTCCTCCGGTTCGCGATCCAAGGTCATCACCTATCAGTTCACGGCCCTCCCTTTCGGTCTGGCGTCTGCGCCCAGGGTCTTTACGAAGGTCATGGCAGCTGTCATGGCCATCCTACGTTCAAAGGGGATTCTGGTAATCCCATACCTCGACGACCTCTTGATCAAGGGTCTGTCCCGTCAAGATTGCAGCCAGAGCCTCCAGCTTATTCTGGACACGTTTTTTCGCCTCGGCTGGATAATCAATTACCGGAAGTCTTCCCTGATTCCATCTCAGTGGCTGGAGTTCCTGGGCATGGAATTCGACACCTCTCAGGCTCAGGTCTTTCTTCCCAAAGAGAAGTTCCTTTCTCTTCGTCGGGGGGTCAGTGCACTAAAGAGCCCGAATCCTCCATCTCTCCGCCTTGCCATGAGGGTTTTGGGAAAGATGGTTGCCTCCATAGAAGCGGTCCCCTATGCCCAGTTCCACTCTCGTCCCCTCCAGCTGGCCCTTCTGTCGGCCTGGGACAGGAATCTACTTTCCCTGGATCGCCCGTTTCGCCTCTCCCCCAGAGTGAAAGTGTCTCTCTTGGTGGATGCTGTCCACCTCCATTCTGCGCGGGAGGTCATTTCTCCCTCCCCACTGGCAGGTGATCTCCACCTACGCCAGTCTCCAAGGTTGGGGAGCAGTTTTTCTCCACCTCACGGCCCAGGGCCGCTGGACTGCTCAGGAGGCGTGCCTCCCTATCAACCTCTTGGAAATCAGAGACCTCTTCCTAGCCCTCATCTGCTCGGAGTCTCTCCTTTCAGGGAAACCGGTCCGCATTCAGTCGGACAACGCCACGGCCGTGGCTTACATAAACCATCAGGGAGGGACTCACAGTGCACAAGTCATGGCGGTACTGGCAAAAATTCTGCGTTGGGCGAGGATCACGTTCCCTCTCTGTCAGTCGTCCACTTCCCAGGGGTGGACAATTGGGAAGCTGACTTTCTCAGTCGCCAGGGCATCGTGGCGGGCGAGTGGTCTCTTCTCCTATCAGTCTTCAGCCAGATTTGCCAGCTGTGGGGCGTCCCAGACGTCGACTTGATGGCCTCCCGGGCAAACCACAAGGTTCCCCAGTACGTCTCCAGATCTCGGGATCCGATGGCCGTTGGATGCGACGCACTCGTGATCCCGTGGACTCAGTTCCAGATGCCCTATCTGTTCCCACCCCTCCCCTTGATCCCAAGGGTCGTAAAAAAGATCAAGACAGAAGGGGTCCTCGTACTCTTAGTAGCTCCAGATTGGCCTCGCAGGGCCTGGTATGCGGAACTGGTGAACATTCTATTGGACGTTCCGTGGAGGCTTCCGGATCGTCCGGACCTTCTTTCGCAGGGGCCCCTCTTCCACCCGAATTCTCGGTCTCTGAATTTAACGGTATGGCCGTTGAGGCCGCGGTCCTGAAGGACGCGGGTTTTTCTCAGTGTCATCCAGACTGTTAAGGGCGAGAAAACCGGCTTCCTCGCGTATTTGACAGGTGTTGGAAGGCCTTTTTCCGGTGGTCTCAGGACAACAATCTGTTTCCTATGACCTTTTCCCTTCCATCTCTTCTCAGTTTCCTTCAAGCGGGTCTAGATTCGGGTCTTTCCCTTAGCACCTTGAAGGGTCAGATTTCCGCTCTGTCTGTTCATTTTCAAAGAGACCTGGCCTCCCTGCCTCAGGTGCGGACCTTCATCCAGGGGGTCGCTCATATAGCTCCCCCTTATCGTCCTCCTGTCGAGCCTTGGGACCTCAACCTCGTTTTGGACGCCCTCCAGCGTGCGCCCTTTGAACCAATTCAGGACATTTCCTTCTCGTTTCTATCTTAGAAGGTGGCCTTTTTGGTCGCCATCACCTCCATTAGAAGAGTGTTGGAGCTGGTGGCCTTATCCTGTCGTTCTCCCTTTCTAGTCCTGCATCAGGACAAAGTGGTTCTTCGTCCGGTTCCTTCCTTTCTACCAAAGGTGGTTTCGGCTTTTCACATCAATGAGGAAATTGTCCTCCCTTCCTTGTGCCCTTCCCCGGTTCATCCCTTGGAGAAATCTCTTCACAAGTTGGATGTGGTCAGGGCTATCCGAATTTATCTCGCCAGAACCGCCTCTTTTCGTCAGGCCGATTCTCTGTTCATCGTCTCGGAAGGGCAGCGAAAGGGGCTCCCCGCCTCCAAGTCCACAATTGCTCGTTGTATCCGTTCGGCGGTTCTGGAGGCATACAGTGTTCAAGACTAATGGCCTCCGTCGGGAGTGAGGGCTCACTCTACCCGGGCTGTGGGAGCTTCCTGGACAGTTCGTCGCCAAGCTTCAGCCTCACAGGTTTGCAAGGCCGCAACGTGGTCATCCATTCACACCTTTGTCAAATTCTACAAGGTGCATACTCGGGCTTCTACGGATGCGAGCCTGGGTAGGAGGATACTGCAGGCGGCGGTTTCTGACCGGCCGACCTAACTCCTTTTTCTGCAGAATATCCCGCCCTAGGTTACCTGTGTCCCCAATGAGGCGAGAAAGAGAGGGATTTTTGGTTCTTACCGTAAAATCTTTATTGGAGCCTTCATTGGGGGACACAGCACCCTCCCTTGAAGTTGTACCGTGTTGGCCAACGTGCCATTGTTGTGGGTTGGTACATAGGTTGAGTTTTATATTACCTTTTCCTACTACTGCTTTTGCACCAACTGAGTTGCCTGGTGCCTTTCGAAGGGTGTATACTGCTGGGGAGGAGTTACTTCTTCTTTATTTGCATGGTGTCAGCCTCCTAGTGACAACAGCATACACTCATGGTTACCTGTGTCCCCCAATGAAGGCTCCAAGAAAGAGATTTTACGGTAAGAACCAAAAATCCCTCTTTTCTGCAGTTGTTGAGGAGATGAGTAACTTTCATGCAGAAAATAGAATTGTATCCTCCTATTGTGTATCGCCGCATATGCATATACACTGCTCAAAAATAAAAGTAACACTAAAATACTACATCCTAGATATCTCTGAAATATTCCAGTTGCAAATTTTTATTCATTGCATAGTGGAATGTGTTCATAACAGTAAAAAATAACAATTATCAATGTAAATCAAAATGAATATCCCATGGAGGTCTGGATTTGTAATGATACCCAAAATCAAAGTGGAAAATCAAACTACAAGCTGATCCAACTTCAGTGGAAATGCCTCATGACAAGGAAAAGATGCTCAGCATTGTATGTGGCTTCCACGTGCCTGTATGACCTCCCTACAATATTTGGGCATGCTCCTGATGAGGCTGCAGATGGTCTCCTGAGGGATCTCCTCCCATACCTGGACTAAAGCATCCGCCAACTCCTGGACAGTCTGTGGTGCAGCGTGACGTTGGTGGATGGTACAAGACATGATGTCCCAGATGTGCTCAATCGGATTCAGATCTGGGGAAGGGGCAGGCCGGTCCGTAGCTTCAATGCCTTCATCTTGCAGGAACTGCTGACACACTCCAGCCACATGAGGTCTGGCAGTGTCCTGCATTAGGAGGAACCCAGGGCCAACCGCACCAGCATAGGTTCTCACAAGGCGTCTGAGGATCTCATCTCAGTACCTAATAGCAGTCAGGCTACCTCTGGCGAGCACATGAAGGGCTGTGCAGCCCTCCAAAGAAATGCTATCCCAGACCATTACTGACCCACTGCCAAACCTGTGATGCTGAAGGATTTTGCAGGCAGCAGATTGCTCTACACGGCATCTCCAGACTGTCACATGTGCTCAGTGTGAACCTGCTTTCATTTGTGAAGAGCAAGGGGTTGCCAGTGGCGAATTTGCCATTCCTGGTGTTCTGTGGCAAATGCCAAGCGTCCTGCACGATGTTGGGCTGTGAGCACAACCCCCATCTGTGGACATCGGGCACTCAGACCATCCTCGTTGAGTCGGTTTCTAACAGTTTGTACACACACATGCACATGTGGCCTGCTGGAGGTCATTTTGCAGGGCTCTGGCAGTGCTCCTCCTGTTCCTCCTTGCACAAAGGTGGAGGTAGCCATCCTGCTGCTGGGTTGTTGCCCTCCTGTGGCCCCCTCCTCGTCTCCTGGTGTACTGGCCTGTCCCTTGGTAGTGCCTCCAGCCTCTGGACACTGCGCTTAGACACAGCAAACTTTCTTGCCACAGCTCGCATTGATGTGCCATCCTGGATGAGCTGCACTACCTGAGCCACTTGAGTGGGTTGAGTCCATCTCATGCTACCACGAGTGTGAAAGCACAACAAACATTCAAAAGTGACCAAAACATCACCCAGAAAGCTTTTTTACTGAGATGTGGTCTGTGGTCCCCACCTGCAGAACCAATCCTTTATTGAGGGTGTCTCGATAATTGCCAATAATTTCCATCTGTTGTCTATTCCATTTGCACAACAGCATGTGAAATTGATTGTCAAATACTGTTTCTTCCTAAGTGGACAGTTGGATTTCACAGAAGTTTGATTTTACTTGGAGTTAGATTCTATTGTTTGTGTTCCCTTTTATTCTTTGGAGCAGTGTAGTAGTCATCATCTGGGATTCAGGCTTTGAATCAAATAGTCCATTGTACAAGATGAATCAAATACAATGGAAAGATAACACAATATTAACTACGCTATTAGAAAAGCAAATTGCAGCATAAAAAGGAAGTCCAATATTGGTCAAAAAACCCAATATTAGTAGAATTAAGTCATTCGAGGGGAGGGAGGGGGGTGGAAGGGAGGGTCCAAAACAATGTCCAATGCAATGGCCAATATGAATAAAATCTGATTTAACTGTGTATTGTGTAGATGAAGTTGATCAATGGTCAGAAGACTGAATCCAACGCGGAATCCTTAGTGCAGGGAAAACCTATGAAGGAAAAAGGGTTTAAGGTACTCTAACCGCCTCCTGGCGATATTCAGCATTCATGGTTCCATTTGCCAAAGCAAGTCTTCCAGGTACTGAAGGAGCAAAACAACTTCAGACCATCACACCACCATATTTTACTGTTGGAATGTTGTTCCCTTCCTGAAATCCTGTTACTACTACACCAGATGTAATGGGACATTACCTTCCAAAAAGCTCATTTGTTGTCTTGTCAGTCCAGATTTTTCTCCTAAAAGTCTTGGGAATCAAGATGTTTTCTGGCAAACCTGAGATGAGCCTATGTTCTTATTGCTCAGAAGGTTTTAGTCTTGGAATGCTGCCAGGCCATTTCTGCCCATTCTTTCTCTTATGGTGGAGTCATGAATACTGACCTTAACTGAGAGAAGTGAGGCCTGCAATTCTTTGGATGTTGTGGGGTCATTTGTGACCTCTTGGATGAGTCGTCGCTGCGCTCTTGGGGTAATTTAGGTTTGCCACCCGCTCCTGGGAAGGTTCGCCACTGTTCCATGTTTTTGCCATGTCTAACATTTGAGGATCTTTTGTTCTACTTCACTTTGTCAGGCAGGTCCTATTTAAGTTATTTCTTGATTGAAAACAGGTGTGGCAGTAATCTGGCCTCAGTGTGGGTAGGGAATTTGAACTTTGCTTCCCAAAGATGTGATAAACCACATTTAATTAGTTTTAAGTGGGCGAGCAAACATTTTTTCACACAGGACCCTGAAGGTTTGGATTTAATTTTACCTGAATAATAAACTTTCCATTTAAAAACTGCAATCTGTGTTTAAATTAGTTTGGTGATCTGAAACATTTGTGTGACAAACAATAAAAAACAAAAGGAAATCCGGGATCGGCAAAAACTTTTTTTACACAACTGTATTTAAAGCGATCATGGGGGAATGAGATCTTGCTCCTTGATGGAGACAGCCGGGGACATTTTTGTGATGGCGGAACACTGCTCTTCCCTGACTACATTACTCATAAATGGAAGAATGACCAGGCAGATTTCCTGGGTTCAAAATCGAATTTTCTTCCCTTCCGAAAAATCGTTTCTTCCTCTCTCGTCCACCAAGGCAACCGTCTCAACTGCCCTGGTTTCTTCAGGCCGTCTCTTCCCTGGTCACAGCTGGCGTAGTCGTTCCTGACCCTTCAAACGCGCATTTTTCGGGGTTCTACTCGAACCTCTTCATAGTCCCCAAGAGGGACGGTTCCTTTCGCCCATTTCTGGATCTCAAGTTTTTGAACCGCCATGTTCGACTCCGCCACTTCAGGATGGAGTCCTTGCGGTCTGTGATTGCCGCCATGGAGCCCGGGGAGTTCCTGTGTTCGGTGGATATTCAGGATGCTTACCTTTTTATGTTCCCATCAGCGTACAGCACCAAAGGTACCTTCGGTTTGCTATCCAGGAAGAGCACTACCAATTCACGGCCCTCCTGTTTGGCCTGGCGTCGGCCCCCAGGGTCTTCACCAAGATCATGGCGGCGGTCATGGCCATCCTTCGTTCCAGGGGGATACTCATCATCTCCTACCTGGACGATCTTTTGATCAGGGATTCTTCTCATCGAGACTGTGCGCGAAGCCTCCAGATCTATCTGGACACTGACTCGCCTCGGGTGGATTATCAACTGGGACAAGTCCTCTCTGATTCCCTGCCAGCGTTTGTCCTTCCTGGGCATGGAATTTGACACAAATTTGGCTCTGGTCTTCCTCCCACTGGGATAAGTTCTCCGGTCTCCGCAAGGCAGCCCGATCTCTCAAACACCCAGCTTCTCGCTCGCTTCGGTTCTGCATGGCAGTCCTGGGTAAGATGGTTGCCTCCATGGAGGCCGTTCCCTTTGCCCAATTCCACACGTCCCCTCCAACTGTTTCTTCTCTCCACTTGGAACAGATCCACGACCTCACTAGACCGCCCCGTTTGTCTGCCTCGGCAGGTTTGGCAGTCACTGACCTGGTGGACCCGGTCTTCATCGCTCCTTACAGGGAGGTCTTTCCTTCCGCTTCAGTGGCAGGTCATCACCACAGATGCCAGCCTGCTTGGTTGGGGAGCGGTCTTCCGACATCTCACATCGCAGGGTCGTTGGACCCACCAGGAGGCTCTTCTTCCTATCAACTTACTGGAGATCAGAGCAATCTTCCTTGCCCTACTCCACTAGCAATCACTCCTGGCCCGTCGTCCCGTCCGCATCCAGTCGGACAACGCCACGGCCGTGGCGTACTCAAACCACCAGGGCGGGATGCGCAGCAGTCAGGTAATGCCAGAGGCAGCAAGGATACTTCATTGGGCGGAACGTCACGTTCCGGTCATTTCAGCTGTCCACATTCTGGGCATCGAAAATTGTGCAGCCGACTTCCTCAGCCGCCAGGGCCTGGTGGCGGGCGAGTGGTATCTCCATCCCTCAGTATTCGAACAGATATGTCTTCGTTGGGGCACCCCAGACGTCGACCTCATGGAGTCTCGGATGAACCACAAGGTTCCTCAGTTTGTCGCCAGATCCCGGGACCCTCTGGCAATCAGCCACGACGCCCTGGTAATCCCATGGTCGCAGTTTGTTTCCTTTCCGGTTTCCCCCACTTCCCTTGATCCCAAGGGTAGTAAAAAAGATAAAGTTAGAGGGGATTCCGGTCATACTCATAGCTCCAGACTGGGCAAGGCGCCCCTGGTATGCGGAGCTGGTCAACATGCTCGCGGATACCCCTTGGAGACTCCCAGACCGCTCAGATCTTCTCTCACAGGGCCCACTCTTCCACCAGAGTTCTCAGTCCCTGCATTTAACGGCATGGCTGTTGAGGCCGCGGTTCTGAGGGAGTCTGGTTTTTCTCATCCGGTCATACAGACCATGTTCAGAGCCAGGAAGCCAGCTTCTTCTCGCATTTACCACAGGTACTGGAAGGCTTTCTTCCAGTGGTGCGAGACACACAACGTCTTTCCCATGACTTTTCCCCTTCCGGACTTTCTGGGCTTCCTGCAGTCGGGTCTCGACTCGGGTTTGTCCCTCAGTACCCTAAAGGGTCAAATTTCCACCTTTTCCATTCTTTTCCAAAGGGACTTGGCTTCTGTCTCTCAAGTGAAGACAGCAAGGAGTTGCTCATCTTGCTCCTCCTTTTCGTCCTCCGCTGGAACCTTGGGACCTCAATTTGGTTCTCAGTGCCCTTCAGACCGTTCCTTTTGAACCGCTTCAGGACGTCTTTCCTTTCTTTCCTGGAAGGTGGCCTTCCTCATTGCGATCACTTCAATTAAGTTTCTGAGTTGGCAGCATTATCCTGCCGCTCCCCCCTTCCTGATTCTTCATCAGGACAAGGTCATTCTAAGACCTGTCCCCGAATTTCTTCCCAAGGTGGTTTCCGCTTTCCACATCAATAAGGATATCATTCCTCCTTTTTGCCTTTCTACTGTTCACCCCTTGGAGAAGTCTCTTTACAAGCCTGGCGTTGTCAGGGCTGTTTGGATCTATCTATCTAGAACTGCCCATTTTCGCAAATCCGACTGTCATTGCTGAGGGTCACCGGAAAGGCTTTCAAGCGTCCAAATCCACTATTTCTCGCTGGATTCATTCTGCTATAACGGAATCCTACCGTGCTCAAGAGACACAGCCCCTCCTGGGGTACGGGCCCACTCCACCAGAGCTGTCGGTGCTTCCTGGGCTGTTCGTCACCAGGCCTCCGCTTTGCAGGTTTGCAAGGCTGCCACCTGGTCGTCTTTACATACGTTCACGAGGTTTTACAGGGTTCATACCCAGACCTCGTCAGATGCAGGTTTTGGTAGGAAGGTACTGCAGGTGGCGGTCGCACACCGGCCGACCTGAGCCCTTTTCTCGCTTCCTTTCTACCCACCCTTTTCCGGGACTGCTTTTGGACTTCCCACGGTTGTGTCACCTAATGAAGCGATTTTTGGTACTCACCGTAAAATCTTTCTTGGAGCCTTCATTCGGGGACACAGCACCCTCCCTGGTTATTTGTTCTTGGTACCGTGTTTGGACCTACAAGTCCTGATTGAGTTTGTACTCGTGTGTTCTCAGTTATGGCTGTTTCTCCTACTGCTTTTTTTTCACCAACTGAGGTGCTCAGTGCCTGTCGGTGGGTGTATACTGCCGGGGAGGGGCTATTGTTCTTTTCCTTTTTTGCATAGTGTCAGCCTCCTAGCGGCAGCAGCATACACCCACCGTTATCTGTGTCCCCCAATGAAGGCTCCAAGAAAGATTTTACGGTGAGTACCAAAAAGCCCTCTTTTTCTACCAACCCTCGATATAAGATTCAAAGTGATATTCACTCCCCTATTAACTATTATTTATAATAATATTTAGTGGCCTTTGGAAGATAGATTTAAGTGCAAGCCTAGATAAATCCACCAGGGTCTTCTCCACCATTATCTTAATAGTATCAATCCATCTTGTTGCTTGTTTTCCTTTTCGCCTTGTTGCTTCTATTCGTCCGACCTCCGTATCCCTCTCTGATTGCTCTTTTCATATGATGTGTCCAAAGTAGGCAAGTAGATATCAAATCTTTAGGGTCTTGAGGCAAGTAATCCCTATCAGGGAAAATTGCTAAATTGAGCAACCTGAGTTAAGGAGCTGACTTTATAAGGTTTTAGATGCTTATAAAGAAGATTCTCTGTGACCTGCTGGTACTTTCCGAGTATATATATCTTCAATTGTAATAACTTCCAGAAAATATTCTCCTAGTGTTAACTGTGTAAATATGGGGTTATTGCAGACTAGACTAATGACTTACAGTAACTTCACCCTCGGGCCATTTTCTGTGTCTGCGTTTTGTTCTTTTGCTCCCCTTCTTCCCAGATCAATAACTTTTTATTTTTCCATCAATATGGCCGTGTGATGGCTTGTTTTTGGTGGATGAGTTGTACTTTTGACGACACCATTTATTTGTATCATATAATGTAATGTAAAAAGGGAAAAAAAATAAAGTGCTGTGCAATTGCAAAAAAGTGCATTTCCACAATTTTTTTTTTTTTTTTTTTACCATGGTCGCCAAATACTAAAACTGACCTGCCATTATGATTTTCTAGATAATTACGAGTTCGTAGATGGCAAATATGTATACATTCTTTTTATAGGTTCATTTTTTTTTTTTAAGTGGTGAAAAAAATAAATCCAAAGTTTGTTTAGAACATATCATTGCCCATTATTGCGTTTTAATTCAGTGTTGCTGTGACCCAAAAAATTTAATTCTGGTGTTTGATTTTTTTTTTTCTCGTTATAAACATTACCGATCAGATTCATTCTTTTTATATATTGATAGATCGGGTGATTCTGAACGCTTTGATACAAAGTTTGTTTCTTAATTTTTGTTTTATTTTTAATGGGGCGAAATGGGGGGGTGATTTAAAAATAATTTTATTTAATATTTTTAAAAACTTTATTCTTGCTTCAATATTCTCCATGGGAGACTAGAAGCTGCGATAATTCAATCTTCAGCCTTCTCAGTGTAGCGGACCTGCTCACTTGCTGTGAGCGCCAACCGCTGGGCAGTGCTCATAGCTCTATGGCTATGACAACCACGGGGAACTCCTGCAGACCCTGGGTTGTCATGCCAACCCATTGGCGACCCGCGGTCATGTGACACAATCAGGGTTTGTGACGCAAGCATGTTAAATACTGCTGTCAGACTTGACAGCTACTGCTGTCAGAGACTGACAGCCAGCGGCATTTAACATCTTAACAACCACGAGTGGATCGTGATTCCATCCATGACTGTTAAAGGCACATGTCAGCTGATGAAATGAGCTGCCATGCCAGAAAAGATATAGGCTCAGTGATTGAGCCAACATCAAAAAGGGAAAGTAAATAGGGCAGCACACTGCAGCGCCAAAACATGCAAACTTGAAAACACGAAATTTGAACTGCATTACTGCACTAGAAATATGAAAAATGAGAGCTTTTAGCGCATAAAAATGGCCAATTTTGTGTACCTCGTAGCCACTTTACGGCATCTCTCTTATACGAGGTCCTACGCTTGACCTACCTCGCTGAGAATAAACGTCTCCATCTGAATGGGTACATGTGAAACCTCTTCTTGGACTCAAATTCTCTCTCTCTGTGGAGGGGTATTGGACCTACTATAATTAAAACACCTGAAGCTAGGAGGCGGGGAGTGCACGATCAGAAGGCTAGAGAATACATTTCAAAAACCTGACCTGCACATCCAAACATAGACTAAGTGTGAACAGGTGCTGAACCCAGTCGCCAACTCGTATATAGTTAAGTAAATAGGGCAGCACACTGCAGCGCCAAAACCTGTTCACACTTAGTCTAGTAGGTCCAATACCCCTCCACAGAGAGAGAGAATTTGAGTCCAAGAAGAGGTTTCACATGTACCCATTCAGATGGAGACGTTTATTCTCAGCGAGGTAGGTCAAGCGTAGGACCTCGTATAAGAGAGATGCCGTAAAGTGGCTACGAGGTACACCTAAAATTGGCCATTTTTATGCGCTAAAAGCTCTCATTTTTGATATTTCTAGTGCAGTAATGCAGTTCAAATTTTGTGTTTTCAAGTTTGCATTTTTGGCGCTGCAGTGTGCTGCCCTATTTACTTAACTATATACGAGTTGGCGACTCTGGGTTCAGCACCTGTTCACACTTAGTCTATGTTTGGATGTGCAGGTCAGGTTTTTGAAATGTAACATCAAAAAGGGAGTCCCGACATGTTCCGTACATGTTTGGTACATGACATGAGAGGTTAAAAAATGGGGGGGGGGGAGGGCTCCCTCCATTTATTTTGGAAACATCAGGATTTTTAACACCTTTCCTCCTGGGTACATGTGACACGACACTTTGTCCTTTCCGGCCTCCTATGCAGTCAAATTATTTGACAAGAACACCCAAATGTGTGTTGGTTTTTTTTCTTTCATATATGTAGAAAAGTCAGACAAGCGAGACGATCCACATCTGATGAAATGAACCAATGTTTCCTAGAAATATGTTCACCGCAGCCTACCTCAAGTGGAGCCGCTTGTGCTCCCAGTCCGCTCAGCGCTGCCAGTTCTTCTTCAAGGCACCTTAATGGACAATCATCGGGCTCCTCGCCCATATTCACCAAGTCCCGAGCATCAAGCAGAGAGCGTGACTCCTCACCAAGCTGCTCCAGGTCATCAGGTAATAACACCGTCCCGCAAAGGGTCATCATAGCCGTGATCTAATATCAGGCATGGAGACTCTGTCCGATGCTGGGGCAACAAGACTAAACAGGAAGGATTTTGTTTATAATCACAGGGGGTTCCCCAAGATGGGAAACCTCTTTCCATATTACTAACTTATTGCTTATTTTTGCCTGGATTTGACCCTACTAATGTCTTCGACTTGTGTCCTGACTTTGTAGGAAGTGAAATGGACTCATCCTCTTCTACCTCGGCTTCTGAACATTCCTCCAACTCTTCATCATCTTCCTCCAGCTCAGAAACGAATGCCAAGACTGATTTGAGTTCGGCGTCGCACAGGGTTAACGGCGTGAAATCTAAAATGAATGGCCGACAACAGAGAGCAACTGCAGTAAAGCAAGGTAATCGCCTCTGATCATGGAAGTAACATCTGGGATCTGTTATGTAAGCGGAAATGTCACTGTATCCAGTATTGGCTGTGAGGGCGCAGGCAGACGGCCATATAACATGAACGATGATCGCTTTGCAATGCTTGGACTGGTCGGCGACACTTCTGACCCAAGTGTGACGGCATGTATTTCTATGCAGCTGTCACGCTTGGGTCAGGAGAGCCGACGGTCAGTCCATACATTGCGACACTACGGCCCTAAAAGTCATATCTGTACAAAGGATATCAGAATTTTGAGATTTTTTTTTTTTTGCTTCAGCACCTAAACTCTGCCGTTAGCCAGGTCTTTATAAGTAAGAGACATGGGGGAGTTTTAGTCCCTCTACTGCCATGACAAACTTTTGGCATCTTGCAGACATGACTCAGGAGCCACTTTCTTCCCTAAAACCTCTTATTAATATTGACAAAGCTATCGTGGGGCTGAGTGGCCGGGATCAGAGTTCGCTCCCATCCCGGCCTCTGCATCATGTTTTCAGGTTTATTTTGTTAGTTTGGCACTTTTCCTGCAATATACAAGTCTCTTGTGCCTAATGGA
Source organism: Ranitomeya imitator (assembly GCF_032444005.1). NCBI lineage: Eukaryota > Metazoa > Chordata > Amphibia > Anura > Dendrobatidae > Ranitomeya > Ranitomeya imitator. Next base: position 33,402,841 of record NC_091284.1, read on the forward strand.
AAACCTTTATGGCATTATTGATTCGGTAGGTAGGTGCGAGCAGGCAGAGGGGGCAACATGAAACACCCTGGCCAAGCAATGTTTGGCTGTATGGAAATGTAGTTTTGCAGCATCACATATAAGATGTTAGTGATTGCTCCATTTCTAATATATTTTCCTCTTAATGCAGCATCTCAGGGCAATAACCAAAGGAGATCTGCACCCAGCAGAAGGAGAATTTCATCTTCCTCCGAATCGGACTCTAAAGCTGCAAGCAAAACTCATCAGGGAACGCGGAAGAAAATGCTCCGCAAATGTGCTGCCCTGGCAGCCGACAAGATCAAAAACATGTCCGATGTCGAAAACAGCGCCTTCACTTCCGACAGCGACTGCAGCGCCCAAAAAAACAGCAGAACCCTACCGCAGCGGACCGCGGCCGAACGAGCCAAGAAACGACTCCTGCATGACAGCGAAGAGGAGATTGATTTAAAAAGTGACAGCGAGCAGGAACGGCCGGCTGCAAAAGCAGCAAACTTACAATCTCCAGAATGCAGAGTCATTCTGACCAACGTGTGTCCCAGCGGCACTTTTGGAGGTAGGTTAATACCTCAGCCCTGGAATCGGAAAATCTCGGATTCTGAATCAGAAAGTGAATCTCCTGAAAGAAAAAGGATGAAAAAACCCATCTCTCCACCCCGTACTAGAAATCAAAGATTAGTCGGCGACTCTGATGACTCCTTAGTCTCCAGCTCTGATGAGACAACTCCACCCAGGAACGGAAAATGTATTTCTTCAGATTCCGAAACCTCCCTCTCTGATGACAGTGAAGACATCCGTAATAATGGGAATGCGGCAGGCCGATCCAGAGGTCACAAGCGGAAGCGTATTCTCAGCAGCTGCGATGAGGACTGGCAGGAAGATGACCGGGTCCACAAATTAACCCGCCGCTCGAAAATACGCACAAGAAACCGAGGGAAAAGGACAGTACGGTATGACGAAAACCCGGCTCACAGTGACGAAAACTTGAATGGTGCGCGGTCTCAAGAGTCCCGTCTGCAGAGGCTTTCTGTACGAGAGCGAGCGAGACCGTTCCTCCGCTAATTCACAAAATCAAAATCAAGTTGACTTAAAAGTTGTTAAAATTCAGGGATTAGACTGTTTTTTTCTCTTTGATGTGAATGTGAAGAGACTTTTTACTCGTTTGCACTTGTTATTGAAGCATTTACAGCACAGATGCCAACTTGTGCCTCGTGACGGGCCAAGCTCATCTGTGGGGCAAAAAGTGTTTTTGTATTTTCAAATGTTTAGTAATTTTGAGGCTTCCCGCCGCGAGACCCTCCCTATATCCCCGGGAGCCTCCTTTTTACTGTCTGACTTACTTATTGGCCATTGAACACTAATTTGCACAGCTTGCTTTACGTTTACAGATTTCTATAGTTTTGTAATATATATTTTTTTTTCCCCCTTGTTACATTTTTTTATGAAGCTTGTTAGGAAAAAAATATCAAATTTCATCTATTTTCCCTCCTCAAAGCTTGAACACAATTTTCGTTTCGGAACCCAGTATAGGCTATTGACATTTAATTTATTATTTTTGAGCTCCGATATTTAAATCTCCCATGAATTTCATATTTTCAATGTTTTGTTTGTTTTTCCCCCACCTGGTTTTCATTTAGTGAAAACATTCTGAAGTATTAATCTGTGACATTAGTACGGGCTGATTTCTCACCCGTCACCCCTCTTTTCTGGAGCCTTACTAACGGGAGTCGACCGCAGTCTTAGAAATAAATTGACCACTAATTGTAGCTGACCGACATGTTACATGATTTTGTGCATTGGTTACAGATTTGTGAAGTCTTCCATTAATTGCAGAGCTTTTCTTCTTTTTTTTTTTTTTTGTCTTATAGGGGTGCTTTATCAAATTTTTACTTAAAAATTAATTTAACTACTGGTATAGGAGGGCACGGGTGTGGAGTGAACACTTTCAAGCTGATTTTCCCCCTTCAATACAACAGTGCCAATCCAGCTTTAAAGTGAATGTCTACTATTTATCATCATCAATTTTTTTTTTTAATCATTATTGATAAATCTTTACAGTGGACAGATTTTTTTTAGTTTTTCATAAGCAGATGTTCAAAATGCCCTGCATAGAACATGCAGAAGGAAAAAAAACAAAAACAAAACTGTTTACATGCATCCATCACTAGGGGGAGCATAAGAGCTGTGGGCCGTCCCTCTGCCGGAGGCAGTGTGCCCGTGGGCCGTCCCTCTGCCGGAGGCAGTGTGCCCGTGGGCCGTCCCTCTGGCGGAGGCAGTGTGCCCGTGGGCCCTCCCTCTGGCGGAGGCAGTGTGCCCGTGGGCCCTCCCTCTGGCGGAGGCAGTGTGCCCGTGGGCCCTCCCTCTGGCGGAGGCAGTGTGCCCGTGGGCCCTCCCTCTGGCGGAGGCAGTGGGCCCTCCCTCTGGCGGAGGCAGTGGGCCCTCCCTCTGGCGGAGGCAGTGGGCCCTCCCTCTGGCGGAGGCAGTGGGCCCTCCCTCTGGCGGAGGCAGTGGGCCCTCCCTCTGGCGGAGGCAGTGGGCCCTCCCTCTGGCGGAGGCAGTGGGCCCTCCCTCTGGCGGAGGCAGTGGGCCCTCCCTCTGGCGGAGGCAGTGGGCCCTCCCTCTGGCGGAGGCAGTGGGCCCTCCCTCTGGCGGAGGCAGTGGGCCCTCCCTCTGGCGGAGGCAGTGGGCCCTCCCTCTGGCGGAGGCAGTGGGCCCTCCCTCTGGCGGAGGCTGCGGGCAGCAGCACATTATCTGTTTGACTAGACAGGTGATTTGCTGCTTTCTTTGATCACTGTAGTAATCTTTATGGTTATTGGTGGACATTAACTTTTAACTGGAACTTTTTCACCTCATTTTTACCCCTGTACATAATTTACACCTCTCTGGCAGACCATTTAATACCTTTGTTATATCTATTGATCTGCACTAGCTCTGCATAGTGACACCATGTATAACTCATGCGCTTTACTCGGTGCTGATGTTTCCACATGGTGTATACTGATTTTAAATGTTAGACTTAATCACTGAGCCAGCCTCCAGGGTACCAAAGCAGGGAATCAGTGCATGCGCAGCGGCTTCTCAGTTGTGTGTAAAGAAATCCATTTTGTTCTGCATGTGCGCCGGTTGTGCTCAATATAGAATAATTGGCTTTATTGTTGATTTTCTCACAGCGGTTATAACATAATGCTTTGCAAAGTAAAGCTGGGGTCAGCGCATGTGCAGAACAAAGCAAGCTGAAATCTTTCCACACAAAAAAAACCACACACCATGCATGCGCCGCTTCCCTGCTGTGGAAAACCTTGACATGGATTTTACTTTCCATCAACACAACCTGGATGGATTAATACTTAGTCTCCGCCCAGTGGCCACTTCAGTGCTAAACAGTAAACTGCGTGGGAGGTTCAGTCAAGCTTTGCCTCTTTGGCATCCGGTGCCAGGGCAATCAATAGAAGAAAGGTTACATGTCAACGGGCTTTACCCCGATAAAACCTGTCTCCACCAGCCTGTGTGACTGGCTTCCCTTTCGTCCGGGTCTGAATATGGAGCAGACCCAGGTCTCCTGACCTCAGCAGTCTCATACGTAGACATAAGCTTGTTGTTGAGTTTGGGTCTGGAGACCTGTGTCTGCTCTGTCCACGGACCGTGATACATAGATGTCAAGATTAATTCCAAAGTTGAGTTGCCACGACCAAGGAGGCACCTACATGAGAGGCACAGTGTTTAACAAAGATGTCCCCAGCACCCAGTTTGTCAAATGGTTTAGAAGACATTCAGGTGGAGGACTAGGGTTTCTGTACCCCGATTTACACATTTCCTATATCTAATAGACATTTTCTTTGCTGCCATGATGGAGTCACCATGTGACTGTTGATGTCCCTCATGGCCATCTCCCAATATGCTGCTATGACGGAGTCACCATGTAACTGCTGATGTCCCTCATGGCCACCTCCCAATATGCTGCCTTGATGGAGTCACCATGTGACTGCTGATGTCCCTCATTGCCATCTCCCCATGTCCTGCCATGGAGTCGACATGCCACTGCTGATGTCCCAAATGACCTCTCCATGTACCACCTTGATCATGTCACCATGCCACTGCTGATGTCCCTCATGGCCACCTCCCAATATGCTGCCATGATGGTGTCACCATGCCACTGCTGATGTCCCTCATGGCCACCTCTCCATGTGCCACCACGATGGGGCGATCATGACCCTTCTGATCTCCCCTGTAAACCTTGTTTTGCAGCAGTCTGTAAAAATTAAGGGTCCTTACTTTGCGTGGACAGACATGTTGATTTTGACCTGCTGCACTCCCTTGTTCCTCCCTGCATGTAGGTATCAGTTTGTTACTGCTCTTATTTGCCTCGTTTCTGATATATACAGGTGACTCTTCACTTAAAGGGCAGCCTTCCAAATAGAAAATAAGTAAGATCAGGAAGTGGACAGCAGAATCTTCACCCCAGGTTTTAGTTCTTTTATGGCCATACGTTGCTGGCAGTAAATGAGGCTGACAATGGTCGGGAAACCAATGGCCGTTTCCTTCCCTCAGAGGACGTTTAGGAGATCATATACAGGGGCTCGTTAATGGCATATTGGCCGTTGCAGGAGATCAGTGCAGACGGTTACAGTAAGATAACCATAACGCGCCTACACCCAGATCCAGCGCACTTCACCCTTGTTTTAAAGGGAGGCGCATGCGGTGCTTATTCTTTCATTATTGCATTTGTGGGCAGCTCTTTCTATTTTGTCAGAAATCCACATTTTTTTTTCGTTGCACTGTTTGCAGTTTGGATCCAATATGTATGTGGGTGAGTGGGGTGCAATGAAAATGGAAGTATTGACCAGTTTTGACATCTAATTCTATATATGAAAGTATTTTCTGCTAAAGATTTAACATTTATGTGCAATTTGGAAACTATTGTTTTATTTTGAATAAAGAAAAGTTGTACGGGTTTTATTTGTTCGGTTGCATTGGACACAATGGCGCCAGGTTGGAGAACATGATAAAGGGGGGCTTTATCACAATTGGCTGTAAAAATGTCAGCTGGAGAGAACCCATGGTCTATTGGGGTATGTGTGTAGAAATGGGGAGGAGTCGTGGTACACAGGGGGGGGGTGGCCTAGTAATGGGGAGGAGCTGTGCTCTACGGGGGATGGCCTAGTAATGGGGAGGAGCCGTGCTATAAGGGGGATGGCCTAGTAATGGGGAGGAGCCATGTTACACGAGGGGGGGATGACCTAGTAATGGGGAGGAGCCGTGCTATATGGGGGATGGCCTAATAATGGTGAGGAGCCATGTTACACGAGGGGGAGGGGATGACATAGTAATGGGGAGGAGCTGTGCTATACATGATGTCCCAGATGTGCTCAATTGGATTCAGATCTGGGGAAGGGGCAGGCCAGTCAATGCCTTCTTCTTGCAGGAACTGCTGACACACTCCAACCACATGAGGTCTGGCAGTGTCCTGCATTAGGAGGATCCCAGGGCCAACCGCACCAGCATAGGTTCTCACAAGGCGTCTGAGGATCTCATCTCAGTACCTAATGGCAGTCAGGCTACCTCTGGCGAGCACATGAAGGGCTGTGCGGCCCTCCAAAGAAATGCCACCTCAGACCATTACTGACCCACTGCCAAACCTGTGATGCTGAAGGATGTTTCAGGCAGCAGATTGCTCTACACGGCATCTCCAGACTGTCACATGTGCTCAGTGTGAACCTGCTTTCATTTGTGAAGAGCAAGGGGTCGCCAGTGGCGAATTTGCCATTCCTGGTGCTCTGTGGCAAATGCCAAGCGTCCTGCACGATGTTGGGCTGTGAGCACAACCCCCATTTGTGGACATCGGGCACTCAGACCATCCTCGTTTAGTCGGTTTCTAACAGTTTGTACACACACATGCACATTTGTGGCCTGCTGGAGGTCATTTTGCAGGCCTCTGGCAGTGCTCCTCCTGTTCCTCCTTGCACAAAGGTGGAGGTAGCCGTCCTGCTGCTGGGTTGTTGCCCTCCTGCGGCCCCCTCCTCGTCTCCTGGTGTACTGGCCTGTCCCCTGGTAGTGCCTCCAGCCTCTGGACACTGCGCTTAGACACAGCAAACTTTCTTGCCACAGCTCGCATTGATGTGCCATCCTGGATGAGCTGCACTACCTGAGCCACTTGAGTGGGTTGAGTCCATCTCATGCTACCACGAGTGTGAAAGCACAAAAAACATTCAAAAGTGACCAAAACCTCACCCAGAAAGCATTGGTACTGAGATGTAGTCTGTGGTCCCCACCTGCAGAACCACTCTTTTATTGAGGGTGTCTTGATAATTGCCTATAATTTCCATCTGTTGTCTATTCCATTTGCACAACAGCATGTGAAATTGATTGTCAAATACTATTTCTTCCTAAGTGGACAGTTGGATTTCACAGAAGTTTGATTTACTTGGAGTTAGATTCTATTGTTTGTGTTCCCTTTTATTCTTTGGAGCAGTGTAGTAGTCATCATCTGGGATTCAGGCTTTGAATCAAATAGTCCATTGTACAAGATGAATCAAATACAATGGAAAGATAACACAATATTAACTACACTATTAGAAAAGCAAATTGCAGCATAAAAAGGAAGTCTAATATTAGTCAAAAAACCCAATATTAGTAGAATTAAGTCATTCGAGGGGAGGGAGGGTCCAAAACGATGTCCAATGCAATGGCCAATATGAATAAAATCTGCTTTAACGGTGTATTGTGTAGATGAAGTTGATCAATGGTCAGAAGACTGAATCCAACGCGGAATCCTCAGTGCAGGGAAAACCTATAAAGGAAAAAGGGTTTAAGGTACTCTAACCGGGCCGTGAGCGCCTCCTGGCGATATTCAGCATTCATGGTTCCATTTGCCAAAACAAGTCTTCCAGGTACTAAAGGAGCAAAACAACTTCAGACCATCACACCACCATATTTTACTGTTGGAATGTTCCCTTCCTGAAATCCTGTTACTACTACACCAGATGTAATGGGACATTACCTTCCAAAAAGCTCATTTGTTGTCTTGTCAGTCCAGATTTTTCTCCTAAAAGTCTTGGGAATCAAGATGTTTTCTGGCAAACCTGAGATGAGCCTATGTTCTTATTGCTCAGCAGTGGTTTTAGTCTTGGTACGCTGCCAGGCCATTTCTGCCCATTCTTTCTCTTATGGTGGAGTCATGAATACTGACCTTAACTGAGAGAAGTGAGGCCTGCAATTCTTTGGATGTTGTGGGGTCATTTGTGACCTCTTGGATGAGTCGTCGCTGCGCTCTCGGGGTAATTTAGGTCTGCCACCCGCTCCTGGGAAGGTTTGCCACTGTTCCATGTTTTCGCCATGTCTAACATTTGAGGATCTTTTGTTTTACTTCACTTTGTCAGGCAGGTCCTATTTAAGTGATTTCTTGATTGAAAACAGGTGTGGCAGTAATCTGGCCTCAGTGTGGGTAGGGAATTTGAACTTTGCTTCCCAAAGATGTGATAAACCACATTTAATTAGTTTTAAGTGGGCGAGCAAACATTTTTTCACATGGGACCCTGAAGGTTTGGATTTAATTTTACCTGAATAATAAAGACTTTCCATTTAAAAACTGCAATCTGTGTTTAAATTAGTTTGGTGATCTGAAACATTTGTATGACAAACAATAAAAAACAAAAGGAATTCCGGAATCGGCAAACACTTTTTTCACCCAACTGTATTTAAAGCGATCATGGGGGAATGAGCTCTTGCTCCTTGATGGAGATAGCCAGGGACATTTATGTGATGGCGGAACACTGCTCTTCCCTGACTACATTACACATAAAAGGACGAATGACCAGGCAGATTTCCTGGGTTCAAAATCGAATATTCTTCCCTTCCGAAAAATCGTTTCTTCCGCTCTCGTCCACCAAGGCAACCGTCTCAACTAAAAAGAAAATCCAGCTCACCATAGTAACAGTTCAACTCGGAGCACGGAAACGCTGTGTCAAGGCGTGGGGAATCCAAAAAGCAAAAAAAGAATATCCAGCTCAACGAGACAGTGAAAAGTAAAAACTTGGTACTTTATTCACTTCATGTAGAAGCAGAGGATAAAAACATCAGCACAATAAGGATAAGAACACTATCTATCTACGCGTTTCAGGTGGCAAAGCACCCTTAATCATGAACCTTCTCAACTGCCCGGGTTTCTTCAGGCCGTCTCTTCCCTGGTCACAGCTGGCGTAGTCGTTCCTGTCCCTTCAAACGAGCATTTTTCGGGGTTCTACTCGAACCTCTTCATAGTCCTCAAGAGGGACGGTTCCCTTCGCCCATTTCTGGATCTCAAGTTTTTGAACCGCCATGTTCGACTCCGCCACTTCAGGATGGAGTCCTTGCGGTATGTGATTGCCGCCATGGAGCCCGGGGAGTTCCTGTGTTCGGTGGATATTCAGGATGCGTAACTTTTATGTTCCTATTAGCGTACAGCACCACAGGTACCTTCGGATTCCTATCCAGAAAGAGCACTACCAATTCACGGCCCTCCTGTTTGGCCTGGCGTCGGCCCCCAGGGTCTTCACCAAGGTCATGGCCATCCTTCATTCCAGGGGGATACTCATCTCCTACCTGGACGATCTTTTGATCAGGGGTTCTTCTCATCGAGACTGCGCGAAGCTTCCAGATCTCTCTGGACACTGACTCTCCTCGGGTGGATCATCAACTGGGACAAGTCCCCTCTGATTCCCTGCCAGCGTCTGTCCTTCCTGCGCATGGAATTTGACACGAACTTGGCTCGGGTCTTCCTCCCACTGGATAAGTTCTCCGGTCTCCGCAAGGCAGCCCGATCTCTCAAACACCCAGCTCCTTGCTCGCTTCGGTTCTGCATGGCAGTCCTGGGAAAGATGGCTGCCTCCATGGAGGCCGTTCCCTTTGCCCAATTTCACACGTCCCCTCCAACTGTTTCTTCTCTCCACTTGGAACAGATCCACGACCTCACTAGACCGCCCGTTTGTCTGCCTCGGCAGGTTCGGCAGTCACTGACCTGGTGGACCCGGTCTTCATCGCTCCTCAGAGGGAGGTCTTTCCTTCCGCTTCAGTGGCAGGTCATCACCACAGATGCCAGCCTGCTTGGTTGGGGAGCGGTCTTCCGACATCTCACAGCGCAGGGTCAATGGACCCACCAGGAGGCTCTTCTTCCTATCAACTTACTGGAGATCAGAGCAATCTTCCTTGCCCTACTCCACTGGCAATCACTCCTGGCCGCTCGTCCCGTCCGCATCCAGTCGGACAACGCCACGGCCGTGGCGTACTCAAACCACCAGGGCGGGATGCGCAGCAGTCAGGTAATGCCAGAGACAGCAAGGATACTTCATTGGGCGGAACGTCACATTCCGGTCATTTCAGCTGTCCACATTCTGGGCATCAAAAATTGTGCAGCCGACTTCCTCAGCCGCCAGGGCCTGGTGGCGGGCGAGTGGTCTCTCCATCCCTCAGTATTCGACCAGATTTGTCTTTGTTGGGGCACCCCAGATGTTGACCTCATGGCGTCTCAGATGAACCACAAGGTTCCTCAGTTTGTCTCCAGATCCCGGGACCCGCTGGCCATCAGCCACGACGCCCTGGTAATCCCATAGTCGCAGTTTGTTTCCTTTTCTGTTTCCCACACTTCCTTTGATCCCAAGGGTAGTAAAAAAGATAGAGGGGATTCCGGTCATACTCATAGCTCCAGACTGGGCAAAGTCCCCCTGGTACACCGAGCTGGTCAACATGCTTGCGGATACCCCTTGGAGACTCCCAGACCGCTCAGATCTTCTCTCACCAGAGTTCTTAGTCCCTGCATTTAACGGCATGGCTGTTGAGGCCGCGGTTCTGAGGGAGTCTGGTTTTTCTCAGCCGGTCATACAGACCATGTTCAGAGCCAGGAAACCAGCTTCTTCTCGCATTTACCACAGGTACTGGAAGGCTTTCTTCCGGTGGTGCGAGACACACAACGTCTTTCCCATGACTTTTCCCCTTCCGGACTTTCTGGGCTTCCTGCAGTCAGATCTCGACTCGGGTTTGTTCCTCAGTACCCTAAAGGGTCAAATTTCCGCCTTGTCCATTCTTTTCCAAAGGGACTTGGCTTCCGTCTCAAGTGAAGACAGCAAGGAGTTGCTCATCTTGCTCCTCCTTTTCGTCCTCTGCTGGAACCTTGGGACCTCAATTTGGTTCTCAGTGCCCTTCAGACCGTTCCTTTTGAACTGCTTCAGGACGTCTTTCCTTTCTTTCCTGGAAGGTGGCCTTCCTCATTGCGATCACTTCAATTAAGTTTCTGAGTTGGCAGCATTATCCTGCCGCTCCCCCCTTCCTGATTCTTCATCAGGACAAGGTCATTCTAAGACCTGTCCCCGAATTTCTTCCCAAGGTGGTTTCCGCTTTCCACATCAATGAGGATATCATTCCAACTTTTTGCCTTTCTACTGTTCACCCCTTGGAGAAGTCTCTTAACAAGCCTGACGTTGTCAGGGCCGTTTGGATCTATCTTTCTAGAACTGCCCATTTTCGCAAATCCGACTGTTTGTCATTGCTGAGGGTCACCGGAAAGGCTTTAAAGCGTCCAAATCCACTATTTCTCGCTGGATTCGTTCTGCTATAACGGAATCCTACCGTGCTCAAGAGACACAGCCCCTCCTGGGGTACGGGCCCACTCCACCAGAGCTGTCGGTGCTTCCTGGGCTGTTCGTCACCAGGCCTCCGCTTTGCAGGTTTGCAAGGCTGCCACCTGGTCGTCTTTACATACGTTCACGAGGTTTTACAGGGTTCATACCCAGACCTCGTCAGAAGCAGGTTTTGGTAGGAAGGTACTGCAGGTGGCGGTCGCATACCGGCCGACCTGAGTCCTTTTCTCGCTTCCTTTCTACCCACCCTTTTCCGGGACTGCTTTTGGACGTCCCACTGTTATGTCACCTAATGAAGCGATAAAGAGGGATTTTTGGTACTCACCGTAAAATCTTTCTTGGAGCCTTCATTCGGGGACACAGCACCCTCCCTGGTTATTTGTTCTTGGTACCGTGTTTGGGCCTACAAGTCCTGATTGAGCTGGTACTCATGTGTTCTCAGTTATGGCTGTTTCTCCTACTGCTTTTTTTTCACCAACTGAGGTGCTCAGTGCCTGTCGGTGGGTGTATACTGCCGGGGAGGGGCTATTGTTGTTTTCCTTTTTTGCATAGTGTCAGCCTCCTAGCGGCAGCAGCATACACCCACGGTTATCTGTGTCCCCCAATGAAGGCTCCAAGAAAGATTTTACGGTGAGTACCAAAAAGCCCTCTTTTTCTACCAACCCTCGATATAAGATTCAAAGTGATACTCACTCTCCTATTTACTATTATTTATAATAATATTTAGCGGCCTTTGGAAGATAGATTTAAGTGCAAGCCTAGATAAATCCACCAGGGTCTTCTCCACCATTATCTTAGTAGTATCAAGCCATCTGGTTGCTTGTCTTCCTTTTCGCCTTGTTCCATCTATTCGTCCGACCTCCGTATCCCTCTCTGATGGCTCTTTTCATATGATGTGTCCAAAGTAGGCAAGTAGATATCAAATCTTTAGGGTCTTGAGGCAAGTAATCCCCATCAGGGAAAATTGCTAAATTGAGCAACCGGAGTTGGGGAGCTGACTTTATAAGGTTTTAGATGCTTGTAAAGAAGATTCTCTGTGACCTGCTGGTACTTTCCGAGTATATATATCTTCAATTGTAATAACTTCCTGAAAATATTCTCCTAGTGTTAACTGTGTAAACATAGGGTTATTGCAGACTGGACAAATGACTTACAGTAACTTCACCCTCGGGCCATTTTCTGTGTCTGCATTTTTTTTTTTTTGCTCCCCTTCTTCCCAGATCAATAACTTTTTATTTTTCTAATCAATATGGCCGTGTGATGGCTTGTTTTTGGTGGACGAGTTGTTCTTTTGAGCGACACCATTTACTTGTACTATATAATGTAAGGGAAAAAAATAGTAAAGTGCAATTGCAAAAAAAGTGCATTTCCACAATTGATTTTTTTTTTTTTTTGGCATGGTCGCCAAATACTAAAAAAGACCTGCCATTATGATTTTCCAGATAATTACGAGTTCGTAGATGGCAAACGTATAGATTCTTTTTATAGGTTCATTTTATTAAGTGGTGAAAAAAATAAATCCAAAGTTTGTTTAAAAAGAAAATTGCGTAATTTTCCGAGACCCGTAGCATCTCCATTTTTCTTGATCTGGGGCTGGGTGAGAGCTTATTTTTTTGCATGTCCAGCAGACGTTTTTGATAGCTTTATGGTGTAGATAGGAACATTTCATTGCCCATTATTGCATTTTAATTCAATGTTGCTGTGACCCAAAAAATTTAATTCTGGTGTGTTTGATTTTTTTTTTCTCGTTATACACATTACCGATCAGATTCATTCTTTTTATATATTGATCGGGTGATTCTGAACGCTTTGATACCAAGTGTGTTTCTAATTTTTGTTTAATTTTTAATGGGGCGAATGGGGGGGGGGGGGGGTGATTTTAAACATAATTTTATTTAATATTTTTGAAAACTTTTTTCTTCAATATTCTCCATGGGAGACTAGAAGCTGCGATAATTCAATCGCTTGTGCTACACAAAGCAGGGCTTCAGCCTACTCTGTAGCGGACATGCTCACTTGCTGTGAGCGCCGACCGCTGGGCAATGCTCATAGCTCTCCGGCTATGACAACCACGGGGAACTCCTGCAGACCCTGGGATGTCATGCCAACCCATTGGTGACCCGCGGTCATGTGACACAGGCAGGGTTTGTGACGCGAGAATGTTAAATACTGCTGTCAGACTTGACAGCTACTGCTGTCAGAGACTGACAGCCAGCGGCATTTAACATCTTAACAACCACGAGTGGATTGTGATTCCATCCACGGCTGTTAAAGGCACATGTCAGCTGATGAAATGCCAGAAAAGATATAGGCTCAGTGATTGAGCAAACCTCAAAAAGAAGACCCGACATGTTCCGTACATGTTTGGTACATGACATGAAGGGGTTAAAAAATAAACGGGGGGAGGGCTCCCTCCATTTATTTTGAAAACAACAAGGTTTTTAACACCTTTCCTCCTGGGTACATGTGACACGACACTTGTCCTTTCCGCCCTCCTATGCAGTCAAATTATTTGACAAGAACACCCAAATAAGTGTTTTTTTTTTTCTTTCATATATGCAGAAAAGTCAGACAAGCGAGACGATCCACATCTGATGAAGTGAACCAATGTTTCTTAGAAATATGTTCACCGCAGCCTACCTCAAGTGGAGCCGCTTGTGCTCCCAGTCCGCTCAGCGCTGCCAGTTCTTCTTCAAGGCACCTTAATGGACAATCATCGGGCTCCTCGCCCATATTCACCAAGTCCCGAGCATCAAGCAGAGAGCGTGACTCCTCACCAAGCTGCTCCAGGTCATCAGGTAATAACACCGTCCCGCAAAGGGTCATCATAGCCGTGATCTAATATCAGGCGTGGAGACTCTGTCCGATGGTGGGGCAACAAGACTAAACCGGAAGGATTTTGTTTATAATCACAGGGGGTTCCCCAAGATGGGAAACCTCTTTCTATATTACTAACTTATTGCTTATTTTTGCCTGGATTTGACCCTACTAATGTCTTCGACTTGTGTCCTGACTTTGTAGGAAGTGAAACGGACTCATCCTCTTCTACCTCGGCTTCTGAACATTCCTCCAACTCTTCATCATCTTCCTCCAGCTCAGACACGAATGCCAAGACTGATTTGAGTTCGGCGTCGCACAGGGTTAATGGCGTGAAATCTAAAATGAATGGCCGACAACAGAGAGCAACTGCAGTGAAGCAAGGTAATCGCCTCTGATCATGGAAGTAACATCTGGGATCTGTTATGTAAGCGGAAATGTTGTCTGGCACACTTCCTGCAAGATACAAGTCTCCTGTGCCTAATGGAAAACCTTTATGGCATTATTGATCCGGTAGGTAGGTGCGAGCAGGCAGAGGGGGCAACATGAAGCACCATGGCCAAGCAATGTTTGGCTGTATGGAAATGTAGTTTTGCAGCATCACATATAAGATGTTACTGATTGCTTCATTTCTAATATATTTCCTCTTAATGCAGCATCTCAGGGCAATAACCAAAGGAGATCTGCACCCAGCAGAAGGAGAATTTCATCTTCCTCCGAATCGGACTCTAAAGCTGCAAGCAAAACTCATCAGGGAACGAGGAAGAAAACACTCCGCCAATGTGCTGCCCTGGCAGCCGACAAGATCAAAAACATGTCCGATGTCGAAAACAGCGCCTTCACTTCCGACAGCGACTGCAGCGCCCAAAAAAACAGCAGAGCCCTACCGCAGCGGACTGCGGCCGAACGAGCCAAGAAACGACTCCTGCATGACAGCGAAGAGGAGATTGATTTAAAAAGTGACAGCGAGCAGGAACAGCCGGCCGCAAAAGCAGCAAACTTACAATCTCCGGAATGCAGAGTCATTCTGACCAACGTGTGTCCCAGCGGCACTTTTGGAGGTAGGTTAATACCTCAGCCCTGGAATCGGAAAATCTCGGATTCTGAATCAGAAAGTGAATCTCCTGAAAGAAAAAGGATGAAAAAACCCATCTCTCCACCCCGTACTAGAAATCAAAGATTAGTCGGCGACTCGGATGACTCCTTATTCTCCAGCTCTGATGAGACAACTCCACCCAGGAACGGAAAATGTATTTCTTCAGATTCCGAATCCTCCCTCTCTGACAGTGAAGACATCCGTAATAATGGGAATGCGGCAGGCCGATCCAGAGGTCACAAGCGGAAGCGTATTCTCAGCAGCTGCGATGAGGACTGGCAGGAAGATGACCGGGTCCACAAATTAACCCGCCGCTCGAAAATAGGCACAAGAAACCGAGGGAAAAGGACAGTACGGTATGACGAAAACCCGGCTCACAGTGACGAAAACTTGAATGGTGCGCGGTCTCAAGAGTCCCGTCTGCAGAGGCTTTCTGTACGAGAGCGAGCGAGACCGTTTCTCCGCTAATTTACAAAATGAAATCAAGTTGACTTAAAAGTTGTTAAAATTCAGGGATTAGACTGTTTTTTCTCTTTGATGTGAATGTGAAGAGACTTTTTACTCGTTTGCACTTGTTATTGAAGCATATACAGCACAGATGCCAACTTGTGCCTCGTGACGGGCCAAGCTCATCTGTGGGGCAAAAAGTGTTTTTGTATTTTCAAATGTTTAGTAATTTTGAGGCTTCCCGCCGCGAGACCCTCCCTATATCCCCGGGAGCCTCTTTTATACTGTCTGACTTACTTATTGGCCATTGAACACTAATTTGCACAGCTTGCTTTACGTTTACAGATTTCTATAGTTTTGTAATATATATATATTTTTTTCCCCCTTGTTACATTTTTTTATGAAGCTTGTTAGGAAAAAAAAATATTAAATTTCATCTATTTTCCCTCAAAGATTGAACACAATTTTCGTTTTGGAACCCAGTATAGGCTATTGACATTTAATTTATTATTTTTGAGCTCCGATATTTAAATCTCCATGAATTTCATATTTTCAATGTTTTTTTTTGTTTGTTTTTCCCCCACCTGGTTTTCATTTAGTGAAAACATTCTGAAGTATTAATCTGTGACATTAGTACGGGCTGATTTCTCACCCGTCACCCCTCTTTTCTGGAGCCTTACTAACGGGAGTCGACCGCAGTCTTAAAAATAAATTGACCACTAATTGTAGCTGACCGACATGTTACATGATTTTGTGCTTTGGCTACAGATTTGTGAAGTCTTCCATTAATTGCAGAGCTTTTCTTTTTGTTTTGTCTTATAGGGGTGCTTTATCAAATTTTTTCTTAAAAATTAATTTAACTACTGGTATAGGAGGGCAGGGGTGTGGAGTGAACAATTTCAAGCCGATTTTCCCCCTTCAATACAACAGTGCCAATCCAGCTTTAAAGTGAATGTCTACTATTTATCATCAATTTTTTTTTTAATCATTATTGATAAATCTTTACAGTGGACAGATTTTTTTAGTTTTTCATAAGCAGATGTTCAAAATGCCCTGCATAGAACATGCAGAAGGAAAAAACAAAACAAAACTGTTAACCTGCATCCATCACTAGGGGGAGCATAAGAACTGTGGGCCGTCCCTCTGGCGGAGGCAGTGTGCCCGTGGGCCGTCCCTCTGGCGGAGGCAGTGTGCCCGTGGGCCGTCCCTCTGGCGGAGGCAGTGGGCCGTCCCTCTGGCGGAGGCAGTGTGCCCATGGGCCGTCCCTCTGGCGGAGGCAGGGTGCCCATGGGCCATCCCTCTGGCGGAGACCACGGGCAGCAGCACATTATCTGTTTGACTAGACAGGTGATTTGCTGCTTTCTTTGACCACTGTAGTAATCTTTATGGTTATTTGTGGACATTAACTTTTAACTGGAACTTTTTCACCTGATTTTTACCCCTGTACATAATTTACACCTCTCTGGCAGACCATTTAATACCTTTGTTATATCTATTGATCTGCACTAGCTCTGCATAGTGACACCATGTATAACTCATGCGCTTTTCTCGGTGCTGATGTTTCTGCATGGTGTATACCGATTTTAAATGTTAGACTTAATCACTGAGCCAGCCTCCAGGGTACCAAAGCAGGGAATCGGTGCATGCGCAGCGGCTTCTCAGTTTTGTGTGTAAAGAAATCCATTTTGTTCTGCATGTGCGCCGGTTGTGCTCAATATAGAATAATTGGCTTTATTGTTGATTTTCTCACAGCGGTTATAACATAATGCTCTGCCTAGGAAAGCTGGGGTCAGCGCATGTGCAGAACAAAACAAGCTGAAATCTTTCCACACAAAAAAAAACACACCACGCATGCGCCGGTTCCCTGCTGTGGAAAATCTTGACATGGATTTTACTTTCCATCAACACAACCTGGATGGATTAATACTTAGTCAGTCTCCGCCCAGTGGACACTTTAGTGCTAAACAGTAAACTGCGTGGGAGGTTCAGTCAAGCTTTGCCTCTTTGGCATCCGGTGCCAGGGCAATCAATAGAAGAAAGGTTACATGTCAACGGGCTTTACCCCGATAAAACCTGTCTCCACCAGCCTGTGTGACTGGCTTCTCTTTCGTCAGGGTCTGAATATGGAGCAGACCCAGGTCTCCTGACCTCAGCAGTCTCATACGTAGACATAAGCTTGTTGTTGAGTTTGGGTCTGGAGACCTGTGTCTGCTCTGTCCACGGACCGTGATACATAGATGTCAAGATTAATTCCAAAGTTGAGTTGCCACGACCAAGGAGGCACCTACATGAGAGCCACAGTGTTTAACAAAGATGTCCCCAGCACCCAGTCTGTCAAATGGTTTAGAAGACATTCAGGTGGAGGACTAGGGTTTCTGTACCCCGATTTACACATTTCCTATATCTAATAGACATTTTCTTTGCTGCCTTGATGGAGTCACCATGTGACTGCTGATGTCCCTCATGGCCATCTCCCCCTGTGCTGCCATGATGGAGTCACCATGTGACTGCTGATGTCCCTCATGGCCATCTCCCCATGTGCTGCGATGGAGTCACCATGTGACTGCTGATGTCCCTCATGGCCATCTCCCCATGTGCTGCGATGGAGTCACCATGCCACTGCTGATGTCCCTCATTGCCAGCTCCCCCTGTGCTGCTATGATGGAGTCACCATGTAACTGCTGATGTCCCTCATGGCCACCTCCCCATGTCCTGCCATGGAGTCGCCATGCCACTGCTGATGTCCCAAATGACCTCTCCATGTACCACCTTGGTGGTGTCACCATGCCTCTGCTGATGTCCCTCATGGCCACCTCCCAATATGCTGCCATGATGGTGTCACCATGCCACTGCTGATGTCCCAAATGACCTCTCCATGTACCACCTTGATGGTGTCACCATGCCTCTGCTGATGTCCCTCATGGCCACCTCTCCATGTGCCACCACGATGGGGCGATCATGACCCTTCTAATCTCCCCTGTAATTCTTGTTTTGCAGCAGTCTGTAAAAATGAAGGGTCCTTACTTTGGGTGGACAGACATGTTGATTTTGACCTGCTGCACTCCCTTGTTCCTCCCTGCATGTAGGTATCAGTTTGTTACTGCTCTTATTTGCCTCGTTTCTGATATATACAGGTGACTCTTCACTTAAAGGGCAGCCTTCCAAATAGAAAATAAGTAAGATCAGGAAGTGGACAGCAGAATCTTCACCCCAGGTTTTAGTTCTTTTATGGCCATACGTTGCTGGCAGTAAATGAGGCTGACAATGGTCGGGAAACCAATGGCCGTTTCCTTCCCTCAGAGGACGTTTAGGAGATCATATACAGGGGCTCGTTAATGGCATATTGGCCGTTGCAGGAGATCAGTGCAGACGGTTACAGTAAATAACCGTAACGCGCCTACACCCAGATCCAGCGCACTTCACCCTTGTTTTAAAGGGAGGCGCATGCGGTGCTTATTCTTTCATTATTGCATTTGTGGGCAGCTCTTTCTATTTTGTCAGAAATCCACATTTTTTTTCGTTGCACTGTTTGCAGTTTGGATCCAATATGTATGTGGGTGAGTGTGGGGTGCAATGAAAATGGAAGTATTGACCAGTTTTGACATCTAATTCTATATATGAAAGTATTTTCTGCTAAAGATTTAACATTTATGTGCAATTTGGAAACTATTGTTTTATTTTGAATAAAGAAAAGTTGTACGGGTTTTATTTGTTCGGTTGCATTGGACACAATGGCGCCAGGTCGGAGAACATAATAGAGGGGGCTTTATCACAATTGGCTGTAAAAACGTCAGCTGGAGAGAACCCATGGTCTATTGGGGTATGTGTGTAGAAATGGGGAGGAGTCGTGGTACACGGGGGGGGGGGGGGGGGGACGGCCTAGTAATGGGGAGGAGCTGTGCTCTACGGGGGATGGCCTAGTAATGGGGAGGAGCCGTGCTATAAGGGGGATGGCCTAGTAATGGGGAGGAGCCATGTTACACGAGGGGGGGATGACCTAGTAATGGGGAGGAACCGTGCTATACGGGGGATGGCCTAGTAATGGGGAGGAGCCATGTTACACGAGGGGGAGGGGATGACCTAGTAATGGGGAGGAGCTGTGCTATACGGGGGATGGCCTAGTAATGGGGAGGAGCCATGTTACACGAGGGGGAGGGGATGACCTAGTAATGGGGAGGAGCCATGTTACACGAGGGGGAGGGGATGGCCTAGTAATGGGGAGGAGCCGTGCTATACTGGGGATGGAGCCATGTTACATGAGGGGGAGGGGATGACCTAGTAATGGGGAGGAGCCATGTTACACGAGGGGGAGGGGATGGCCTAGTAATGGGGAGGAGCCGTGCTATACTGGGGATGGAGCCATGTTACACGAGGGGGAGGGGACAGCCTAGTAATGGGGAGGAGCCGTGCTATACTGGGGATGGCCTAGTAATGGGGAGGAGCCATGTTACATGAGGGGGAGGGGACGACCTAGTAATGGGGAGGAGCTGTGCTACACGGGGGTGGCCTATTAATGGGGAGGAGCCGTACTATACGGTTGGGACAGCCTAGTAATGGGGAGGAGCTGCGCTACACCAGGGGATGGCCTAGTAATGAGCCGCACTACACCAGGGGACGGCCTAGTAATATTTAGATTCATGGAAAACAAAGTCTACATTGTGATGATTCTTCATAATTTCTCCTGGAAATGTCTGAATAAATTAACTGCTGCCTCGCCCAGAGCTCCCCCGATCAAACATCCGACCATCCAACCCTGTCATTATAACATGTCAGGTGGTTTCAGAAATTACATGCACACATTAAGGATAATAAAGGAATTGTTACCAAATCATACCCCTCCTGACAAAACTGCTAATTTCTAGGGTTGTTCTCCCCTATCCATGTTTTAGGGGAGATACCTTTGATCACTGGGATTCTGAAGAATGGAAGGTGGTTTGATTGCGTGCTGCATTCATTCTTAATGGGAGCACCTTTGATTGCCGCGCACAGCACTTACGCCAGGTTCTTGTTGGTGTATGGCTTCCGATGATTCTCTCATGAGAGCGTCAGTTGTGATATGACAATGACAGCCGGCTCCTGCTCTGCTGTGAGTGTGAGCTGAGTGTCAGTGCTGTGAGCTTCTGGTATGAGAGAACCGGAGCAGAGCTGCGGAGGAGACGGAGAAAGTAATTTCTCCATCTCCTCTGCTGCCGACGTACGTGGAAATCGCACTGCACTTGGGTGATATCCAAGTGCAGTGCGATGTTTCACATGCACCTATAGACTAGTATGGGGGCGTACAATCCGATTCTTGGGTGCAATTGCAGCATGCTGAATCTGCATGAGAAAATCGTAGATGTGAGCTGCATTAAAGACAAGCATTGGGTTAAGTGCAAACCAAACTTTTTATCGGGTTGCAGTCCGAATGGCTTGCAAGTGGCAATGAGCCCTTAAAATTAATACAGCGACCATACACATGATCTTCCTCCGTTCTATTCAGCTGGGTCTCTGCACAGTTCTCGCGATCACTAGGGCCACATCGATAAGATAGATATCCCTTAGCAGATTGCCTTCAAACTTGAGTACACCCCTTTCAATTACTGAAAACAAATCCTACATTATACTTAAGAGCTGCACTCGCTATTCTGGTGCAGTCACTGTATACATACTGTACATTATATTACTGATCCTGAATTACATCCTGTATTATACCCCAGAGCTGCACTCACTATTCTGCTGGTGCAGTCACTGTGTATATACATTACTGATCCTGAGTTACATCCTGTATTATACTCCAGAGCTGCACTCACTATTCTGCTGGTGCAGTCACTGTGTATATACATTACATTACTGATCCTGAATTACATCCTGTATTATACCCCAGAGCTGCACTCACTATTCTACTGGTGCAGTCACTGTGTACATACATTACATTACTGATCCTGAGTTACATTATGTATTATACTCCAGAGCTGCACTCACTATTCTGCTGATGCAGTCACTGTGTACATATATTACATTACTGATCCTGAGTTACATCCTGTATTATACCCCAGAGCTGCTCTCACTATTCTGCTGGTGCAGTCACTGTGTACATACATTACATTACTGATCCTGAGTTACATTATTTATTATAGCGCCATTTATTCCATGGCGCTTTACATGTGAAAAGGGGTATTTATAATTAAATATAATTATAATTGTGCATTCATCTTAAACAATACAAGTCAGCAACTGGTACAGGAGGAGAGAAGACCCTCCTGTCCATTACTACACCAACCCCCTGTGTAGGGTAGGGATGAGTGAGGATACAGTACGTGAGGGCAAAGCTAGTCGTGCAGTGGTAGGGTGGATGGGGAGTTACGGTAGGCTGTAGGCTTTTGGTTGCTTTTGAAGGTTTCGATGGTAGGCGAGAGTCTGATGTGTTGTGGTAGAGAGTTCCAGAGTAGGGGTGATGCACGAGCGAAATCTTGTATACGATTGTGGGAAAAGAAGATGAGGGGAGTAGAGAAGGAGATCTTGTGAGGGTTGGAGGTTACATGTGCAGATGAGTATCTGGAGCCCAGGTTACAGATGTATGGAGGAGACACGTTGTGGATGGTGATGTACGCCATGGTTAGCGTTTTGAATTGGAGTCTCTGGTATTGATAGAGAGGAGAGGCCGGGGAATAGGTGGTGGTGGATTAGTCGGGCAGCAAAGTTTAGGACAGATTGGTGGAGAGGTGTGAGTGCTAGCAGTGAGGCCACAAAGCAGAAGGTTGCAGTAGTCAAGTTGGGAGATAAGGGAATTCACTAGTGGGTTTTTGTAGATTCTTGTTTAAGGAATGTGCGGATAAGGGAAATATTTTTGAGTAGGAGTCGGCTGGAAGAGGAAAGGGCTTGGATATGTGGTTTGAAGGAAAAATTAAGAGTCTAGGGTTACCCCGAGGCAGCGAGACTAGATAAAGTGGGAAGCCATTGACTTTAATGGATAGAACTATTAGTTGAGTGACATGGGGGGGGGGGATGATGAATTCTCTTTTGTCCATGTTAAGTTTTAGAAATTGAGCAGAGAAGGATGAAATGGTGGACAGACATTGTGGGATTCTTGTTAGTGGGAAGGTGATATTTGGTCCAGAGAGGTTGATCTATGTGTGATCAGTATAGAGATGATACTGATAGCTGTAGGACTCCTATGAGCTGTCCCAGGGCGAAGGCGTAGATGGAGTAGGGCAGAGGTCCTAGAACTGAGCCTTGGGAGACATACACTTGGGGATGGGGTAGGGAACCTCAGGGCCATTTACGGCCCTCGACCTTTTATCAGGCCCCCGAGCACATTCTCAGGGACCGCATTCTTGGGCAGGGAGGTGTATTTTGATTACAACCAGCTCATTAATTTCTTCTTGCTCGGTTAGCACACACATGCAGTTTTCACTACTGAACACTGAAGGGCATGCAATGAAAGATTACGTCTGAACTCCAGTGCCAGAGTCAGGATGTACTTTGTGGGCAGAGTTTGTCTGGCCCCCGAAGGATGGTATAAATATCCAAATGTCCCTTGGCAGAAAAAAGATTCCCCACCCCTGACTTAGGGGGTGAGATGATGATGATGGTGGTGGTGGAGTGCGAGTGGGAGACACTGTTCAGTCTGTTAGGTATGAAGAGATCCAGGATAGGGCCAGGTATGTGATGCCAAGAGATGAGCGAATCTGTAGTAAGAGGGAATGGTCCCTTGTGTTGAAGGCAGAGGACAGTGTCTCTTGGATTTGGCAGTTAGTCAGGGCAGTTTCAGTGGAACTATGTGGTCAGAAGCCAGATCGTAAGCCGTCAAAGAAGTGAGCAGGAACAGAGGTGGGAGGATAGTTCAAGATGGACGTGGTGTTCCAGTAGTTTTGAGGAATAGGGGAGAAGGGATGAGGTGCGATAGCTAGACACTTATGGGTCTAGTGAGAGCTCTTTTGAGGATGAATGTGATCAAGGCATGTTTGAAGCATGAGGTGGGAAACAGTTGTTGATAGGTTGAAGAGATGGATTAGGATTTGGATGAAAATTGGTGATGTTAGGGATGTGGTGAGAAAGGAACGGGGTCAAGGGCACAGGTGGTGAGATGTGGTCTCGAGACTAGAGATATTGATATTCTGAAATGCTGGAGAACCTGGTTTTGGAGAAGAAGGGCTGACTAGTTATGAGGGGCTGTGGGGACTACGCCAAAGCTTTCTCTGATATCTATCTAATGCTTGAATGAGGCAAAGTTATCAGATGAGATGAGAGCAGAAGGAGCAGGTACTGGGGGGGTGGAGGAGAAAATTGAAAGTGTTTGAATAGTTATTTAAGGTTGCGAGACAGGGAGGATATCATTATTTATTTATATAGCACCATTGATTCCATGGTGCTGTACATGAAAATGGGTTACATACAAGTTACAGATATCACTTACAGTAAACAAGCTAATGACAGACTGATAGAGGGGCGATGACCCTGCCCTTGCGGGCTTACATTCTACAGATATGAGTGAGAAGTAGGTTTGTTTTATATCAGTGAGTGTGGACTTAAGTAGTGAGGGACAGTTTGAATGTGATGAAGTTCTCGTTGGAGTGGGATCTATTCCATATGCGCTCAGCAACCCTGGAAGCCCGCCTCAGTTCTTTAGTCAGAAGTTGCCTGTTGATTGTGCCAGCTTTGGTATGTGTGAGGGAGCGACCAATTCAAGAGTGGCAGCTGTTATGGTGTTATATAAAGTGGCAGCAGCATCTGCATTGTGTAAAGAACATGTGTGTGCAAAGGGAGAAGGGACTGAGCGTAAATCAAGGTGTTTGAGATTTCTTCGAGAGTGCATGATTATGATCCTGGAGAGGAGATGGAAGAGAATGCAAGTAGCTTGTGGTCAGACAGAGAGATCAGAGAGGTTGGATAGGGAACAGAGGCGGGTGCCGATGAGGTTCGGTGTGTGGCCATCTTTGTGAGTGGCTGCGAAGGACCTTTGAGCGAGGCCAAAGGAAGAAGTGAGAGTTAGAAGTGGACAGTGTCAATGGGGATGTTGAAGTCACCCATGATCATAGCGGGGATGTCAGTGGAAAGGAAATGAAGTAGCGAGGTGGTGAAGTGGTTGAAGAAGGTGGTGGTTAGCCGTGGGGGGGGGGGGGGGGGGGGGGTAAATGCGCACAGAGTGCACCTCAAAAGAAGCGAGAGTAATGGAGGGTGGTAGTGGAAGGAGCAGTTATCTGACAGGAGAAAACCAAATCCTACACCATGCTTGCTACTGGGGTGGGGTGTGTGAGAGATGGAGTCCCCCGATGAGAAAATGCAGCTGGAGAGGCTGTGTCGGGGGGGATGATCCAGGTTTTGGTGATGCTTAGGAAGGAAAGTTTGTTAGTAATGAAAAGATCATGGATACATGAAAGTAAGTTGCAGACAGAGTGAGCGTTCCATAGAGCTCCTGTTTGATGGACTGGGGGGAGCGTAGACTGGGCGAATTTGTTTATGGTTAGAAAGGCTGCAGAAATTTGATAGTGTGGAAGGGAGGTGTAAGTGACTGTGGGGATGCTGTGATTGAGGACCAGGATTTGGAGAGATATCTCTGGTGGTGA
The DNA here is from genome assembly GCF_032444005.1 of Ranitomeya imitator. NCBI lineage: Eukaryota > Metazoa > Chordata > Amphibia > Anura > Dendrobatidae > Ranitomeya > Ranitomeya imitator. The sequence continues at coordinate 33,427,371 of NC_091284.1, forward strand.
GAAGCAGAGAAAATGTTAGAAGATGGGAGCAGGAAGGGGAGATGGCTGTCTGTAATTGGAGACCGGATTTAATGTTGAGGAACAGTTCTGAGAAGGTTGTGAGATGGATGGGGAGGATGGAGGGAGAGATGACCAGTTCATTACTAGGTGTAGAGATTAGAGGGGGGAGTTAGTAGGTAGTGAAGGATGAAAGTGAAAACAAACATTGTTTAATGTGGCTATGTATCAGTTACCTTCAGTTTCAACTCTGGTCTAATTCATTGCGGTACACAATGATGCTCCACTTAGGTGATGCACCGCAGATTTCTAACTCACAACATATTTGCAAACAAATGCATTCAGGCAAGGCTGCCACCAGGAATTTTAGGGCTTCATGTTGGCAAAATTTTCAGGCCCCCTCTAGACTCTAAATGTATGTGATATAGTGTTAGATGGGGACTGTTAATGCGTGACTGGTGAAGACTAGTGATGAGCGAGTATACTCGGGTTTTCCCCAGCATGCTCGGGTGACCTCCGAGTATTTGTGACTGCTCGGAAATTTAGTTTTCGTCGCGGCAGCTGCATGATTTACAGCTGCTAGACAGCTTGAATACTTGTGGGGATTCCCTAACAACCAGGCAACCCCTACATGTAATCAGGCTGGCTAGCAGATGTATATCATGCAGCTGCGTCAACAAAAACTAAATCTCCGAGCACTTACAAATACTCGGAGATCACCCGAGCGTGCTCAGGAAAACCCAAGCAACGAGTATACTCGCTCATCACTATTCTTCAGCAGTCACGCATTAACCCCTTAATCCCATATGACGTACTATCCCGTTCAGGTGACCTGGGACTTAATTCCCAGTGACGGGATAGTACGTCATATGCGATCGGCCGCGCTCACGGGGGGAGCGCGGCCGGGTGTCAGCTGACTATCGCAGCTGACATCTGGCACTATGTGCCAGGAGCCGTCACGGACCGCTCCCGGCACATTAACCCCCGGCACACCGTGATCAAACATGATCGCGATGTGCCGGCGGTACAGGGAAGCATCGCGCAGGGAGGGGGCTCCCTGCGTGCTTCCCTGAGACGATCGGTACACGGTGATGTACTCACCGTGTACCGAGCGTCTTCTCCCTGCAGTCCCCGGATCCAAAATGGCCGCGGGGCTGCATCCGGGTCCTGCAGGGAGTACTTCCGGGTCGCCTGCAGGTGCTGGTAAGCCTGCAGCGTTGTCAGTGAGATCTTACAGAGTGCTGTGCAAACTGTAAGATCGGCGATCTGTGATGTCCCCCCCTGGGACAAAGTAAAAAAGTAAAAAAAAAAATTTCCACATGTGTAAAAAAAAAAAAAAATAATAAAAAAAAAATTACTAAATAAATAAATTTAAAAAAAATATATTATTCCCATAAATACATTTCTTCATCTAAAAAAAAAAACAAAAAAAAACAAATGTACACATATTTAGTATCGCCGCGTCCGTAACGACCCGACCTATAAAACTGTCCCACTAGTTAACCCCTTCAGTGAACACTGTAAGAAAAAAAAAACGAGCCAAAAAACAACGCTTTATTATCATACCGCCGAACAAAAAGTGGAATAACACGCAATCAAAAAGACTGATATAAATAACCATGATACCGCTGAAAATGTCATCTTGTCCCGCAAAAAACGAGCCGCCACAAAGCATAATAAGCAAAAAAAATAAAAGTTATAGTCCTGAGAATAAAGCGATGCCAAAATAATTATTTTTTCTATAAAATAGCTTTTATCGTATAAAAGCGCCAAAACATAAAAAAGTGATATAAATGAGGTATTGCTGTAATCGTACTGACCCGACGAATAAAACTGCTTCATCCACTTTACCAAACGCGGAACGGTATAAACGCCTCCCCCAAAAGAAATTCATGACTAGCTGGTTTTTGGTCATTCTGCCTCACAAAAATCGGAATAAAAAGTGATCAAAAACTGTCACGTGTCCAAAAATGTTACCAATAAAAACGTCAACTCGTCCCGCAAAAAACAAGACCTCACATGACTCTGTGGACCAAAATATGGAAAAATTATAGGTCTCAAAATTTGGAGACGCAAAAACTTTTTTGCTATAAAAAAAAGCGTATTTTAGTGTGTGACGGCTGCCAATCATAAAAATCCGATATAAAAAAACGCTATAAAAGTAAATCAAACCCCCCTTCATCACCCCCTTAGTTAGGGAAAAATAATAAAATTAAAAAAATGTATTTATTTCCATTTTCTGGTTAGGGTTGGGGTTAGGGTTGGAGCTAAAGTTAGGGTTGGGGCTAAAGTTAGGGTTGGGGCTAAAGTTAGGGTTAGGGTTTGGATTATATTTACGGTTGGGATTAGAATTAGGGGTGTGTCAGGGTTAGAGGTGTGGTTAGGGTTACCGTTTGGATTAGGGTTAGGGGTGTGTTAGGGTTTCAGGTAGAATTGGGGAGTTTCCACTGTTTAGGCACATCAGGGGCTCTCCAAACGCGACATGGCGTCCGATCTCAATTCCAGCCAATTCTGCGTTGAAAAAGTAAAACAGTGCTCCTTCCCTTCTGAGCTCTGCGGTGCGCCAAAACAGGGGTTTACCCCAACATATGGGGTATCAGCGTACTCGGGACAAATTGGACAACTTTTGGGGTCCAAGTTCTCTTGTTATCCTTGGGAAAATAAAAATGTGGGGGGCTAAAAATCATTTTTGTGGGAAAAATAAATTTTTTTTTATTTTCGCGGCTCTGCGTTGTAAACTGCAGTGAAACACTTGGGGGTTCAAAGTTCTCATAACACATCTAGATAGGTTCCTTGGGAGGTCTAGTTTCCAATATGGGGTCACTTGTGGGGGGTTTGTACTGTTTGGGTACATCAGGGGCTCTGCAAATGCAACATGACGCCTACAGACCAATCAATCTAAGTCTGTATTCCAAATGGCGCTCCTTCCCTTCCGAGCTCTGCCATGCGCCCAAACAGTGCTTCCCCCCCACATATGGGGTATCAGCGTACACAGGACAAATTGGACAACAACTTTTGGGGTCCAATTTATCCTGTTACCCTTGTGAAAATACAAAACTGGGGACTAAAAAATCATTTTTGTGAAAAAAAAAAAAAAAAGAATTTTTATTTTCACGGCTCTGCATTATAAACTGTAGTGAAACACTTGGGGGCTCAAAGCTCTCAAAACACATCTAGATAAGTTCCTTAGGGGGTCTACTTTCCAAAATGGTGTCACTTTTGGGTGGTTTCAATGATTAGGCACATCAGGGGCTCTCCAAACGCAACATGGCGTCCCATCTCAATTCCAGTCAATTTAGCATTGAAAAGTCAAATGGCGCTCCTTCCCTTCCGAGCTCTGCCATGCGCCCAAACAATGGTTTACACCCACATATGGGGTATCAGCGTACTCAGGACAAATTGCACAACAACTTTTGTGGTCTAATTTCTTCTCTTACCCTTGGGAAAATAAAAAATTGGAGGCAAAAAGATCATTTTTGTGAAAAAAATATGATTTTTTATTTTTACGGCTCTGCATTATAAACTTCTATGAAGCACTTGGTGGGTCAAAGTGCTCACCACACATCTAGATAAGTTCCTTAAGGGGTCTACTTTCCAAAATGGTGTCACTTGTGGGGGGTTTCAATGTTTAGGCACATCAGGGGCTCTCCAAACGCAACATGGCGTCCCATCTCAATTCCAGTCAATTTTGCATTGAAAAGTCAAATGGCGCTCCTTTCCTTCCGAGCTCTGCCATGCGCCCAAACAGTGGTTTATCCCCACATATGGGGTATCAACGTACTCAGGACAAATTGTACAACAACTTTTGGGGTCCATTATCTCCTGTTACTCTTGGTAAAATAAAACAAATTGGAGCTGAAATAAATTTTGTGTGAAAAAAAGTTAAATGTTCATTTTTATTTAAACATTCCAAAAATTCCTGTAAAACACCTGAAGGGTTAATAAACTTCTTGAATGTGGTTTTGAGCACCTTGAGAGGTGCAGTTTTTAGAATGGTGACACACTTGGGAATTTTCTATCATATAGACCCCTCAAAATGACTTCAAATGAGATGTGGTCCCTAAAAAAAAAAAAAAAAAAATGGTGTTGCAAAAATGAGAAATTGCTGGTCAACTTTTAACCCTTATAACTCCCTAACAAAAAATGTTGGTTCCAAAATTGTGCTGATGTAAAGTAGACATGTGGGAAATGTTACTTATTAAGTATTTTGCATGACATATCTCTGTGATTTAAGGGCATAAAAATTCAAAGTTGGAAAATTGTGACATTTTCAAAATTTTCGCCAAATTTCCGTTTTTTTCACAAATAAACGCAAGTTATATCGAATAAATTTTACCACTAACATGAAGTACAATACGTCACGAGAAAACAATGTCAGAATCGCCAAGATCCGTTGAAGCGTTCCAGAGTTATAACCTCATAAAGGGACAGTGGTCAGAATTGTAAAAATTGGCCCGGTCATTAACGTGCAAACCACCCTCGGGGCTTAAGGGGTTAACAGCCCCGTCTAACACCATATCACATACATAGCCATCAGCTTTTCATTGGGCCAAAAGATTTTTTTTTTATTATTAAAGCACTCCCACGACAAGGTAAACTCTTTTGACCAGGCTCAACTCTAACCTATTAAGCATTTCGTAAAACGCCCAATACTCTTTTTAGGTATATATATATATTTTTATTTTACGGAATGTCACAGTTTTTAAAATGACAAATAATACCACATACAAGGGACAAATACCATCACACCATGGCTGGACCACATATTACCACCACATAGTGACCAAATAATACCACATACAATACCCCCCCCGCCCCCCCACACACACAATATTAATTACCCTAAGTGTCGTCATACACAGGAGCTCTGTACATAGTACACAGTGTCAAGTCAGTGTGCAGGTAATACAGTGATCACCAGTGACATTACACAGAGGAGCTCTGTATATAGTGTTCATATTTAGCATAAGTGTACAGGTAATACAATGACTCAACAGTGACCTCTCTTGTTGAATATATTTATCTTCGCCTTTCTTCTTCACCGCAGGCAGCCATCAATTCTTCCAGTCAGGTCTTATCTCTGCAGAAAATAAGTTATCTAGCACATAACCCAATTTTTCCCCAACTTCTATACTGCGCCAGGTGAAGAAAGAAAAGTGTCAGTGTTGCCCTGCATAGTAACAAGACCCACCCCACTGAAAACAGAGTTCTCAAAAATATAATCCATCACAGCAGTAATAATATCCCTTAACTAGTCCCTAAAAAAAAAAAAGAAGAAATCATGTTCTACATCCTGGCACCTTTCTGTAATAATGTCCCCCATCCTGCACACTCATAACTCTCCATCCATGCCACCCCATATGTTTCCATTCTGCCCACCCATGTTTTCATGCAGCCCCCCTCATGTCTCCATCCTGCCCCCCTCACAGATCTCCATCCTGAGCCCTCACGGGTCTCCATCCTGCCCCCTCATGGGTCTCCATCCTGCCCCCTCCACGGGTCTCCATCCTGCCCCCTCCACGGGTCTCCATCCTGCCCCCTCCACGGGTCTCCATCCTGCCCCCTCCACGGGTCTCCATCCTGCCCCCTCCACGGGCCTCCATCCTGCCCCCTCACGGGGTCTCCATCCTGCCCCCTCACGGGGTCTCCATCCTGCCCCCTCCACGGGTCTCCATCCTGCCCCCTCCACGGGTCTCCATCCTGCCCCCTCCACGGGTCTCCATCCTGCCCCCTCCACGGGTCTCCATCCTGCCCCCTCCACGGGCCTCCATCCTGCCCCCTCACGGGGTCTCCATCCTGCCCCCTCACGGGGTCTCCATCCTGCCCCCTCACGGGGTCTCCATCCTGCCCCCTCCACGGGCCTCCATCCTGCCCCCTCACGGGGCCTCCATCCTGCCCCCTCACGGGGCCTCCATCCTGCCCCCTTCATGGGCCTCCATCCTGTCCCCTCACGGGACTCCATCCTGCCCCCTCACGGGGCCTCCATCCTGCCCCCTCCATGGGCCTCCATCCTGTCCCCTCACGGGGTCTCCATCCTGCCCCCTCACGGGGTCTCCATCCTGCCCCCTCACGGGGTCTCCATCCTGCCCCCTCACGGGGTCTCCATCCTGCCCCCTCACGGGGTCTCCATCCTGCCCCCTCACGGGTCTCCATCCTGCCCCCTCACGGGACTCCATCCTGCCCCCTCCACGGGCCTCCATCCTGCCCCCTCCACGGGCCTCCATCCTGCCCCCTCACGGGGCCTCCATCCTGCCCCCTCACGGGTCTCCATCCTGCCCCCTCACGGGTCTCCATCCTGCCCCCTCCACGGGCCTCCATCCTGCCCCCTCCACGGGCCTCCATCCTGCCCCCTCACGGGGCCTCCATCCTGCCCCCTCACGGGTCTCCATCCTGCCCCCTCCACGGGTCTCCATCCTGCCCCCTCCACGGGCCTCCATCCTGCCCCCTCCACGGGCCTCCATCCTGCCCCCTCACGGGTCTCCATCCTGCCCCCTCACGGGACTCCATCCTGCCCCCTCACGGGGTCTCCATCCTGCCCCCTTACGGGACTCCATCCTGCCCCCTCACGGGTCTCCATCCTGCCCCCTCACGGGTCTCCATCCTGCCCCCTCACGGGTCTCCATCCTGCCCCCTCACGGGTCTCCATCCTGCCCCCTCACGGGACTCCATCCTGCCCCCTCACGGGTCTCCATCCTGCCTCCTCACGGGTCTCCATCCTGCCCCCTCACGGGTCTCCATCCTGCCCCCTCACGGGACTCCATCCTGCCCCCTCACGGGACTCCATCCTGCCCGCTCACGGGTCTCCATCCTGCCCCCTCACGGGTCTCCATCCTGCCCCCTCACGGGACTCCATCCTGCCCCCTCACGGGGTCTCCATCCTGCCCCCTCCATAGGTCTCCATCCTGCCCCCTCACGGGTCTCCATCCTGCCCCCTCACGGGTCTCCATCCTGCCCCCTCACGGGTCTCCATCCTGCCCCCTCACGGGACTCCATCCTGCCCCCTCCACGGGCCTCCATCCTGCCCCCTCACGGGACTTCATCCTGCCCCCTCCACAGGGTCTCCATCCTGCCCCCTCACGGGACTCCATCCTGCCCCCTCCACGGGCCTCCATCCTGCCCCCTCACGGGTCTCCATCCTGCCCCCTCACGGGGTCTCCATCCTGCCCCCTCACGGGTCTCCATCCTGCCCCCTCCATTGGTCTCCATCCTGCCCCCTCACGGGTCTCCATCCTGCCCCCTCCACGGGTCTCCATCCTGCCCCCTCACGGGTCTCCATCCTGCCCCCTCCACGGGTCTCCATCCTGCGCCCTCCATAGGTCTCCATCCTGCCCCCTCACGGGTCTCTATCCTGCCCCCTCACTGGTCTCCATCCTGCGCCCTCCATAGGTCTCCATCCTGCCCCCTCACGGGGTCTCCATCCTGCCCCCTCACGGGTCTCCATCCTGCCCCCTCACGGGACTCCATCCTGCCCCCTCACGGGACTCCATCCTGCCCCCTCCACGGGCCTCCATCCTGCCCCCTCCACGGGCCTCCATCCTGCCTCCTCCACGGGCCTCCATCCTGCCCCCTCACGGGTCTCCATCCTGCCCCCTCACGGGTCTCCATCCTGCCCCCTCACGGGTCTCCATCCTGCCCCCTCACGGGTCTCCATCCTGCCCCCTCACGGGGTCTCCATCCTGCCCCCTCACGGGGTCTCCATCCTGCCCCCTCACGGGTCTCCATCCTGCCCCCTCACAGGTCTCCATCCTGCCCCCATCATTGGTCTCCATCCTGCCCCCTCACAGGGTCTCCATCCTGCCCCCTCACGGGTCTCCATCCTGCCCCCTCACGGGGTCTCCATCCTGCCCCCTCACGGGGTCTCCATCCTGCCCCCTCACGGGGTCTCCATCCTGCCCCCTCACGGGTCTCCATCCTGCCCCCTCACAGGTCTCCATCCTGCCCCCATCATTGGTCTCCATCCTGCCCCCTCACAGGGTCTCCATCCTGCCCCCTCACGGGTCTCCATCCTGCCCCCTCACGGGTCTCCATCCTGCCTCATCATATGTCTCCCCAGATTGCAGATTTCAGTTAAAAAAAAAAAAAAAAAAGTTTCTCTTTAAAGTGTATTCAGTAGCGCTGTTTACGTAAAAGACCAATCTATCAAAATGTAAAGTTAGCTGTCATTTTATAGTAAAAAAACAAAACAAAACGCCTTTGTTGCAGTTTTCTATAAAGGGGCCATAATCGTCGTATGTCCCCAATACGGCATAAATAGAAACGGCAGCCCTATGTAAGAACCCCCCAACACTGCTCCATGGATGTGAGCATTAAAGTTAGCAGCGGTGAGAAAATCTTGGTCCCCTCTAGTGGTGGACGGTGGTAGTGTTCTGTATCCTCTGCTGTTATGCAGGCTGCTCTAGCGCCATCTTGTGGCGGTAACTGTTCATGAGCGAAGCGTCACCATGAACGGTCTATATGTGAATGTCCCCCTGATATACAGTCAGCTCTGTACCCCTGCGCTATATGACGTATACATATTAATCGGATCTCTCTGTAGCTGCAGTTTTAGGATCCGATTCAGATAGTCCGGCTGCTTAATAGTCAGATTGTGTTTATTAATGAGTTATGTCCCCCTCTAGCGGAAGTTGCTGCACGTCACTCACGAGAAAGAGCCGTGCATGGCGATTGGGCTCCCTCTAGTGTCCGCAGCTGGTTAGTACAGCGCAAACCCTGATATGTAAAGCGATGGGGATTCTAAGTAGTATCTCATCAGAGGCCATGCTCCCTCTAGCGTCAGCTCTTACTCAGCGCATATACCACGTGCTGTACGTTATGACGCAGCCTCACGTTGACGCTACGCAAGGTGTTCGGGCTTCCTCTTGCGGTAGCTCCTGAGTATTACATTTGTGAAGCAAGGCTCCCTCTCGTGGCTGTTTCCTAGTACTGCAGTATAAATCCGTGGTTGCATACTCCTGGCTCCCTCTAGTGGTGAGATGTGAGAATTGACCCCTCCCACATTTCGCCTGTGTCATGCTGCACAGTCAGCCACTTCCTGCAGCCATTGCTCTGCACACAATACACAATCATGGCCACCTTCTTTGGGGAGGTTGTGTCTGTGTTCTCCAGAGCTGTGGAGGAGGATGAAGAGGAGGAAGAAGATGGAGCAGAAGAGCTGGAGGAAGAGGACAAGGAGATCAGGAGGGAATTGGCAAAGAAAAGGTAATTGTGTCTTTACCGTCTGACTATTATAATAAGACCGGATTATAATGTCCGGGGTTCGTGGCTATAATGTACGATAGGATGGACAGTGTGCAGACTCATCTTTGGAAGCCGCATATGTGGCTTGTTTTTAACCCCTTAAGGGGATTATCTCATCGTATACGGGCAAAAAATTGTAAAGTTCTTGTAAAAATCCTCTGCCTTTTCAGAGTCGGGATTTTTTTAAATATTTTATTATTTACAGCTTGGTGTGTTGGTTACCGGCCACTCCTGCACTCAGAGGTGGTCGGTTTCCCAAGCAGTTCCCTTTTCCTCCTCCCCCCCAAAAAAAATTAGATTATAAAGTTTTATGAACCTCAAAATGGTGATGATGGAAGTGACAACTCGTACTTCGAAATTCAAACCCTGATACAACTTAAATAATTTCTCTGTGGTCGTATCTCATCCTCGTAACTGTCCGTATAGATCTGATAAGGTGAAGACGTCTCCCCTCCCTGCAGCCCCCGAGATCGGGCCGTCTCCCCTCCCTGCAGCCCCCGAGATCGGACCGTCTCGCCTCCCTGCAGCCCCCGAGATCGGACCGTCTCCCCTCCCTGCAGCCCCCGAGATCGGGCCGTCTCCCCTCCCTGCAGCCCCCGAGATCGGACCGTCTCGCCTCCCTGCAGCCCCCGAGATCGGACCGTCTCGCCTCCCTGCAGCCCCCGAGATCGGGCCGTCTCGCCTCCCTGCAGCCCCCGAGATCGGGCCGTCTCGCCTCCCTGCAGCCCCCGAGATCGGGCCGTCTCGCCTCCCTGCAGCCCCCGAGATCGGGCCGTCTCGCCTCCCTGCAGCCCCCGAGATCGGGCCGTCTCGCCTCCCTGCAGCCCCCGAGATCGGGCCGTCTCGCCTCCCTGCAGCCCCCGAGATCGGACCGTCTCGCCTCCCTGCAGCCTCCGAGATCGGACCGTCTCCCCTCCCTGCAGCCCCCGAGATCGGGCCGTCTCGCCTCCCTGCAGCCCCCGAGATCGGGCCGTCTCGCCTCCCTGCAGCCCCCGAGATCGGGCCGTCTCGCCTCCCTGCAGCCCCCGAGATCGGGCCGTCTCGCCTCCCTGCAGCCCCCGAGATCGGGCCGTCTCGCCTCCCTGCAGCCCCCGAGATCGGGCCGTCTCGCCTCCCTGCAGCCCCCGAGATCGGGCCGTCTCGCCTCCCTGCAGCCCCCGAGATCGGGCCGTCTCGCCTCCCTGCAGCCCCCGAGATCGGGCCGTCTCGCCTCCCTGCAGCCCCCGAGATCGGGCCGTCTCCCCTCCCTGCAGCCCCCGAGATCGGGCCGTCTCCCCTCCCTGCAGCCCCCGAGATCGGGCCGTCTCCCCTCCCTGCAGCCCCCGAGATCGGACCGTCTCCCCTCCCTGCAGCCCCCGAGATCGGACCGTCTCCCCTCCCTGCAGCCCCCGAGATCGGACCGTCTCCCCTCCCTGCAGCCCCCGAGATCGGACCGTCTCCCCTCCCTGCAGCCCCCGAGATCGGACCGTCTCCCCTCCCTGCAGCCCCCGAGATCGGACCGTCTCCCCTCCCTGCAGCCCCCGAGATCGGACCGTCTCCCCTCCCTGCAGCCCCCGAGATCGGACCGTCTCCCCTCCCTGCAGCCCCCGAGATCGGACCGTCTCCCCTCCCTGCAGCCCCCGAGATCGGACCGTCTCCCCTCCCTGCAGCCCCCGAGATCGGACCGTCTCGCCTCCCTGCAGCCCCCGAGATCGGACCGTCTCCCCTCCCTGCAGCCCCCGAGATCGGACCGTCTCCCCTCCCTGCAGCCCCCGAGATCGGACCGTCTCCCCTCCCTGCAGCCCCCGAGATCGGACCGTCTCCCCTCCCTGCAGCCCCCGAGATCGGACCGTCTCCCCTCCCTGCAGCCCCCGAGATCGGACCGTCTCCCCTCCCTGCAGCCCCCGAGATCGGACCGTCTCCCCTCCCTGCAGCCCCCGAGATCGGACCGTCTCCCCTCCCTGCAGCCCCCGAGATCGGACCGTCTCCCCTCCCTGCAGCCCCCGAGATCGGACCGTCTCCCCTCCCTGCAGCCCCCGAGATCGGACCGTCTCCCCTCCCTGCAGCCCCCGAGATCGGACCGTCTCCCCTCCCTGCAGCCCCCGAGATCGGACCGTCTCCCCTCCCTGCAGCCCCCGAGATCGGACCGTCTCGCCTCCCTGCAGCCCCCGAGATCGGACCGTCTCGCCTCCCTGCAGCCCCCGAGATCGGACCGTCTCCCCTCCCTGCAGCCCCCGAGATCGGACCGTCTCCCCTCCCTGCAGCCCCCGAGATCGGACCGTCTCCCCTCCCTGCAGCCCCCGAGATCGGACCGTCTCCCCTCCCTGCAGCCCCCGAGATCGGACCGTCTCCCCTCCCTGCAGCCCCCGAGATCGGACCGTCTCCCCTCCCTGCAGCCCCCGAGATCGGACCGTCTCCCCTCCCTGCAGCCCCCGAGATCGGACCGTCTCCCCTCCCTGCAGCCCCCGAGATCGGGCCGTCTCGCCTCCCTGCAGCCCCCGAGATCGGGCCGTCTCCCCTCCCTGCAGCCCCCGAGATCGGGCCGTCTCCCCTCCCTGCAGCCCCCGAGATCGGGCCGTCTCCCCTCCCTGCAGCCCCCGAGATCGGGCCGTCTCCCCTCCCTGCAGCCCCCGAGATCGGGCCGTCTCCCCTCCCTGCAGCCCCCGAGATCGGGCCGTCTCCCCTCCCTGCAGCCCCCGAGATCGGGCCGTCTCGCCTCCCTGCAGCCCCCGAGATCGGGCCGTCTCGCCTCCCTGCAGCCCCCGAGATCGGGCCGTCTCGCCTCCCTGCAGCCCCCGAGATCGGGCCGTCTCGCCTCCCTGCAGCCCCCGAGATCGGGCCGTCTCGCCTCCCTGCAGCCCCCGAGATCGGGCCGTCTCGCCTCCCTGCAGCCCCCGAGATCGGGCCGTCTCGCCTCCCTGCAGCCCCCGAGATCGGGCCGTCTCGCCTCCCTGCAGCCCCCGAGATCGGGCCGTCTCGCCTCCCTGCAGCCCCCGAGATCGGGCCGTCTCGCCTCCCTGCAGCCCCCGAGATCGGGCCGTCTCGCCTCCCTGCAGCCCCCGAGATCGGGCCGTCTCGCCTCCCTGCAGCCCCCGAGATCGGGCCGTCTCGCCTCCCTGCAGCCCCCGAGATCGGGCCGTCTCGCCTCCCTGCAGCCCCCGAGATCGGGCCGTCTCGCCTCCCTGCAGCCCCCGAGATCGGGCCGTCTCGCCTCCCTGCAGCCCCCGAGATCGGGCCGTCTCGCCTCCCTGCAGCCCCCGAGATCGGGCCGTCTCGCCTCCCTGCAGCCCCCGAGATCGGGCCGTCTCGCCTCCCTGCAGCCCCCGAGATCGGGCCGTCTCGCCTCCCTGCAGCCCCCGAGATCGGGCCGTCTCGCCTCCCTGCAGCCCCCGAGATCGGGCCGTCTCGCCTCCCTGCAGCCCCCGAGATCGGGCCGTCTCGCCTCCCTGCAGCCCCCGAGATCGGGCCGTCTCGCCTCCCTGCAGCCCCCGAGATCGGGCCGTCTCGCCTCCCTGCAGCCCCCGAGATCGGGCCGTCTCGCCTCCCTGCAGCCCCCGAGATCGGGCCGTCTCGCCTCCCTGCAGCCCCCGAGATCGGGCCGTCTCGCCTCCCTGCAGCCCCCGAGATCGGGCCGTCTCGCCTCCCTGCAGCCCCCGAGATCGGGCCGTCTCGCCTCCCTGCAGCCCCCGAGATCGGGCCGTCTCGCCTCCCTGCAGCCCCCGAGATCGGGCCGTCTCGCCTCCCTGCAGCCCCCGAGATCGGGCCGTCTCGCCTCCCTGCAGCCCCCGAGATCGGGCCGTCTCGCCTCCCTGCAGCCCCCGAGATCGGGCCGTCTCGCCTCCCTGCAGCCCCCGAGATCGGGCCGTCTCGCCTCCCTGCAGCCCCCGAGATCGGGCCGTCTCGCCTCCCTGCAGCCCCCGAGATCGGGCCGTCTCCCCTCCCTGCAGCCCCCGAGATCGGGCCGTCTCCCCTCCCTGCAGCCCCCGAGATCGGGCCGTCTCCCCTCCCTGCAGCCCCCGAGATCGGACCGTCTCCCCTCCCTGCAGCCCCCGAGATCGGACCGTCTCGCCTCCCTGCAGCCTCCGAGATCGGAGCTTCCCGGAATATTGTTTATCTGTCACTAAAGGGGGATTCCGGTGAGATATTTTCCATTGTAATGTTTCGCCAGCGTTTTCTTAGCGTTCCTCGGTTTTGCTGTAATCTGCCGGTGGGTGGCGCTACATCAGTCTCCTGCTGCTGGTGAACCTATATCTGATGAGTGGGTACGGTGGGCATCGGGTAAGCGCTGGTTCAGACCTGACGTCTGGTGTCCTGTGCTGTCTCTGCAGAGAAGTGACCGTCACGTGGAGCTCTGAAAGCCGCGCAGCCATGGAGAACTCTGCGGACCGTACGCTGCCCTGCTCCAGCCTCATCCTGGGGGTCGGGGACAATGCTGCAGGTATGATGCCCAGATAACAAAAATAAGTCACCCTGAAATACTCTGCGCTGCTGATGCTGGTGGGGCCCTACTGATGCTGGGTGTCTACTATATAGGAGATCTTCTTTAGTGCTGCTTAGGGTTCATTTACTTTATGGAAGCCAGAAGGACACTATTTTGGCATCTGATGGGTCCATAGTGCCTCAATGATACGTTTGGTGTATGTGTCAGAAACGTTCACCAAACAATATATACTGCAGTGTAATAGGAGCCTCAGGAATGTTCCTCCATAGGAGGCTGCAAGGGCTCTTTATATGAAACTACTGTAGATCTATGCAAATTGTGATCTATGATCAGTGGCCACATGATATGTCAGAAGATGGAGCTCTGCTCTAAGATGCAATCTTTATTACCCTATTTATTTTCAGACTCCTGATTTTTCTTTTGTTAGGCGTTTTTCTCTCAGTAATATAGGCTGGATGTGACCTCTGTGTGTCTCTCCCAGTAATATAGGCTGGATGTGAGGTCTGTGAGTCTCTCCCAGTAATATAGGCTGGATGCGAGTCTGTGTATCTCCCAGTAATATAGGCTGGATGTGAGGTCTGTGAGTCTCTCCCAGTAATACAGGCTGGATGTGAGGTCTGTGTGTCTTTCCCAATAATATAGGCTGGATGTGAGCTCTGTGTGTCTCTCCCAGTAATATAGGCTGGATGTGAGCGCTGTGTGTCTCTCCCAGTAATATAGGCTGGATGCCATTTTTGTGTGTATCCCAGTAATACAGGCTGGATGTGAGGTCTGTGTGTCTCCCAATAATATAGGCTGCATGTGAGGTATGCATGTCTCTCCTGGTAATATAGGCTGGATGTGAGTCTGTGTATCTTTCCCTGTATTATAGGCTGGAGGTGAGGTGTCTGTGTCTCTCACAGTAATATCTGTTGGATGTGAGGTCTTTGTCTCTCCCAGTAATATAGGCTGGATGTGAGGTCTGTGTGTCTCTCCCAGTAATATAGGCTGGATGTGAGCTGTGTGTCTTCCAGTAATATAGGCTGGATATGAGGTCTGTGTGTCTCTCCCAGTAATATAGGCTGGATGTGAGCTCTGTGTGTCTCTCCCAGTAATATAGGCTGGATGCGAGGTCTGTGTGTCTCTTCCAGTAATATAGGCTGGATGTGAGCTCTGTGAGTCTCTTCCAGTAATATAGTCTGGATGTGAGCTCTGTGAGTCTCTCCCAGTAATATAGGCTGGATGTGAGGTCTGTGTGTCTCTCCCAGTAATATAGGCTGGATGTGAGCTGTGTGTCTTCCAGTAATATAGGCTGGATGTGAGCTGTGTGTCTTCCAGTAATATAGGCTGGATGTGAGCTCTATGTCTCTCCCAGTAATATAGGCTGGATGTGAGCTATGTGTCTCTCTCCCGGTAATACAGGCTGGATGTGAGCTCAGTGTGTCTCTCCCAGTAATATAGGCTGGATGTGAGGTCTGTGTGTCTCTCCCAATAATATAGGCTGGATGTGAGGTTTGTGTTTTCCCCCCAGTAATATAGGCTGGATGTGAGGTCTGTGTGTCTCTCCCAGTAATATAGGCTGGATGTGAGGTCTGTGTGTCTCTCCCAGTAATATAGGCTGGATGTGAGCTCTGTGTGTCTCTCCCAGTAATATAAGCTGGATGTGAGCTCTGTGTGTCTCTCCCAGTAATATAGGCTGGATGTGAGCTTTGTGTCTTCCAGTAATATAGGCAGGATATGAGTTCTGTGTGTCTCTCCCAGTAATATAGGCTGGATGTGAGGTCTGTGTCCTCTCCCAGTAATATAGGCTGGATGTGAGTTCTGTGTGTCTCTCCCAGTAATATAGGCAGGGTGTAAGCTTTGTATCTTTCTAGGGTGCTGCTATCTTCAATTGTTGACATGTTTCAGCACCTCATCAGCTTTGGAGTGAAGTTTCCTTCTACCAGTCATTGATAAACACTGAGGAGTTTGTGTTCAGTCTGTGATGAGTCCGGCCCTTACTTTCTACACTTTTCCACATCCTGTGTTATTTTACCCCTCCTCCTGCAAACTGCATCGTGTTTGCTTTCTTCCGTATCTACAACATGTGTGATCTGCCCTCCCTGAACACATAGATGCTTTCTTCCATCTTCAAAAATGTAAAAGTTTCTTAATCTTTGTATTTCATAAGCAGATGAACAGACACATTGCCATAGCCTTTGAGAACAATATCTTACCCTCTGTGCTCTGTGCCATGCATTAGCCATAAATACACTGAAGGAAAGTAATAATCATTTTTTTCTTTGTCCAGGGTTTCTGTCTGCCTATATCCTGAGCTCTGGGAGCTGGGAGGTCGCCGGCTTTATTATTTTATGGAATGAGAGATGTCGAGACCACACAACAACTTCTCCATCATCCTGTATCTTCTACCGATCCGTCACGGATCCCTCAGTAAGTGGCGGAAGGAGGAGATATGTTCTGTAAGCCAGTGTGAGAACTGAAGATGCCCTTGAGGCTCAGTATATCGGTGGTACTTTCTTGATATTCTGGATTTCTTCTGGTTTAGTAGGTTGTAGTTTATGACTGATCGGTCCTTAATATAATGGAAATCAGCTTTGTGGTGAATCTGAAGAAGCAGAGCTGCAGTGTAAAGTATGAGGGAAGATCAGAGCAGTAGATGCTACAAGAAGTAGATTTCACGCTAGCTAAGACCAGCAATAGACAGCCGCCATTACTGATTTAGGTTCCCTTGTTTCAGGTGCTGCTCTGCCTGTGTAAGTCCTATGTGGCCGAAGATCAGCAGTTCCAGTGGTGCGAGAAGGTGAGATACGGAGTGATCCCTCGGGGATGTTTTATATGTTCCTGGCGGCCAAATATATATACACTCAGCCCAGTCAGACCCAGAGAAAATGAACGCCACCAGCAGCGGTCGGATTCCGTAGAAATCCTTCAATGACGTCAGCTGCCTTCTGTGATTTAATATGATGTCATCAGATCTGTTTGTAATTACATTAATCTCTAGCAGGGGAGGAGATCACATCCATCCATGCGAGTTGTCTCCTCTGCCTACATAAGGGAATCTAGAAAAGCTTGAACATATTGGTGGGTAATATGGGTGCCGAAAATATTAGCATCACTTAGATACTGGAGGTGTGACCCTCTACAGTAGTAAAAGAATTCCCTAAATGTTTTGGTCTACCTAGAGTCCGATGGGCCCTGTGCAAACTTTGGACCTGGTACCTGCATGTTGATCAAATGTACGGCCTCTATAGCTTTCTTGAATCTATAAAGACAGATATGTTCATCCTCTATGCAATAATGTCCTCTTCTTGTGATAATGTTCTTCCGCCCTGGTCCCCTTCCTGTCATAATGTACTGTACCTCTGTCCTGGTCCCCTTCCCGTCATAATGTACAGTACCTCTGTCCTGTCCCCCTCCTGTCATAATGTACTGTACCTCTGTCCTGTCCCCTTCCTGTCATAATGTACTGTACCTCTGTCCTGTCCCCTTCCTGTCACAATGTACTGTACCTCTGTCCTGTCCCCTTCCTGTCATAATGTACTGTACCTCTGTCCTGTCCCCTTCCTGTCATAATGTACTGTACCTCTGTCCTGTCCCCTTCCTGTCATAATGTACTGTACCTCTGTCCTGTCCCCTTCCCGTCATAATGTACTGTACCTCTGTCCTGTCCCCTTCCCGTCATAATGTACTGTACCTCTGTCCTGTCCCCTTCCCGTCATAATGTACTGTACCTCTGTCCTGTCCCCTTCCCGTCATAATGTACTGTACCGCTGTCCTGTCCCCTTCCTGTCATAATGTACTGTACCTCTGTCCTGTCCCCTTCCTGTCATAATGTACAGTACCTCTGTCCTGGTCCCCTTCCCGTCATAATGTACTGTACCTCTGTCCTGTCCCCTTCCTGTCATAATGTACTGTACCTCTGTCCTGTCCCCTTCCTGTCATAATGTACAGTACCTCTGTCCTGTCCCCTTCCCGACATAATGTACTGTACCTCTGTCCTGTCCCCTTCCCGTCATAATGTACTGTACCTCTGTCCTGACCCCTTCCCGTCATAATGTACTGTACCTCTGTCCTGTCCCCTTCCCGTCATAATGAACAGTACCTCTGTCCTGTCCCCTTCCTGTCATAATGAACAGTACCTCTGTCCTGTGCCCTTCCTGTCATAATGTACAGTACCTCTGTCCTGTCCCCTTCCCGACATAATGTACTGTACCTCTGTCCTGTCCCCTTCCCGTCATAATGTACTGTACCTCTGTCCTGTCCCCTTCCTGTCATAATGTACTGTACCTCTGTCCTGTCCCCTTTCCGACATAATGTACTGTACCTCTGTCCTGGTCCCCTTCCTGTCACAATGTACTGTACCTCTGTCCTGTCCCCCTTTCTGTCCTGTCATAATGTACAGTACCTCTGTCCTGGTCCCCTTCCTGTCACAATGTACTGTACCTCTGTCCTGTCCCCCTTTCTGTCCTGTCATAATGTACTGTACCTCTTTCCTGGTCCCCCTTTCTGTCCTGTCATAATGTACTGTACCTCTGTCCTGTCCCCCTTTCTGTCCTGTCATAATGTACAGTACCTCTGTCCTGGTCCCCCTTTCTGTCCTGTCATAATGTACTGTACCTCTGTCCTGTCCTCTTCCCGTCATAATGTACTGTACCTCTGTCCTGTCCCCTTCCCGTCATAATGTACTGTACCTCTGTCCTGTCCCCTTCCTGTCATAATGTACTGTACCTCTGTCCTGTCCCCTTCCTGTCATAATGTACAGTACCTCTGTCCTGGTCCCCTTCCCGTCATAATGTACTGTACCTCTGTCCTGTCCCCTTCCTGTCATAATGTACTGTACCTCTGTCCTGTCCCCTTCCTGTCATAATGTACAGTACCTCTGTCCTGTCCCCTTCCCGACATAATGTACTGTACCTCTGTCCTGTCCCCTTCCCGTCATAATGTACTGTACCTCTGTCCTGACCCCTTCCCGTCATAATGTACTGTACCTCTGTCCTGTCCCCTTCCCGTCATAATGAACAGTACCTCTGTCCTGTCCCCTTCCTGTCATAATGAACAGTACCTCTGTCCTGTGCCCTTCCTGTCATAATGTACAGTACCTCTGTCCTGTCCCCTTCCCGACATAATGTACTGTACCTCTGTCCTGTCCCCTTCCCGTCATAATGTACTGTACCTCTGTCCTGTCCCCTTCCTGTCATAATGTACTGTACCTCTGTCCTGTCCCCTTTCCGACATAATGTACTGTACCTCTGTCCTGGTCCCCTTCCTGTCACAATGTACTGTACCTCTGTCCTGTCCCCCTTTCTGTCCTGTCATAATGTACAGTACCTCTGTCCTGGTCCCCTTCCTGTCACAATGTACTGTACCTCTGTCCTGTCCCCCTTTCTGTCCTGTCATAATGTACTGTACCTCTTTCCTGGTCCCCCTTTCTGTCCTGTCATAATGTACTGTACCTCTGTCCTGTCCCCCTTTCTGTCCTGTCATAATGTACAGTACCTCTGTCCTGGTCCCCCTTTCTGTCCTGTCATAATGTACTGTACCTCTGTCCTGTCCTCTTCCCGTCATAATGTACTGTACCTCTGTCCTGTCCCCTTCCCGTCATAATGTACTGTACCTCTGTCCTGTCCCCTTCCTGTCATAATGTACTGTACCTCTGTCCTGTCCCCTTCCTGTCATAATGTACAGTACCTCTGTCCTGGTCCCCTTCCCGTCATAATGTACTGTACCTCTGTCCTGTCCCCTTCCTGTCATAATGTACTGTACCTCTGTCCTGTCCCCTTCCTGTCATAATGTACAGTACCTCTGTCCTGTCCCCTTCCCGACATAATGTACTGTACCTCTGTCCTGTCCCCTTCCTGTCATAATGTACTGTACCTCTGTCCTGACCCCTTCCCGTCATAATGTACTGTACCTCTGTCCTGTCCCCTTCCCGTCATAATGAACAGTACCTCTGTCCTGTCTCCTTCCCGTCATAATGAACAGTACCTCTGTCCTGTCCCCTTCCTGTCATAATGTACAGTACCTCTGTCCTGTCCCCTTCCCGACATAATGTACTGTACCTCTGTCCTGTCCCCTTCCCGTCATAATGTACTGTACCTCTGTCCTGTCCCCTTCCTGTCATAATGTACTGTACCTCTGTCCTGTCCCCTTTCCGACATAATGTACTGTACCTCTGTCCTGGTCCCCTTCCTGTCACAATGTACTGTACCTCTGTCCTGTCCCCCTTTCTGTCCTGTCATAATGTACAGTACCTCTGTCCTGGTCCCCTTCCTGTCACAATGTACTGTACCTCTGTCCTGTCCCCCTTTCTGTCCTGTCATAATGTACTGTACCTCTGTCCTGGTCCCCCTTTCTGTCCTGTCATAATGTACTGTACCTCTGTCCTGGTCCCCCTTTCTGTCCTGTCATAATGTACTGTACCTCTGTCCTGGTCCCCTTCCTGTCATAATGTACAGTACCTCTGTCCTATCCCCTTCCTGTCACAATGTACTGTACCTCTGTCCTGGTCTCCTTCCCGTTGGCCTCTGGTTGGTGGTGTGTTTATTGCGTAGTAAAACAGTGACCTAATGACTTCACTGACTGAGTTTCCAGGTCGGTTGTCTTCCCTCAGAACTATAGATTTAGCAGACTTCGCCTATCTAAGCTTTTTGCTCATTTTGTCTCTTCCAGGTTTTTAGTTGTCTCCAGAAGTCCTCTATTAAGGTGACCGTCCTCTCCACTTGTCCCGTGACGGAGTATAAAACCCCAGAACCCATACATAATCTGACGGTCCCATTTCTCAGAGTAGTTACCACAAAGCAGTACACAGATCGCACACCCTGCAGTTACCTAGAGCAGCCGAATATCGTGGACGCTCTGCCCGCGGCAGGTAATATTGATCAGCAGTAGTAATAATAATCCTCAGTCCTGTTAGTTCTGGCAGAGGCTGATGATGATATAATATATTGTGACCTTTTTTCCAGCAGAAAGCACAATGTAGCATTATGGGGTGGACAACTTATGCATAGGAGTAGAAATGGGTGAACCCGAACAGTAAAGTTCGGCGTCCGTACCGAGCACCTACTGTTCGGGCATGGATACCGAACAGTGACTTCATCGGGAAGTCCACGCTACTGTTCAGGTTCGGCTGCTCGAACAACGGGTGTTTGTCACGTTGTCATATGCATGGCAGCGCGGCAAACACCGCTTCTGATCGGCGGTGAAATCATCTCCGCTGGTCAGACAGACGCGGTTCCCACGCTTTCAAAAGACAGCGTGAGCGCACAGCTGTGATCGGAGGTATAAAGTTCACCTCCGGTCACTGGTGTCAGCGGATGGGATTACAACTCCCATCATCCGACTCCTGCTGCCACTAATAACAGTGAAAGCAGGAGCGGCTGATGGGTGTATTCATTAGCCGGCTCATGTGCTGTAAATAAATAATAAAAAATGTAAAAAAACGCAGTGGGTTCCCCTGTATTTTTGATAACCAGCCAGGCAAAACTCACAGCTGGGGGCTACAACCCTCAGATGTAAGCTTCAACAAGGCTGGTTATCAAGAATGGAGAGGTCCCCACGTCGTATTTTTTAATAAATAATTTAAAAAACGACGTGGGGTACCCCCCATTTTTTACAACCAGCCTTGCTAAAGCAGACAGCTGAGAGCTGGTATTCCCAGCTGGTAAGGGGCCATTGATACTGCCCCCCCCACCACCCTTGCCTAAAAATAGCAGCCTGCAGCCACCTAGAAAAAGCACATCTATTAGATGCGCCAATTCTGGCGCTTTGTCCAGCTCATCCCACTTGCCCAGTAGCGGTGGCAAGTGGAGTTATTTGTGGGGTTGATGTCACCTTTGCATTGTCCGGTGACATCAAGCCCACTGCTTAGTAATGGAGAGGCGTCTGAGACACCTATCCATTACTAATCCTATAGTTGTATGGTAAATAAAGACACAGCCAGAATAAAGTCCTTTATTAGAAATAAAACAGAACACACTTTTACTTTTTATTTAAAAACAACAAACACCGTTATACTCCCCAAACGCCTATTCCACTGAAGCCCTTGTCTTCTGTAAGAAAACAAAAATAAAAAACAACAGTATCCCTCACCTCTTCATCGTTCTGTCCCACGCCATAATCCATGTCTGGGGGAAAAACAGTTTTCAACCTGGATGGTGCCAAAATGCGACCGTCCAGGCTGAGAACCACCGAGGAATGAGCTGCTGCGAGCGCAGCCTCAGTGACCGGCAGTGATGTCATCGAGGTTACCTCCTGTCACTGAGGCTGCTTTCCTAGCCGACCTCGGTGAGATCCCAGCTAGCACCGTGAGAGCTATGAAGCTAGATTTTCTGAGATCATTAGCTGTTCGCTGTGAAGTGTCACCCTGATTCTTATTTTAAAATCCCAGAAGCCCCAACAACCAAAATCTCAAGCTTGTGTTATGTTTCATCTCCCTCCCTTTTCCACAATGAGCTGGTGGTGCAAGAAGGAATGTGTGAGAAGTCTCTTCAGGGATTCACAACTTCCTAGTTGAGAATCCTCCTGACCTGTACTGACTAAAGAGGTCTCTATATTAGTCACAGTAGACAGAAGAGAAGCTGTGACAGCAAGAGATTTGTGTGAAATTTGTCACCTTGGAAAAGATATATGCCTGCATAGGAACTGTATACATTTAATGGAGCTTTTCATTCAAATAGAGTTGTAAAATTTGCTCAATTTTAAATTCACATGCATTTTAGGACAACATAACTGTCTCCAGGATAGATGCCTTGTGATTTTTTTTTTTCCTTTGTCCTTATTACAGAATTATTACAGAGAGTATTGAATTATTTTACTATTCGTGTTTTTTGCAGTGATGGCGCACTGTCAGGTGTTTGGGATCCCTGCCGTGTTCTACCAATGCTACACCGATGTCGCCAATCTGGACTCTGTCACAATCGAAGCGTTTCGCCCATTACTGTCCTGTCAGAACATGAGCCGTCTGGCTGCGGTAAGATTTGTGGGTTTTAGGGTATGTGCACACGTCAGGATTTTTAGCGTTTTTTTTGCGGAATTTCGCTATAAAAACGCTATAAATCCGCATAAAAAACGCTAAAATGATGCATCCTATCATTTAGAATGCATTCCGCATTTTTTGTGCAGATGTATGCGTTTTTTTCCGCAAATAAAAACGCATACCGCAAAAAATCCGGACATGCTCTATCTTTTTGCGGATTTTTTGCGGATTTCTAAGCAAAAAGGACATTCTGGAAAAAAAAAAAAAAAATCCGCAAAAAATCTGCGCAAATTCCGCGAGAAATCCGCGCAAAAAAACCCGCGGATTTCTGGCAGAATTCTCAGGATTTTGTCAGGAAAAAATCCTGACGTGTGCACATACCCTTAGAATAGAATCCGAAACACATTACATTGCATCCATTAGGAATATGCATGTGAATAGCCGTACAACAGGCAGATAGTCGTGCTGACAAACGTACATGATATAAGGTGGTAGCCGGACAGGTCCTGGATGGGAGATATGTGTCACCGAGGTGGGTAGCCTTGGTGATGTGAAGCCATCAAAAGCAGACTCCAGCACAGATAGTGCTGAGGTTTTTAATGGGCCCAAATTTTGATTTTGGGTCCAGGTTTTTAGGAATGGCTAGAAGAGTTAGGTGGGACTGGCTGATCTCACATCTCAACTTCCAGGCTTTGAACAGCCTACTAAAAGCAGCTCAGCTGCCTCATTCTTTATCTGTGAGCGAGAGGTGAAAGACCTCTTTCTGCTGTGAGAGACTGGACGTTACTCTTTTTTTTTTTTTTTTTTTTTTCTTCGTTTTTGTGGTCTTTATACTGAAGGAAAGGCTGTTTATTTTTCTTCACGCTGGAAGACTATGAGCTTTATTGAATTGTCCTGTGTGAACGTATGTGCCTGTTCGTGTACCGAGCCCGCTGTCAGAGAGAGTGATTCCCTACAATGCTTATATGAAGAGTTTAGTGGTGCTGATGTGAATCCGACATATGTATTTAATACCACTTTAGATAAAGACTGGTGCAAATAACCCACTTCATTTTATTATATTTAGAAATCTGAGAAAATTGAAGAATCTCTGAAGAAAATGGTGACGACCATTGAAGTCCAGAGCAACCTGTACATATAGGATTATCCGTGAGCCCCCCTAATCCTCGCTAATGGGACTTGTCAGGAATCGTGTACCCCAACAGCAACTTTTTAAAGCTGAAACACAACCATTTTTATATACAGAATATTATTTAGTGTTTAATAAATTGTTTATTTTTATGTTCTGTGTATTTGTGACTGTGGAGGGGCCCCCATACATTCCTCCATGCTTCAGAGCGAAGCCAACTCTCCGATATCTGTAAAGCCATACTGTCGCCGACTATCTGGCCATTAACCTCGTAGCTCCTGGTCCTTCTCTTGGTTAACCCTGGGCCTTTCCTCTGGGTCGATGCTGCTTGACTCCAGGTGTCAGGATTTTTACAGCCGGTTCCTGAGCGCAGCGCCAGCAGCAGAATGATTGGGTCATCGCGGGCAACAGATCTTTCCACCTCTGCGATCTTCGAGCAACGTTCCTCCAAGGTGTAATTCATCCTTTTCAAGGTTTCTTGGAGAGACGTTACAGCCTCTTCCATAAGTTATGATGACCCTGGAGTGGAGAGTGTCCGCATCCCACCATCTTGTTCCTCCTGTTGCCGTCACATCCAGGATGAGCGCCTCATTACCATTAATAAAGTTCTTCACCATCGTCATATTACTAAGCCACAGACTGGTGTCTGTAGATCTTCCCAATATTTGGACTTGCTGCATTTCCCTCTGTGTTTTGCTTTCCAATTTATGCTGTGAGTTTTGTCTTCTAATTTTTTCTAGATCTCAAGGACTAGGCAGAAATCTCCATAGATCACCCACAGGCATCAAATGATGGTGTCTCATTGCTCCACGGACAGAAGTCACATCACCCTGAGGTTGTGATGTGCTTCTGGAACTTGGCAGAAACTTATTTTTCGTCACTTATTTTTCTATTCTTTGTCACTTTTGTTTCTTTATTTTGTTTCGGTCTTTATCTTCTTAATTTCGTCTTTATTTTTCTTCATCTTATTTTGCTTTCTTTGTCTCTTTTTTTTTTTTTTTTGTACATCTCTTCATTTTCTGTCTTTTTTTTTTCTCTCCTTTTTTTTACTCTTTTTTTTTCTCGTTTTTTTTCTTCTGCACCTGTCAAGCTTTGGACCACTTGCACTTACAGAATTATGTAAAGACTGGAGGGTACCAGAACTTCCAGTTTTGGGCTCCGAGGTCTTGACTGCTGGTCCCTGGACTTCTAGCATGTTGATAGTCTTATACCTTTCCAGTGTAGCATGGTGTATGTTGCGTGTGTGATTTTCCCGTCTGCAGTTGAATCCAGAGGGTCACTCTAGTTCATCTTGTAACCCTCTGCACATCTGTGTCCAGGCCCACGTCCTGTCTCCCACCCTTCAGCCCACCACGTCTCTGTGGAGAACAAGCCCCTTCCATTCCCATTTCCACTTTTCTCCTCTAGCATGGAGCTGCCCTGACCTTTTCTACTTCACAGACCAACAGCAGTTGCTCCAGGCACAAGTCATTGGTACCAAACCTTCCCTTTTGCCTGCTTCTCAGTTGTCCTTCCAGTGGCTACCGTTCATGGCATGGTGGCTCAGTGCATGGGGGCATCTATGGTGCAAACCTTATCAGGACCAGGCTGCTCATGGGCTGGGTCACCACCGGTACCTCCCTTTTGGGTAATAGCTTATCATGACACAGCGGCCGCCATCCAAACAACCTGCAAAGGCAACATGTACACAATCACATGTATACACATATCCCAAAAATGAGAAGAGGGTTAAATGCAGTGACAATCCAGAGGGCAGATTTTTAAAAACATGGCTGCCTTATATGTAAGCCCCGTAGCTGAAATCAGTTCCCTTTATTACCAGTAGATGGCAGAATTGAGCTTTACAGCGGTGACTAAGTGCGGTAATAAATGTCTTTTATAAGTTTTAGCTGCTCCATTTCTTAGCGTTACAGATTTTACAGGCAATAAATAATAACAAGGTTGGATTTTATGAAAGTATAATCCGTATCTAGTGTGATTATATATGTGTGTAGATAAGAAGAGGGCACAGAAGTGGTGAAATTTGTGAAAATCCAGGGATCCGTGATAAAAATCCACATATTAGGAAGCAAAAATTGTCAGCGCCCCAATAAGCCGTGAAAAAAGGTATCACATAGGGGTTTGTTATAAGTCTCCAAAAATAATGGAAGCAACGGAGAATATCCTCAGAATGCAAATAGATGAAGCTGCGACTCAAGGAGAAGTCATTATTATGGGGGACTTCAACTACCCTGAAATAGATTGGGGAACTGAAACCTGCAGTTCCAGCAAAGGTAATTGGTTTTTGACAACTATGAGAGACAATTACCTTTCACAACTGGTTCAGGACCCAACAAGAAGGGAGGCACTGCTAGACCTAATATTAACCAACAGGCCAGATCGCATAGCAAATATAAGGGTTGGGGGTCACTTGGGGAATAGTGATCACAAAATAATAAGTTTTCATGTATCCTTTAATAAGATGTACAGTAGAGGGGTGACAAGGACCCTAAACTTCAGGGGGGCAAATTTCCAACGGATGAGAGATGATCTTGGTGCAATTAACTGGGACGATATCCTGAGACATAAAAACACACAAAGAAAATGGGAGACGTTTATTAGCATCCTGGATAGGACCTGTGCACAGTATATACCGTATGGGAATAAACATACTAGAAATAGGAGGAAACCAATATGGCTAAATAGAGCTGTAAGGGGCGCAATAAGTGACAGAAAGAAAGCATTTAGAGAATTAAAGGAAGTAGGTAGTGAGGAGGCATTAAATAAATACAGAAAATTAAATAAATTCTGTAAAAACAAATCAAGGCAGCAAAGATTGAGACAGACTCATTGCCAGAGAGAGTAAAAATAATCCCAAAATATTCTTTAACTACATAAATAGTAAGAAACGAAAAAATGATAGTGTTGGCCCCCTTAAAAAGTCTGGGTGAAATGGTGGATGAGGAAAAAGCCAATATGCTAAATGACTTTTTTTCATCAGTTTTTATACAAGAAAATCCCATGGCAGACAATATGATCAGTGATAACAAAAATTCCCCATTAAATGTCACCTGCTTAACCCAGCAGGAAGTGCGGCGACGTCTAAAAATCACTAAAATTGACAAATCTCCGGGCCCGGATGGGATACACCCCGAGTACTGCAGGAATTAAGTACAGTCATTGATAGACCATTATTTTTAATCTTTAAAGACTTCATAATAACAGGGTCTGTACCACAGGACTGGCGTATAGCAAATGTGGTGCCAATATTCAAGAAGGGGATAAAAACTGAACTCGGAAATTATAGGCCAGTAAACTTAACCTCCACTGTGGGTAAAATCCTGGAGGGCATTCTAAGGGATGCTATGCTGGAGTATCTGAAGAGGAATAACCTCATGACCCAGTATCAGCACGGGTTTACTAGGGACCGTTCATGTCAGACTAATCTGATCAGCTTCTATGAAGAGGTAACTTCCGGACTGGATCAAGGGAACCCAGTGGACGTAGTGTATATGGACATTTCAAAAGCTTTTGATACGGTGCCACATAAAGGTTGATACATAAAATGAGAATAATGGGGATAGGGGAAAATATGTGCAAGTGGGTTAAGAGCTGGCTCAGGGATAGGAAACAAAGAGTGTTTATTAATGGAGCACACTCGGACTGGGTTGCGGTTAGCACTGGGGTACCCCAGGGGTCAGTATTGGGCCCTCTCCTTTTAACATTTATTAATGACCTTGTAGGGGGCATACAGAGCAGAATTTCAATATTTGCAGATGACACTAAACTCTGAAGGGTAATCAATACAGAGGAGGACAATTTTATATTACAGGATGATTTATGTAAACTAGAAGCTTGGGCTGATAAATGGCAAATGAGCTTTAATGGGGATAAATGTGAGGTCATGCACTTGGGTAGAAGTAATAAGATGTATAACTATGCGCTTAATTCTAAAACTTTGGGCAAAACCGTCAATTAAAAAGACCTGGGTGTATGGGTGTTATGATCCGGTGACCTTGGAGCTGCATGAGAACTTTCACTGGAGAAAGTGGCCACTATACTGACCGCAACCCTGAACTTAACACCGCAACTAGAAGTAGCCGTAGAGTGTACCTAACACACTTAGACACCTCGTCACAGCCGGAGGTCTAAATACCCCTAAAGATGGAAATCGGAATACTATCTTGCCTCAGAGAAAATCCCCAAAGGATAGACAGCCCCCCACAAATATTGGCGGTGAGTCGGAGAGGAAAAAACATACACAGGCAGAAAAAACAGGATTTAGCACAGGAGGCCACGCTAGCTAGATAGGACAGAATAGGACAGAGTTCTGTGCGATCAGTATTAAAACCCTTCAAAAAATCCACAGCAGAATATACAAAAAACTTCCTACATCTAACTAAAGATGTAGGAGCGTATATCTGCAACTCCAGTGAAACCAACCAGACTGAGAAAACACAGACACAGTCTAATCTGGACAAAAGAAAAACAAACGAACAGTACTGAAAATAAGCACACTGCATGTGTGCCACAGGAAAAGAAACAGACACTTATCTTTGCTGAACTGGCAGATAAGCAGGAGAGGCCAGGCAGAGATCCAACACTTCCAAAGAAACATTGACAACTGGCAAGGGCTAAAGGATCCTGCACACCTAAATATCCCAGTCAGAATTGTAATTATCCGATACACCTGGCCAGGACTGCGAGTCAGAGACAACTGCATTCCCACCAACAACCACTGGAGGGAACCCAAGAGCAGAATTCACAACAGTACCCCCCCTACCTTGAGGAGGGGTCACCAAACCCTCACCAGGGCCCCCAGGACGATCAGGACGAGCCAGATGAAAGGCACGGACCAAATCAGCAGCATGGACATCAGAGGCAAAAACCCAAGAATTATCCTCCTGGCCATAACCCTTCCATTCGACAAGGTACTGAAGCTTCCGCCTCGAAAAATGGGAATCCAAAATCTTCTCAACAACATATTCCAACTCCCCATCAACCAACACAGGGGCCGGAGGATCAGCAGAGGGAACAACGGGCTCCACATATTTCCGCAACAAAGATCTATGGAAGACATTATGGATAGCAAAAGAGGCCGGAAGCGCCAGTCGAAAAGACACCGGATTAATAATCTCAGAAATCCTATAAGGACCAATAAACCGAGGTTTAAACTTAGGAGAAGAAACCTTCATTTGTAGATTGTGAGCCCTCGCGGGCAGGGTCCTCGCTCCTCTTGTACCAGTTGCGACTTGTATTGTTCAAGATTATTGTACTTGTTTTATTATGTATACCCCTCCTCATATGTAAAGCGCCATGGAATAAATGGCGCTATAATAATAAATAATAATAATAATAATAATAGGAACATGACGGGAAGACAACCAGACCAGATCCCCAACCCGAAGCCGGGAACCAACACACCGATGACGATTAGCAAAACGTTGAGCCTCCTCTTGAGACAACACCAACTTGTCCACCACATGAGCCCAAATCTGCTGCAACCTGTCCACCACAGAATCCACACCAGGACAGGCTGAAGGCTCAACCTGCCCAGAAGTAAAACGAGGATGAAAACCAAAATTACAAAAGAAAGGCGAAACCAAGGTAGCAGAACTAGCCCGATTATTAAGGGCAAACTCGGCCAATGGCAAGAAGGCCACCCAATCATCCTGATCAGCAGACAGAAAGCATCTCAAATAAGTCTCCAAGGTCTGATTAGTACGCTCGGTCTGGCCATTTGTCTGAGGATGAAATGCAGAAGAAAAAGACAAATCAATGCCCAGCCTAGCACAAAAGGCCCGCCAAAACCTAGAAACAAACTGGGAACCTCTGTCGGAAACAATATTCTCCGGAATACCATGCAAACGAACCACATGCTGAAAGAACAATGGAACCAAATCAGAAGAGGAAGGCAATTTAGGTAAGGGCACCAAATGAGCCATCTTAGAGAACCGGTCACAAACAACCCAGATAACAGACATCTTCTGGGAGACTGGAAGATCAGAAATAAAATCCATCGAAATATGCGTCCAGGGCCTCTCAGGGACTGGCAATGGCAAAAGCAACCCACTAGCACGGGAGCAACAAGGCTTGGCCCGCGCACAAGTCCCACAGGACTGCACAAAAGAACGCACATCACGTGACAAGGCCACAAAAAGGACCTACCAACCAAATCTCTGGTACCAAAAATGCCAGGATGACCGGCCAACACGGAACAGTGAACCTCAGAAATCACTCTACTAGTCCATCTGTCAGGAACAAGCAATTTCCCCACAGGACAGCGGTCAGGTTTGTCAACCTGAAATTCCTGAAGAACCCGTTGTAAATCAGGGGAAATGGCAGAAAGGACCACCCCCTCTTTCAGAATACCGACCGGCTCTAAGACCTCAGGAGAATCAGGCAAAAAACTCCTAGAGAGGGCATCAGCCTTAATATTCTTAGAACCCGGAAGGTACGAGACCACGAAATCAAAATGGGAAAAAAACAAGGACCATCAAGCCTGTCTAGGATTCAGCCGTTTAGCAGACTCGAGGTAAATCAAATTCTTATGATCGGTCAAGACCACAATACGGTGCTTAGCTCCCTCAAGCCAATGTCGCCACTCCTCAAACGCCCACTTCATAGCCAACAACTCCCGATTGCCGACATCATAATTGCATTCAGCAGGCGAAAACTTACGGGAAAAGAAGGCACACGGTTTCATTAAGGAACCAACAGGATCCCTCTGAGACAAAACGGCCCCTGCCCCAATCTCAGAAGCATCAACCTCAACCTGAAACGGAAGAGAAACATCCGGTTGGTGCAACACTGGAGCAGAAGTAAATCGACGTTTAAGCTCCTGAAAGACAGAGACAGCCGCAGAGGACCAATTCGCCACATCAGCGCCCTTCTTCGTCAAATCGGTCAAGGGTTTAACCACACTGGAAAAATTAGCAATAAAACGGCGATAAAAATTTGCCAAACCCAAAAATTTCTGAAGGCTCTTCACGGATGTGGGCTGAATCCAATCATGAATGGCCTGAACCTTAACCGGATCCATCTCTATAGACGAAGGAGAAAAAATGAAGCCCAAAAAAGAGACTTTCTGCACACCTAAGAGACACTTAGACCCTTTCACAAACAGGGCATTGTCACGAAGGATCTGAAATACCATCCTGACCTGTTGCACATGAGACTCCCAATCATCGGAAAAAATCAAAATATCGTCCAAATATACAATCAAGAATTTATCAAGATAAGTCCGGAAGATATCATGCATGAAGGACTGAAAAACAGATGGAGCATTAGAGAGTCTGAATGGCATCACAAGTTATTCAAAATGGCCTTCGGGCATGTTAAACGCAGTTTTCCATTCATCACCCTGCTTAATACGAACAAGATTATATGCCCCTCGAAGGTCAATCTTGGTAAACCAACTAGCTCCCTTAATCCTAGCAAACAAATCGGAAAGCAAAGGTAAAGGGTATTGAAACTTGACCGTGATTTTATTCAAGAGGCAATAATCTATACAGGGTCTCAAGGAACCATCTTTTTTAGCAACAAAAAAGAACCCCGCTCCCAACGGTGAAGAAGATGGCCGAATATGCCCTTTCTCCAAAGACTCCTTAATATAGCTCCGCATGGCGGTATGTTCAGGCACAGATAGATTAAAAAGTCGACCCTTAGGAAACTTACAGCCTGGAATCAAGTCAATAGCACAATCACAGTCCCTGTGCGGTGGAAGAAAACTGGACTTGGGCTCATCGAATACATCCTGAAAATCAGACAAAAACTCTGGAATCTCAGAAGGTGAAGAAGAGGAGATTGACATCAAAGGAACATCATTATGAACCCCCTGACAACCCCAACTAGTCACAGACATGGACTTCCAGTCCAACACAGGATTATGTACCTGCAACCAGGGAAAACCCAGCACGATAACATCATGCAAGTTATGCAACACCAGAAATCGACAATCTTCCTGATGGGCTAGCGCCATGCGCATGGTTACCTGTGTCCAAAACTGGGGCTTATTTCTAGCCAAGGGTGTAGCATCAATGCCCCTCAAAGGAATAGGGTTCTGCAAAGGCTGCAAGGGAAAACCACAACGCTTGGCAAGCTTAAAATCCATTAAATTCAAGGCGGCGCCTGAATCCACAAACGCCATGACAGAAAATGATGACAATGAGCAGATCAAGGACACAGATAACAGAAATTTAGGTTGTACAGTACTGATGGTAATTGAACTGGGGATCCTCTTTGTCCGCTTAGGGCAGACAGAAATGACATGAGAAGCGTCGCCACAATAATAACACAACCTATTTTGACGTCTGAAACCTTGTCGTTCCATTCTAGACAGAATTCTATCACATTGCATAGGCTCAGAAATTTGCTGTGAGGATAACGCCACAGCGCGCACAGTTCTGCGCTCCCGCAGGCGTCGGTCAATCTGAATGGCCAGAGACATAGAATCACTCAGACAGGAAGGCGTGGGAAACCCCACCATAACATCTTTAACGGATTCAGAAAGCCCCCTTCTGAAAATTGCCGCCAAAGCATCATCATTCCATTTAGTCAATACAGACCATTTTCTGAATTTCTGACAATACAATTCTGCCGCCTCTTGACCCTGAGACAGGGCCAACAAGGTCTTCTCAGCTTGATCCACAGAATTAGGTTCATCATATAATAGTCCTAAAGCCTGAAAAAAGGAGTCAATATTAAGCAAAGCCGGATTCCCAGATTCCAGGGAAAACGCCCAATCCTGCGGGTTGCCACGCAGCAGGGAGATTACGATTTTTACCTGCTGAATGGAATCACCAGAGGATCGAGGTCTCAGGTCAAAAAACAGTTTACAGTTGTTTTTAAAACTCAAAAATTTAGACCTGTCACCAGAAAACAAATCAGGAGTAGGAATCTTCGGTTCTAAAGCAGGAGTCTGAACAATATAATCAGAAATACCTTGCACCCTAGCAGCAAGCTGGTCTACACGAGAAGCTAATTCCTGAACATTCATGCTTGCACCAGGCTCCTCAGCCACCCAGATATTAAGAGGGAAGAGAACACAAAACAGACTGGAGAAAAAAAAATGGCTCAAGAGCTTCCTTCCCTTCTTCTGAGATGCATTTAACTCATTGTTGGCCAGTTGTACTGTTATGATGCGGTGACCTTGGAGCTGCATGAGAACTTTCACTGGAGAAAGTGGCCACTATACTGACCGCAACCCTGAACTTAACACCGCAACTAGAAGTAGCCATGGAGTGTACCTAACACACCTAGACACCTCGTCACAGCCGGAGGACTAAATACCCCTAAAGATGGAAATCGGAATACTATCTTGCCTCAAAGAAAATCCCCAAAGGATAGACAGCCCCCCACAAATATTGGCGGTGAGTCGGAGAGGAAAAAATATACACAGGGAGAAAAAACAGGATTTAGCACAGGAGGCCACTCTAGCTAGATAGGACAGAATAGGACAGAGTTCTGTGCGGTCAGTATTAAAACCCTTCAAAAAATCCACAGCAGAATATAGAAAAAACTTCCTGCATCTAACTAAAGATGTAGGAGCGTATATCTGCAACTCCAGTGAAACCAACCAGACTGAGAAAACACAGACACAGTCTAATCTGGACAAAAGAAAAACAAACGAACAGTACTGAAAATAAGCACACTGCATGTGTGCCACAGGAAAAGAAACAGACACTTATCTTTGCTGAACTGGCAGATAAGCAGGAGAGGCCAGGCAGAGATCCAACACTTCCAAAGAAACATTGACAACTGGCCAGGGCTAAAGGATCCTGCACACCTAAATATCCCAGTCAGAATTGTAATTATCCGATACACCTGGCCAGGACTGCGAGTCAGAGACAACTGCATTCCCACCAACAACCACTGGAGGGAACCCAAGAGCAGAATTCACAACAATGGGTGGATGACAAACTCACATTTAGTGGCCAGTGTCAGGCAGCTGCTACAAAGGCAAATAAAATAATGGGATGCATTAAAAGAGGCATAGATGCTCATGAGGAGAACATAATTTTACCTCTATACAAGTCACTAGTTCGACCATACTTAGAATACTGTGCACAGTTCTCGTCTCCGGTGTATAAGAAAGACATAGCTGAACTGGAGCGGGTGCAGAGAAGAGCGACCAAGGTTATTAGAGGACTGGGGGGGTCTGCAATACCAAGATAGGTTATTCTGACCTGGAGGGGTATAAACTGGACTGGTCCAATTTGTACCCCGGGGTATGGTTTGGGCTAGGCCAGAATATACCCGGGGTATAATCTGGCCTAGGCCACTTTAACCCTGAGTATATTCTGGGCGGGGGGTTAATCTGGCCTGTTACACCAGAATTAAAAGGCAAAGAAAAGGACAAAGGTTAGGTACAAGATTATACACAAGGTCAGGCGGCAGAAAAGACTAACAGTAGGAAGACCGCCGCGAGACATGAGGGCCAGAGTCACTTGTGAAAAGACAAATGATAATCAGGCACCGCCAGGCGGAAGAGGCGGCCTGATAAGCAGAGCGGCAGCGTTCCTTCCGGGTCAGGGTCCTCCAGGGGAATAGAGCAGAGCTGGAATCATAGAGAGCGGTGTGTGCGCGCGCTGTGGAACCTAATGCACGCGCACCCGTCGGGAAGCAGAATCCGGCCACGCGGGCAGGAGAGAAGACGCCGAAAGAAGAACAGGATAGCACCCGGGAAGGCGGCGGTAGCGGCGTAACATTAGGTTTAGGGGCAATCACTTTTTCACACAGGGCCCTGAAGGTTTGGATTTATTTTTCCCTTAATAGCAAAGACCTTCCTATAAAAACTTCATTTTGTGTTTTACTTGTGTTATCTTTGTCTATTATTTAAATTTGTTTGGTGATATGAAACATTTAAGTGTTGCAAATATGCAAAAGAATAGGAAATCAGGAAGGGAGCAAACACTTTTTCACACAACTGTATGTACAAGAATATAACTACTATAACACTGCTCCTATGTACAAGAATATAACTACTATAATACTGCCCCTATGCACAATAATATATCTACTATAATACTGCCCCTATGTACAAGAATATAACTACTATAATACTGCCACTATGTACAAGAATATAACTACTATAATATTGCCCCTATGTACAAGAATATAACTACTATAATACTGCTCCCTATGTACAAGAATATAACTACTATAATACTGCCCCTATGTACAAGAATATAACTACTATAATACTGCTCCTATGTACAAGAATATAACTACTATAATACTGCCCCTATGTACAAGAATATAACTACTATAATACTGCTCCTATGTACAAGAATATAACTACTATAATACTGCCCCTATGTACAGGGCCGTCATCAGGGCATTACAGCCATGACTGGCATATGGGGCCCGGTGGGCAGAGGGGGCCCGCATCGGGCCCGATCTCATCTGCCCATCGGGCCCAGGCCCCAGCGGCAGGCTTCAGACAGTACACTGAACCTGCGTCTGAGACGCAGGTTCAGTGTCCTCTGTTGCTTGCAGGCCTGTCCGGGCCCGCAAGGCAACAGTTAAAGCCGCCAGCCAATCGGAGGCTGGCAGCAACGTCAGCGCGCACGGACGTCATTCGCCGGCGACTCCATGCTGAAATGCCTGCGATGGACGTCGGCGCTGGAGCTCGGCCAGGTAAGGAGAAAGGTTTTTTTTTATTTTTTTACTGAATGCAGCAAGCCCGGGGCATGATAAAG
Organism: Ranitomeya imitator; assembly: GCF_032444005.1. Classification (NCBI taxonomy): domain Eukaryota; kingdom Metazoa; phylum Chordata; class Amphibia; order Anura; family Dendrobatidae; genus Ranitomeya; species Ranitomeya imitator. Next base: position 33,462,788 of record NC_091284.1, read on the forward strand.
ATAAGAGGGCAGGATGGGAGACACAGGGGCTTGATGGAGACACGGGGGCAGGAATGTGAGACACGGGGCAGGAATTAAAACACAGGGGGGCAGGAATGTGAGACACGGGGCAGGAATGCAGACACGGGCAGAATGTGTGACAGGGGGTAGAATGTGTGACAAGGGGGCAGGATGGAGACAAATGGGGCAGGATGGAGACACGGGGCAGGACGGAGACATGGGGGGCAGGATGGAGTCAAATGGGGCAGGATGGAGACATATGGGGCAGGATGGAGACAGATGGGACAGGATGGAGACATGGGGCAGGAATATAGGGCAGGATGGAGACAAATGGGGCAGGAATATGGGGCAGGATGGAGACAGATGGGGCAGGGATATGGGGCAGGATGGAGACATGGGGCAGGATGGAGAAATGGGGTAGGATGGAGACAAATGGGGCAGGAATATAGGGCAGGATGGAGACAGATGGGGCAGGAATATGGGGCAGGATGGAGACAGATGGGGCAGGATCGAGACAGATGGGGCAGGATGGATACGATGGAGACAGATGGGGCGGCAGGATCATGGGACAGATAGGTCAGGATCATGGGACAGAAAGGGCAGGATCATGGGACAGATGGGGAGATCATATGGGGGCAGAATGTGAGAACATATGGCTGGAGCTAGGAATGAGATACACAGGCCAGGATGGGGGATATTATTACCATAGGGGCTAATTAAGGGATATTATTACTGCAGTGATGTATTTATTTTATTTTTTGAGGATACTGTTTTAAATGGGGGCCGTCCTGTTACTGTGTAGAATGATACTATGTCGCCTTTTTTTCTTCATCTGGTGTAGTGTATAAGTTGTGGAAAAAATTAAGCAATGTGTTCTGCAAGAGGAGCTCTAGATAACTGTGTTATTTCCTGCAGAGACAAGTCCTGGCTGGAAGACGTGATGGCGGTCTGTGCTGGATGAAGATGGAAAGCGAGGCTGAAGGACTTCATCTAGAGACGTCACTGATGAGTCAGTGTGTTACCTGTACACGGACACTGCATACTAAGTACAGATCTCCTGTGTATAATGGCTCATATGGTGATATTAGTATTGTGGTTTTTTTTTTTATTAATGATCAGTATTGCAGTATTCAGTCACTATGTGGTGGTAATATGTGGTCTGGTCATGGTGCGGTGGTATTTGTCCCTTGTATGTGCTATTATTCGGTCACTGTGGTGGTAATATGCGGTCTGGTCATTTTGTGGTGGCATTTGTTCCCTGTATGTGGTTTTATTGACCACCATGTGGTGGTAATATGTGATTTGGACATGATGCGGAGATATTTGTTCCGTGTATGTGGTATTATTCGGTCACTGTGGTGGTAATATAGTGTCTGGTCATGGTGTGGTGGTATTTGTCCCTTGTATGTGATATTATTGGTCATTTTAAAAATTGAAAAATAAATAAAAATATACCTACATTGTATTTCATATTTTAACAAATTTTTAATAGGGTACAGTAGAGTAGGGCCCGGCCAAAAGAGTCTACCGTGTCGTGGTGGCAGATTAGAAAAATCTTTTGGCCAAAACAAAAGCTGCTGTTATATGTGTGATCTGGTGATGGGAACTGTTAATGTGCGATAGGTGAGAAGTGGAGTTTTTCCAAGAGAGCGGTGGGACTGTGGACAGTTCGATGGGTGGAGGCGGGGCTGGGGTGGAGCCTGGGCGGAGTCTCAAGGGGGCCCAAAAAATTTTGCCAGTATGGGGCCCCGAAATTCTTAGTGGCAGCCCTGCCTATGTACAAGAATATAACTACTATAATACTGCCCCTATGTACAAGAATGTAACTCCTTTATTGGACAATATTATATTATTACTAATAAATAAATCCCGACAAGCTGCCATAAAAGAAGCAGAGTGAAGTCATGTTCTTGTGCCTTTGGCCTTTTCTTGGAGGTGATGACATATGGCTTCCAGACTGAATCTTTCTATACAAAACTTTAAAAGCTGCTACATTTTATGAAAAACTAAGGGATCCTGAATGGAAAACATATTTCAATAATTGGGCCACCTGCAGAACGTCCCACTCATCCAAAAATAGCAAACGGGGGTCCTGATGTGCTGCAGATGTGCTGAGGGTTATGTGCAGCCCGATCCAAGGATCAGGAGAGGACGAGCGGCTGCTCCGGGAGCTGGACTGGGATTTGGGTGATGAATGTTTTTATGTTTTGTCTCCTGGAGGGAGGAAAGTTTTCTTTTCCTGTTTCTCCCATAAATTATGGGGTGCGATGCATGTTATCATACAGATGTAGCAGAGATGAGTTTCTCTTATCACTGCACAGATGGCTCATTTTCTAATCCTGTTAATTTACCTGCAGTCCTATGTAAAACCCACAGATCCCATTTGATAATATCACTATGAATGGCAGATGACTAACTCGGCTCTGCTACATCTCTACAATTTGCATCACAGCCCAGCATGACGAACTGGGTGGCCTGGGACAAGAGGTGGAATTGACTCTAGTGGCTCACCCTACAGCTATATGCAAATACCTGTTTTAGTGGAGCATCAACTGTAAAATACAATGTGATATTTCAGGGTTTTCTTTGTAATAAATTTGCAAAAATTACTACATTTCTGTTTTTTTCAGTCAAGATGGGGTGCAGAGTGAATATTAATGAGAAAAAATGAACTTTTTTGAATTTACCAAATGGTTGCAATGAAACAGAGTAAGAAATATAAAGGGGTCTGAATACTTTCCGTTCCCACTGTGTATGTATGTGTATATATATATATATATATATATATATATATATATATATACTAGATGGTGGCCCGATTCTAACGCATCGGATATTCTAGAATATGTATGTATTTATGAAGATTTAAGAATAATGCAATGAATGCACAGGATTCGGCTGGCCGACCGGGCGCGAGCAATCGGCGAAGCGTAATTCAAATCCCGTGCCAATTCGCGGCCGGACTGCACCTGTCGCTGATTTGTCGCGCCTGGACAGGCACGACTATTCAGTGAAGCCAGGGTCAGCTCCAGGTTTTTGAGGGCCCCGGACAAAAGAGTCTTAGTGGCCCCCTTTAACACATACCACGATTCATGATGCACAGATACAGCAGAGAAATATAGCACAGCCACGTAGCATATAACAGCCCACGTAGTAAATAACACAGCCCACATAGTATATAGCACAGCCACATAGCATATAGCACAGCCACATAGTATATAACAACCCACGTAGTATATTGCACAGCCACGTAGTATAAAGCACAGCCACGTAGTATATAACAGCCCACATAGCATATAACACAGCCCACGTAGAATATAGCACAGCCACGTAGTATATAGCACAGCCACATAGTATATAACAGCCCACATAGTATATAACACAGCCACATAGTATATAGCACAGCCCACGTAGTATATAACACAGCCCACATAGTATATAGCACAGCCCATGCAGTATATAACAGCCCACATAGTATATAACACAGCCCACGTAGTACATAGCACAGCCACATAGTATATTGCACAGCCACGTAGTATATAGCACAGCCCACGTAGTATAGAGCACAGCCCACGCAGTGTATAGCTCAGCCAACGCAGTATATAGCACAGTGCACATAGTATATAGTACAGTCCATGCAGTATAAAGCACAGCCCACATAGTATATTACACAGCCCACGTAGTATATAGCACAGCCACATAGTATATTGCACAGCCACATAGTATATAGCACAGCCCACGTAGTATATAACACAGCCTACGTAGTATATAACACAGCCCACCTAGTATATAGCACAGCCCACGCAGTGTATAGCACAGCCCACATAGTATACAGCACAGCCCACATAGTACATAGCACATCCCACGCAGTATATAACACAGCCCACGTAGTATATAACATAGCCACATAGTATATAGCAGTGTGGATACCATATCCCTGTTAAAAAAAGAATTAAAATAAAAAATATATACTCACCTTCCGGCAGCCCCCGGATCAAGCCCAGGCCTTTAGCGATGCTCGCGCCAGGTCCGTTCCCAGTAATGCTTTGCGGCAATAACCCGTGATGATGTAGCAGTCTCGCGAGACCGCTACGTCATATGGTGTCATTACCGCAAAGCATTACAGGGATCGGAGCACCGCAAGGAACGGGAAAAGCTGCCGGGGATGCCGGAAGGTGAGAATATCACAATTTTTTTTGTCCAAAATTTTGGTCTGTACTGTATATATATATATTACATAGATATTAGAAATGCCGGAATTCAGCAGCCATGTACTGTAAAATCACAGCAGGAGCCAACAAGATGGAATAGATGGATTACATACAGGAAATACACATAGAATAGAAAGATATGAAGATACCTGACAAATACAACTAGAACAGTGTGTGTCTGCAGCTTACTGTACATGTATTTAATAAATAAAAGATAATTTTTTCTGAAAAAAATGGCGTGAACTCCCACGTAATTTTCATAACCAGCAGAGGGAAAGCCGACTAAGGGGGGTAAATGTTTAGAGCCTGAGAAGGGGGTAATACCCATGGAGCTTCCCAGGCTATTAATATCAGCTCACAACTGTATACTTAGCCTTTACTGGCTATTAAAATGGGGGACCCTAAAATAATGACATGGTCATCCTATAATTAATATCCAGCAAAGGCTATGCAGACAGCTGCAGGCTGATATTAATAGCCTAGGAAGGGGCCATGGATACTGCCCCCCATGCTAAAAACATCAGCTTTCAGCCACCTCAGAAAAGGCTAATCTATAAGATGTGCCAATTTTATCACTTAGCCTTGCTCTTTCCACTTGCCCTATAGTGGTGGCAAGTGGGGTGATAGTTGGGGGGGGGGGGTTGATATCACCTTTGTATTGTCAAGTGACATCAAGCCCCAAGGTTAGTAATGGAGAGGCGTCAATAAGATGCCCCCACTACTAACCTCATAGTCACATTGTTTGAAAACACAGACACCCAGGATAAAGTCCTTTAATTGAAAGAATGACACAGACTCCTTTAATAAATCGTAATTAAACCATACTTACGAGCTTGCCCATTCCACTTACGCCATTGTCTTCTGCAAGAGAGATAAAAAAAGCAAACAACAATATTCCTCACCTTTCTGCAGAGAAGATGATAATCCATTTGTCCCACGACGGGTCTAGCTTTGCTGCATCTAGCCTGTCATCCAACAAAGACACTGAGCATCGTGTGCTCAGTGTCTCCCTGTGAACTCCTATTCCCTTTCTGAAGGCACTGCGAGCGTGAGAAAGTCCTCCTGCTCGCGGTGCCGTCAGACAGGTCCTGCGAGATCACAGCCAATGAGCTCACTTCACCTATCTGACGTCAGCGCGAGAACGGTGGGAAATAAAGTATCTTCCTCTTTCTGACTGACTCCAATACAGCAATTATGTTCTTCATCCTGGGCCCCTTCCTGTAATAGTGTCCTCCATCGTCAGCCCTTCTTGTAATACTGCCCTCCATCTAGGGCTCCTTCTTGTAATAATGTCTGCCATCAATTTTGTTCCTCTTCCTGTAGTAATGTCACCGATCCTGCCACTTCTTCTAATAATGTCCTCTATCCTGGGCCTTTCTTGTAATAATGTCCTCTATCCTGGGCCTTTCTTGTATTAATGTCCTCTATCCTGGGCCTTTCTTGTAATAATGTCCTCTATCCTGGGCCTTTCTAGTAATAATGTCCTCTATCCTGGGCCTTTCTAGTAATAATGTCCTCTATCCTGGGCCTTTCTAGTAATAATGTCCTCTATCCTGGGCCTTTCTAGTAATAATGTCCTCTATCCTGGGCCTTTCTTGTAATAATGTCCTCTATCCTGGGCCTTTCTTGTAATAATGTCCTCTATCCTGGGCCTTTCTGGTAATAATGTCCTCTATCCTGGGCCTTTCTGGTAATAATGTCCTCTATCCTGGGCCTTTCTAGTAATAATGTCCTCTATCCTGGGCCTTTCTAGTAATAATGTCCTCTATCCTGGGCCTTTCTAGTAATAATGTCCTCTATCCTGGGCCTTTCTTGTAATAATGTCCTCTATCCTGGGCCTTTCTTGTAATAATGTCCTCTATCCTGGGCCTTTCTGGTAATAATGTCCTCTATCCTGGGCCTTTCTAGTAATAATGTCCTCTCTCCTGGGCCTTTCTAGTAATAATGTCGTCTATCCTGGGCCTTTCTGGTAATAATGTCCTCTATCCTGGGCCTTTCTGGAAATAATGTCCTCTATCCTGGGCCTTCCCAGTAATAATGTCCTCTATCCTGGGCCTTTCTAGTAATAATGTCCTCTATCCTGGGCCTTTCTTGTAATAATGTCCTCTATCCTGGGCCTTTCTAGTAATAATGTCCTCTATCCTGGGCCTTTCTAGTAATAATGTCCTCTATCCTGGGCCTTTCTAGTAATAATGTTCTCTATCCTGGGCCTTTCTAGTAATAATGTCGTCTATCCTGGGCCTTTCTGGTAATAATGTCCTCTATACTGGGCCTTTCTAGTAATAATGTCCTCTATCCTGGGCCTTTCGTGTAATAATGTCCTCTATCCTGGGCCTTTCTGGTAATAATGTCCTCTATCCTGGGCCTTTCTGGTAATAATGTCCTCTATCCTGGGCCTTTCTGGTAATAATGTTCTCTATCCTGGGCCTTTCTGGTAATAATGTCCTCTATCCTGGGCCTTTCTAGTAATAATGTCCTCTATCCTGGGCCTTTCTAGTAATAATGTTCTCTATCCTGGGCCTTTCTAGTAATAATGTTCTCTATCCTGGGCCTTTCTAGTAATAATGTCCTCTATCCTGGGCCTTTCTGGTAATAATGTCTGCCCATCCTGAGCAAGCATTTTCCTGTACTAATGTTGTGTATTGCTAAGCTACAGTACAACACACAACCTGGCGCAGGGTTGGCGCTATTTTTAAAAAATGTCAGCCATGATTTTCTAATCCTGGACAACTCCTGTAAAATCCTACAGAGGTTGAACAGCTGCATATACAGACATGAATAATGATTTAAACCAAGGCAAAAATGTCCCTATGACCATATGACAGTAAGTGTTGTCGTGAGGCCATCTGAACAAAGGAGCCGTAGAATGTCGTAGATTGTAAATATAAGAATAATTATTGTTATATGAAAGAATAAAGAAACTATGTTGGATTATTATGCAGTAAGGAGGCTTTTGAGAGTTCCCTCTTAATTTTCGGCTGTTATTAGCCATTACAATGTCCATCTGGGGGATGTGATCGGATAAGTAGCTCAACGCCAAAAATTCTCAGCTATGACACCTTTAAAACTTTACTTGGGCTGCTGTCCAGTAATGTCTTCTCCTATTTGCAGCCAAGAGTATTCTGGTTATTTTGCATCTTGACTATAATAAATAAAATGGCCTCCAGTCACTTCTCAACTTTTCATCATTTATCCCTGACTTGTCATTGCCAAATACAGTATAAAGCGCAGCTGCAAAGATTTGTCCTACAACAAGCACCTGGACGTAAGAAAATAACTCATCGACTTGTATGGGAGAGTGCTGTGGACATGCTCTGTGAGCTCTGCAGGGAAAGGAGAGGGAGGAGGAGCTGTCCCTGTTGTCCATGCTGTAATCTTGACTAATTTATCTGCTTTGTCTTGTAAAGTAGATAGCGACATGGATCTAATCTAATAATATTCTTAATTCTCATACCAGAGAGAATGTTTTTTTGAATTATAACTATAGCTACAAGAATATAACTACTATAATACTGCCCCTATGTACAAGAATATAACTACTATAATGCTGCCCCTATGTACAAGAATATAACTACTATAATACTGCCCCTATGTACAAGAATATAACTACTATAATACTGCTCCCTATGTACAAGAATATAACTACTATAATACTGCCTCTATGTACAAGAATATAACTACTATAATACTGCCCCTATGAACAAGAATATAACTACTATAATACTGCGCCTATGTACAAGATTATAACTACTATAATACTGCTCCTATGTACAAGAATATAACTGCTATAATACTGCTCCTATGTACAAGAATATAACTACTATAATACTGCCCCTATGTACAAGAATATAACTACTATAATACTGCTCCTATGTACAAGAATATAACTACTATAATACTGCTCATATGTACAAGACTATAACTACTATAATACTGCTCCTATGTACAAGAATATAACTACTATAATACTGCGCCTATGTACAAGATTATAACTACTATAATACTGCTCCTATGTACAAGAATATAACTGCTATAATACTGCCCCTATATTGAAGAATATATCTACTATATTACTCCCCCTACAGTATGTACAAGGATATAACTACTATAATACTGCCCCTAATGTATGTACAAGGATATAACTACTATATTATTGTCCGTACAGTATGTGCAAGAACATAACTACTATAATACTGCCCCTACAATATGTACAAGAATATAACTACTATAATGCTGCTCCTATGTACAAGAATATAACTACCATAATACTGCCCCTATGTACAAGAATATAACTACCATAATACTGCCCCTATGTACAAGAATATAACTACCATAATACTGCCCACTATGTACAAGAATATAACTACTATAATACTGCTCCTATGTACAAGACTATAACTGCTATAATACTGCTCCTACAGTATGTACAAGGATATAACTATGGAGAGTGCAATATACTGTGTGGAGGACTATGGGAAGTGCAGTATACTATATGGAGGACTATGGGGTGCCCTATACATGTACATATGGGTCCTATTATACTATATGGAAGGTTATGTTAGAGCTCCTATAATATTTGGAGGGCTATGTGGGGGGCATTATAATATTTGGAGGGGTATGTGGGGGCCATTATACTGTATGAAAGCAATTATACAGTGTGAATGTTTGTGTGGAGTCCATCATACTGTGTGGAGGGCTGTGTGGGGGCCATTATACAGTGGGGTGAGGTGTGGGGGCCATTATACAGTGTGGTGAGGTGTGTGGCCATTATATTGTAAGTAGGCCCATTATACAGTACTACATGAAGGGCTCTGTGGGGACCACAGTTGGGGATCATAGTGTGTTGTGCTCACAATACTATGGCGGGGTATTTGAGGTGGGGTATGGGGTACAGTAGGGTCATCATACTGTGCATGTGGAGGGCACTGTAGAAGAAGTCACTATGGGGGTATCATGCAGTGTTTCTGGGGCACTTTTTTTGGCATCATACTTAATAGGTGAAACGAAAGGGGAATCTAGGGCTTCAGTAGGAGGAACATTACTTTGTAAAGGCTGCAGAGTTGTGAGATATGCTCTTCTGTGGCTCCACTGAATATTCATTTTATTTCTTTGTTGGGAGGGGTAGCCTAATTAGAACTTTTGCTATGACGCCCCATGATTTCTATGTACGCCCCTGGATGACGTACTTTGCAATTGTTTTAGTATGGAAATCTGAGGGTCTACCATCTTCTAAGTGGACTATGACGTGTACAGTGGGGAAAATAAGTAGTTGATACACTGCCTTGTATGTGGGCAAGAGTTTGCAAAAGTTAGAGACAGTGAAGTCTGGCGCTCCTTCCCCAGGTTATATATATAAGGAAACAAGAAATTGAATGTGATGCTTCGAGTGCAGTAAAAAGTAAAATTCCACCACCGGTTCCAATGCAAACAGCATGTGGTGGGAAGTACAGGCCCACACTACTAACCAGTCCCCCCAGGGTTCAATGTCTTAAAGGCCCCTCGGAAATACTTATTTAAGAGCACAAGTTGCCGGCCAAGTGCTCCACACATGGTAGACAGCTTAATGGCTGTGGTCAGGGTGTCTGGCATTGTTAGAAAGTCTTGGGTGCTATAATGTTCCCATCATTCCGTCTTGCAGTCTTATGGTTGTGGATTTGGCACCCAGCAATGAACCCGCAGGGACCTGCGCAGTCTCGACAGTTTATGTTTTCGGAATCCCTCGTAAGACTCGTGTGTGAGTCCATTAATGAGTCCAGACGACTGGACAGGTATTTACTGAGCCACTCGTGCAACCTGATCTCAGCATGTGACCGAGAAAACGTAACGGAGGACCGAGGAGGGGAATTGTCTGCTCTGTACCTTCTGACATTTCTCTGAGGATATTTTATAGGAGTTATATATGGAGTGTACCGGATCTTGAGTCGGTCAATAATTAAATTTTAACCCCTTCAGGCCGCTGTGCACTGTCATTATTTTATTCCATAACTTTTTGATTGATTTCTATTTTTTGTGGGGAACAATTTCTGGGTATTTGCTTTGTATTGTAGTATGTTACTCACCTGTCCCGGCTCCAGCGCTGGGCTTTGCATCCTGCTTCCCATGTGGCTGGCTCCTTCTGCTCTCATGTGTATCAGGTTAGCTTTGTATCCTGCCACACACCACTGATGTCACACGCTGTAGCCTTATAGGCAATACAATGCCTGATTATTCAGATAATTGGAATCCTAGATGCTACCTAGCAAACTGGGCTTTACTTCATCTGAACCAAAAGAATCTCCTGACAAACCCAGCTCTCCTATAAAAAGTAGAAAGGTGGCTGACAGCACTCACTCATTGGGGCGCCCGTTCCATGTCCAGAGAACCCTCCTGGGTTTTCTAGGTAATCCAAATCGAATGAACAGCGCTTCAGCCGGGTGTAGTAATATTGTAGAAAAAGTTTTTATTCAGCCATGGTAAAGCGATGTTTCGACCACAAATCGGTCTTTTTCAAGCTCTCCTGTCTCCTGTTACGGCCAACATATCCAGCTCCATTGTTCCATGCTGCTCCACATACCAACCAACATATCCAGCTCTGCTGTTCCACACTGCTCCAGATATCAACCAACATTTCCAGCCCTGCTGTTTCACGCTGCTCCAGATACCAATCAGCATATCCAGCTTTGCTGTTCCATGCTGCTCCAGATACCAACCAGCATATCCAGCTCTGCTGTTCCATGCTGCTCCAGATACCAACCAACATTTCCAGCTCTGCTGTTCCACACTGCTCCACATACCAGCCAGCATATCCAGCTCCATTGTTCTATGCTGCTCCAGATATCAACCAGCATATCCAGCTATACTGTTCCACACTGACCAGATACCATCCAACATTTCCAGCTCTGCTGTTTCACGCGGCTCCAGATACCAACCAGCATTTCCAGCTCCATTGTTCCATGCTGCTCCAGATACCAACCAGCATATCCTGCTCTGCTGTTCCACACTGCTCCAGATACCAACCAACATTTCCAGCCCTGCTGTTCCACACTGCTCTAGATACCAACCAGCATATCCAGTTCCATGTTCCATGCTGCTCCAGATGCCAACCACCATATTCAGCTCTACTGTTCCACACTGCTCCAGATACCAACCAGCATATCCAGCTTTGCTGTTCCACACTGCTCCACATGCCAACCAGCATATCCAGCTCCATTGTTCTATGCCGCTCCATATACCAACCACCATATCCAGCTCCATTGTTCCATGCTGCTCCAGATAACAACCAGCATATTCAGCTCTGCTGTTCAACACTGCTCCAGATACCAACCCACATGTCCAGCTCCATTGTTCCATGCTGCTCCAGATACCAACCAGCATATCCAGCTCTGCTGTTCCACACTGCTCCAGATACCAACCAGCATATCCCGCTTCATTGTTCCAGGCTGCTCCAGATACCAGCCAGCATATCCTGCTCTGCTGTTCCACACTGATCCAGATACCAACCCACATATCCAGCTCCATTGTTCCACGCTGCTCCAGATACCAACCAGCATATTAAGCTTTTCTGTTCCACACCGCTCCATATACCATCCAGCATATTCAGCTCCATTGTTCCATACTGCTCCAGATACCATTCAGCATATCCAGCTCCATTGTTCCATGCTGCTCCAGATACCAACCAGCATATCCAACTCCATTGCTCCATGCTGCTCCAGATACCAACCAGCATATCCAGCTCCATTGTTCCATGCTGCTCCAGATACCAACCAGCATATCCAGCTCCATTGTTCCATGCTGCTCCAGATACCAACCAGCATATCCAGCTCCATTGTTCCATGCTGCTCCAGATACCAACTAGCATATCCAGCTCTGCTGTTCCACACTGCTCCAGATACTAACCAGCATATCCAGCTCCATTGTTCCAGGCTGCTCCAGATACCAACCAGCATATTAAGCTTTGCTGTTCCACACCACTCCATATACCAACCAGCATATTCAGCTCCATTGTTCCATACTGCTCCAGATACCATTCAGCATTTCCAGTTCTGCTGTTCCACATTGCTCCAGATACCAACCAACATTTCCAGCCCTGCTGTTTCACGCTGCTCCAGATACCAATCAGCATATCCAGCTTTGCTGTTCCATGCTGCTCCAGATACCAACCAGCATATCCAGCTCTGCTGTTCCATGCTGCTCCAGATACCAACCAACATTTCCAGCTCTGCTGTTCCACACTGCTCCACATACCAGCCAGCATATCCAGCTCCATTGTTCTATGCTGCTCCAGATATCAACCAGCATATCCAGCTATACTGTTCCACACTGACCAGATACCAACCAACATTTCCAGCTCTGCTGTTTCACGCGGCTCCAGATACCAACCAGCATTTCCAGCTCCATTGTTCCATGCTGCTCCAGATACCAACCAGCATATCCTGCTCTGCTGTTCCACACTGCTCCAGATACCAACCAACATTTCCAGCCCTGCTGTTCCACACTGCTCTAGATACCAACCAGCATATCCAGTTCCATGTTCCATGCTGCTCCAGATGCCAACCACCATATTCAGCTCTACTGTTCCACACTGCTCCAGATACCAACCAGCATATCCAGCTTTGCTGTTCCACGCTGCTCCAAATACCAACCACAATATCCAGCTCTGCTGTTCCACACTGCTCCACATACCAATCAGCATATCCAGCTCCATTGTTCTATGCTGCTCCATATACCAACCACCATATCCAGCTCCATTGTTCCATTCTGCTCCAGATACCAACCAGCATATTCAGCTCTGCTGTTCCACACTGCTCCATATAGCAACCAGTATATCCAGCTCCATTGTTCCATGCTGCTCCATATACCAACCAGCATATCCAGCTCCATTGTTCCATGCTGCTCCAGATACCAACCAGCATATCCAGCTTTGCTGTTCCACACTGCTCCATATACCAAATACAATATCCAGCTCTGCTGTTCCACACTGCTCCACATGCCAACCAGAATATCCAGCTCCATTGTTCTATGCTGCTCCATATACCAACCACCATATCCAGCTCCATTGTTCCATGCTGCTCCAGATACCAACCAGCATATCCAGCTTTGCTGTTCCACGCTGCTCCATATATCAAATACAATATCCAGCTCTGCTGTTCCACACTGCTCCACATGCCAACCAGCATATCCAGCTCCATTGTTCTATGCCGCTCCATATACCAACCACCATATCCAGCTCCATTGTTCCATGCTGCTCCAGATACCAACCAGCATATTCAGCTCTGCTGTTCCACACTGCTCCATATACCAACCAGCATATCCAGCTCCATTGTTCCATGCTGCTCCAGATAACAACCAGCATATCCAGCTCCATTGTTCAACACTGCTCCAGATACCAACCCACATGTCCAGCTCCATTGTTCCATGCTGCTCCAGATACCAACCAGCATATCCAGCTCTGCTGTTCCACACTGCTCCAGATACCAACCAGCATATCCCACTTCATTGTTCCAGGCTGCTCCAGATACCAGCCAGCATATCCTGCTCTGCTGTTCCACACTGATCCAGATACCAACCAGCATATCCAGCTCCATGTTCCAGACTGCTCCAGATACCAACCCACATATCCAGCTCCATTGTTCCACGCTGCTCCAGATACCAACCAGCATATTAAGCTTTTCTGTTCCCCACCGCTCCATATACCATCCAGCATATTCAGCTCCATTGTTCCATACTGCTCCAGATACCATTCAGCATATCCAGCTCCATTGTTCCATGCTGCTCCAGATACCAACCAGCATATCCAACTCCATTGCTCCATGCTGCTCCAGATACCAACCAGCATATCCAGCTCCATTGTTCCATGCTGCTCCAGATACCAACCAGCATATCCAGCTCCATTGTTCCATGCTGCTCCAGATACCAACCAGCATATCCAGCTCCATTGTTCCATGCTGCTCCAGATACCAACTAGCATATCCAGCTCTGCTGTTCCACACTGCTCCAGATACTAACCAGCATATCCAGCTCCATTGTTCCAGGCCGCTCCAGATACCAACCAGCATATTAAGCTTTGTTGTTCCACACCACTCCATATACCAACCAGCATATTCAGCTCCATTGTTCCATACTGCTCCAGATACCATTCAGCATTTCCAGTTCTGCTGTTCCACACTGCTCCAGATACCAACCAGCATATCCAGCTCTATTGTTCCATGCTGCTCCAGATGCCAACCAGCATATCCAGCTCCATTGTTCCATGCTGCTCCAGATACCAACCAGCATATCCAGCTCCATTGCTCCTTGCTGCTCCAGATGCCAACCAGCATATTCAGCTCTGATGTTCTATACTGCTCCAGATACCAACCAGCATATCCAGCTCCATTGTTCCAGGCTGCTCCAGATACCAACCAGCATATTCAGCTCCATTGTTCCATACTGCTCCAGATACCATTCAGCATTTCCAGTTCTGCTGTTCCACACTGCTCCAGATACCAACCAGCATATCTGTTGTGGATTCTGTTTTTGGGCTTTCTCTGGTGGTTACAGATGGTACTGGGTGACTTGTGTTTTCTGCGGTCTCTGGTGTCCACCTGTTCTATCAGGATATGGGAGTTTCCTATTTAACCTGGCTTTCTTGTCATTTCCTCGCCGGCTATCAATGTAATCAGTGTGTCTTGTTACCTCTGCTTCCCGCTTCTGTAATCTTCAGGACAAGCTAAGTTTTTGATTTTCCTGTTCCACGTTTTGCTTAATTTTTGTCTTAGTCCAGCTTGCAGATATGTGATTCCTTTTTGCTGGTTGCTCTAGTGGGCTGATATTACTCCTCATGTTCCATGAGTTGGCACATGAGTTCAAGTAATTTCAGGATGGTTTTTTGTAGGGTTTTTCGCTGACCGCGCAGTTCACTTTTGTATCCTCTGCTATCTAGCTTTAGCGGGCCTCATTTTGCTGAATCTGTTTTCATAACTACGTATGTGCTTTCCTCTCATTTTACCGTCATTACATGTGGGGGGCTGCTATTTCTGTGGGGTGTTTCTCTGGAGGCAAGAGAGGTCTGTGTTTCTTCTAATAGGGGAAGTTAGTCCTTCGGCTGGCGCGAGACGTCTAGGAATCATCGTAGGCACGTTCCCCGGCTACAGCTAGTTGTGTGTTAGGTTCAGGATCGCGGTCAGCTCAGTTTCCATCACCCTAGAGCTTGTTTTGTTTTTTGTGCTTGTCCTTTTGTGATCCCCTGCCATTGGGATCATGACAGTATAGCCGGCCCGAAAGTGGTAATCGTATTGGCTGAAGTAGGAGGAAAAGTAGTCTGAGGAAGTTTTTTTTTTTTTTTTTTCCCTCAGAGTTTGCTGCCTAGCCTTAATTGCAGCCTGGCTGCGTCTTACCTCCTCTTAATCCCTGAATGGCTCTGACCTTAGCTGTTTATCATGGACGTCCAGAGTTTGGCTTCCAGCCTGAATAATCTTGCTGCTAAGGTTCAAAATATACAAGATTTTGTTGTACATGCTCCTATGTCTGAACCTAGAATTCCTATCCCAGAGTTTTTTTCTGGAGATAGATCTAGTTTTCTGAATTTTAGGAACAATTGCAAGTTGTTTCTTTCTTTAAAATCTCGCTCCTCTGGAGACCCTGCTCAGCAAGTCAAAATTGTTATATCTTTCCTGCGGGGTGACCCTCAGAATTGGGCATTTGCATTGGCACCAGGGGATCCTGCGTTGCTCAATGTGGATGCGTTTTTTCTGGCATTGGGTTTGCTCTATGAGGAACCTAACCTAGAGATTCAGGCTGAAAAAGCTTTATTGGCTCTCTCTCAGGGGCAAGATGAAGCAGAAATATATTGTCAGAAATTTCGGAAATGGTCGGTGCTTACTCAGTGGAATGAGTGCGCCCTGGCTGCAAGATTCAGAGATGGCCTTTCTGAGGCCATTAAAGATGTTATGGTGGGGTTCCCTGCGCCTACAGGTCTGAATGAGTCTATGAATATGGCTATTCAGATTGATCGGCGTTTACGGGAGCGCAAACCTGTGCACCATTTGGCGGTGTCTTCTGAACAGGCACCTGAGACAATGCAATGTGATAGAATTCAGTCCAGAAGTGAACGGCAAAACTATAGGCGGAAAAATGGGTTGTGTTATTATTGTGGTGATTCAGCTCATGTTATATCAGCATGCTCTAAACGCACAAAAAAGGTTGATAAGTCTGTTGCCATTAGTACTTTACAGTCTAAGTTCATTCTGTCTGTTACTCTGATTTGTTCATTATCAGCCATTTCCGTCGATGCCTATGTGGATTCAGGCGCTGCCCTGAGTCTTATGGATTGGTCATTTGCCAACCGCTGTGGGTTTAGTCTGGAGCCTCTGGAAGTCCCTATTCCTTTGAAAGGAATTGACTCTACACCTTTGGCTATGAACAAACCTCAGTACTGGACACAAGTGACCATGCGTATGACTCCCATTCATCAGGAGGTGATTCGCTTCCTGGTACTGTATAATTTACATGATGTCTTAGTGCTTGGTCTGCCATTTTTACAAACTCATAACCCAGTCTTGGACTGGAAAACGATGTCTGTGTTAAGCTGGGGATGTCAGGGGGTTCATGATGATGCACCTCCGATTTCTATCGCTTCATCTACTCCTTCTGAGGTTCCTGTATTTTTGTCTGATTATCGGGATGTTTTTGAGGAGCCTAAGCTCAATTCACTTCCTCCTCACAGGGATTGCGATTGTGCTATAGATTTGATTCCTGGCAGTAAATTTCCTAAAGGACGTTTGTTCAATCTGTCAGTGCCAGAGCATACTGCTATGCGGGATTATGTTAAGGACTCCTTGGAAAAGGGACATATCCGTCCATCTTTGTCCCCTTTGGGAGCAGGTTTTTTTTTCGTGGCCAAAAAAGATGGTTCCTTGAGGCCTTGTATAGATTACCGTCTTTTGAATAAGATTACAGTCAAATATCAGTATCCTTTGCCATTGTTGACTGATTTGTTCGCTCGCATTAAGGGGGCTAAATGGTTCACTAAGATTGATCTTCGGGGTGCGTATAATCTTGTGCGGATAAAGCAGGGTGATGAGTGGAAAACCGCATTTAATACGCCTGAGGGCCATTTTGAGTATTTGGTGATGCTTTTTGGACTTTCTAATGCTCCTTCTGTCTTCCAGTCCTTTATGCACGATATTTTCCGTGAATATCTGGATAAATTTATGATTGTGTATTTGGATGATGTTTTGTTTTTTTCTGATGACTGGGAGTCCCATGTTCAGCAGGTCAGGAAGGTGTTTCAGGTCCTTCGGGCCAATTCTTTGTTTGTAAAAGGTTCAAAGTGTCTCTTTGGAGTCCAGAAGATTTCTTTTTTGGGGTATATTTTTTCCCCTTCTACTATTGAGATGGATCCCGTCAAGGTTCAGGCTATTTGTGACTGGACGCAGCCTACATCTCTTAAGAGTCTACAGAAGTTCTTGGGCTTTGCTAATTTTTATCGTCGTTTCATAACTAATTTTTCTAGTGTTGTTAAAGGGAACCTGTCACCTGAATTTGGCGGGACCAGTTTTGGGTCATATGGGCGGAGTTTTCGGGTGTTTGATTCACCCTTTCCTTACCTGCTGGCTGCATGCTGGCCGAAATATTGGATTGAAGTTCATTCTCTGTCCTCCATAGTACACGCCTGTGCAAGGTAAGATTACTTTGCGCAGGTGTGTACTACGGAGGACAGAGAATGAACTTCAATCCAATATTGCAGCCAGCATGCAGCCAGCAGGTAAGGAAAGGGTGAATCAAACACCCAAAAACTCCGCCCATATGACCCAAAACCAGTCCCGCCAAATTCAGGTGACAGGTTCCCTTTAAGCCTTTGACGGATTTGACTAAGAAGGGTGCTGATGTTGCTGATTGGTCTCCTGCGGCTGTGGAGGCCTTTCAGGAACTTAAGCGCCGGTTTTCTTCTGCTCCTGTGTTGCGTCAGCCAGATGTTTCGCTTCCTTTTCAGGTTGAGGTTGATGCTTCCGAGATTGGAGCGGGGGCGGTTTTGTCGCAGAGAAGCTCCGATTGCTCAGTGACGAAGCCATGTGCGTTCTTTTCTAGAAAGTTTTCGCCCACTGAGCGGAATTATGATGTTGGTAATCGGGAGCTTTTGGCCATGAAGTGGGCATTTGAGGAGTGGCGTCATTGGCTTGAGGGTGCTAGACATCGTGTGGTGGTCTTGACTGATCACAAAAATCTGATTTACCTTGAGTCTGCCAAGCGTCTGAATCCCAGACAGGCTCGTTGGTCACTGTTTTTCTCCCGTTTCGATTTTGTGGTTTCATACCTGCCAGGTTCAAAGAATGTGAAGGCGGATGCTCTTTCTAGGAGTTTTGTGTCTGACTCCCCTGGAAATTCTGAGCCCACTGGTATCCTTAGGGATGGGGTGATTTTGTCGGCTGTCTCCCCAGATTTGCGACGTGCTTTGGAAGAGTTTCAGGCGGATAAACCTGATCGTTGTCCGCCTGAAAGACTGTTTGTTCCGGATAATTGGACCAGTAGAGTCATCTCCGAGGTCCATTCTTCTGTGTTGGCAGGTCATCCTGGAATATTTGGTACTAGAGACTTGGTGGCCAGGTCTTTTTGGTGGCCTTCCTTGTCGAGGGATGTGCGTTCTTTTGTGCAGTCTTGTGAAGTTTGCGCTCGGGCTAAGCCTTGCTGTTCTCGGGCCAGTGGATTGTTGTCACCTTTGCCTATCCCGAAGAGGCCTTGGACGCACATTTCCATGGACTTTATTTCGGATCTCCCTGTCTCTCAAAAAATGTCCGTCATCTGGGTTGTGTGTGACCGCTTTTCTAAGATGGTTCATCTGGTACCCTTGCCTAAGTTACCTTCCTCCTCTGAGTTGGTCCCTCTGTTTTTTTCAGAACGTGGTTCGTTTGCATGGGATTCCGGAGAACATCGTTTCTGACAGGGGATCCCAGTTTGTGTCCAGATTTTGGCGGACGTTCTGTGCTAAGATGGGCATTGATTTGTCCTTTTCGTCTGCATTCCATCCTCAGACGAATGGCCAGACGGAATGAACTAATCAGACCTTGGAAACTTATTTAAGGTGTTTTGTTTCTGCTGATCAAGATGATTGGGTTACCTTTTTGCCGCTTGCCGAATTTGCCCTTAATAATCGGGCTAGTTCTGCTACCTTGGTTTCTCCTTTCTTTTGTAATTCGGGGTTTCATCCTCGTTTTTCCTCTGGTCAGGTGGAGCCTTCTGATTGTCCTGGAGTGGACATGGTGGTGGATAGATTGCATCAGATTTGGAGTCATGTGGTGGACAATTTGAAGTTGTCCCAGGAGAGGGCTCAGCAGTTTGCTAATCGCCGTCGCCGCGTGGGTCCTCGACTCCATGTTGGGGACTTGGTGTGGTTGTCTTCTCGTTTTGTTCCTATGAAGGTCTCTTCTCCTAAGTTCAAGCCTCGGTTCATCGGTCCCTATAGGATCTTGGAAATTCTTAACCCTGTGTCGTTTCGTTTGGATCTCCCGGCATCGTTTGCTATTCATAATGTTTTCCATCGGTCGTTGTTGCGGAGGTATGAGGTACCTGTTGTTCCTTCGCTTGAACCTCCTGCTCCGGTGCTGGTGGAGGGAGAATTGGAGTATGTTGTGGAGAAGATCTTGGATTCTCGTGTTTCCAGACGGAAACTCCAATATTTGGTCAAGTGGAAGGGTTATGGTCAGGAGGATAATTCTTGGGTGGTTGCCTCTGATGTTCAAGCTGCTGATTTGGTCCGTGCGTTTCATAGGGCTCATCCTGGTCGCCCTGGTGGTTCTCGTGAGGGTTCAGTGACCCCTCCTCAAGGGGGGGGTACTGTTGTGGATTCTGTGTTTGGGCTCCCTCTGGTGGTTACAGATGGTACTGGGTGACTTGTGTTTTCTGCGGTCTCTGGTGTCCACCTGTTCTATCAGGATATGGGAGTTTCCTATTTAACCTGGCTTTCTTGTCATTTCCTCGCCGGCTATCAATGTAATCAGTGTGTCTTGTTACCTCTGCTTCCCGCTTCTGTAATCTTCAGGACAAGCTAAGTTTTTGATTTTCCTGTTCCACGTTTTGCTTAATTTTTGTCTTAGTCCAGCTTGCAGATATGTGATTCCTTTTTGCTGGTTGCTCTAGTGGGCTGATATTACTCCTCATGTTCCATGAGTTGGCACATGAGTTCAAGTAATTTCAGGATGGTTTTTTGTAGGGTTTTTCGCTGACCGCGCAGTTCACTTTTGTATCCTCTGCTATCTAGCTTTAGCGGGCCTCATTTTGCTGAATCTGTTTTCATAACTACGTATGTGCTTTCCTCTCATTTCACCGTCATTACATGTGGGGGGCTGCTATTTCTGTGGGGTGTTTCTCTGGAGGCAAGAGAGGTCTGTGTTTCTTCTAATAGGGGAAGTTAGTCCTTCGGCTGGCGCGAGACGTCTAGGAATCATCGTAGGCACGTTCCCCGGCTACAGCTAGTTGTGTGTTAGGTTCAGGATCGCGGTCAGCTCAGTTTCCATCACCCTAGAGCTTGTTTTGTTTTTTGTGCTTGTCCTTTTGTGATCCCCTGCCATTGGGATCATGACACATATCCAGCTCCATTGTTCCATGCTGCTCCAGATACCAACCAGCATATCCAGCTCCATTGTTCCACACTGCTCCAGATGCCAACCAGCATATTCAGCTCCATTGTTCCATACTGCTCCAGATACCATTCAGCATTTCCAGTTCTGCTGTTCCACACTGCTGCAGATACCAACCATATATCCAGCTCCATTGTTCCATGCTGCTCCAGATACCAACCAGCATATCCAGCTCCATTGTTCCACGCTGCTCCAGATGCCAACCAGCATATCCAGCTCTGCTGTTCCACACCACTCCATATACCAACCAGCATATTCAGCTCCATTGTTCCATACAGCTCCAGATACCATTCAGCATTTCCAGTTCTGCTGTTCCACACTGCTCCAGATACCAACCAGCATATCCAGCTCTATTGTTCCATGCTGCTCCAGATGCCAACCAGCATATCCAGCTCCATTGTTCCATGCTGCTCCAGATACCAACCAGCATATCCAGCTCCATTGCTCCTTGCTGCTCCAGATGCCAACCAGCATATTCAGCTCTGATGTTCTATACTGCTCCAGATACCAACCAGCATATCCAGCTCCATTGTTCCAGGCTGCTCCAGATACCAACCAGCATATTCAGCTCCATTGTTCCATACTGCTCCAGATACCATTCAGCATTTCCAGTTCTGCTGTTCCACACTGCTCCAGATACCAACCAGCATATCCAGCTCCATTGTTCCATGCTGCTCCAGATACCAACCAGCATATCCAGCTCCATTGTTCCACACTGCTCCAGATGCCAACCAGCATATTCAGCTCCATTGTTCCATACTTGCTCCAGATACCATTCAGCATTTCCAGTTCTGCTGTTCCACACTGCTGCAGATACCAACCATATATCCAGCTCCATTGTTCCATGCTGCTCCAGATACCAACCAGCATATCCAGCTCCATTGTTCCACGCTGCTCCAGATGCCAACCAGCATATTCAGCTCTGCTGTTCCACACTGCTCCAGATACCAACCAGCATATCCAGCTCCATTGTTCCACGCTTCTCCAGATACAAACTAGCATATTAAGCTTTGCTGTTCCACACTGCTCCATATACCAACCAGCATATTCAGCTCCATTGTCCCATGCTGATCCAGGTATCAACTAGCATATCCTGCTCTGCTGTTCCACACTGATCCAGATACCAATCCACATATCCAGCTCCATTGTTCCATGCTGCTCCACATACCAACCAGCATATCCTGCTCTGCTGTTTTACGCTGCTCCAGATACCAACCAGCATATGCAGCTGTGGATTCAGTAGGGGTCTGCACAAACAGCTCTGGAGGACCAGTCATGTACATGGTGAAGATGATTGATTTCCCCTGTGTAATTCTTCTTTTCAGCTGCTGCAGAGGAGCCATATGAAAATTGAAATTGTGCCAAATAGAGACATTTCTTTGGTTTATTGTGTATTCACATAATAGAATATTTAGTGAAAGTGAGACATTGTAAAAAGGAATCCCATCACTTTTGTAGGTATGTCACACTGGTGATGATGCCCAGTAAGCTGCATCCTTCTCTTTGTCCAGCAGAGGGCGCACTGCTGCTCTTCACATTGGCAGGAGGTTCTACATCCGCGGTGTGAACGGAGGCGCCGCTTTATATTCTATAGACTGAATGTGGAGCGTTAAAAACCCAAGGTCAGACCTGCATCCTACACAATGTGTCACTGGAACGCACAGTTCTGCTGTGAAGGACGGCGCCTACTGTATTAGTAGTAAGTCTGCAGAACATGAAATAAGAAATATCAATGTAAAAATGGAAAAAATGCACTAATGGGAGATGCACCTAATAATTAACTGCTGACATACTTGCTATCTATCTATTGTGAGGGGTTGACACGCTTAGCTGCTTCTTCAGGTAACACAGGAACACTTTGGTGGTGAAACACCTGGTGGTTTATTAACGTCAGCATTCACCAAGGCAAAAGCAGAGTCTTCCTGGCTTAAAGGAAAACGAAACAACTAAGGGTATGTGCACACGATGCAGATTTTGCTGCAGATCCGCAGTGTTTCCGCAGTTGCGGGCCCGCAGCAGTTTCCTATGAGTTTACAGTACAAAGTAAACCTATGGGAAACCAAAAATGCTGTACACATGCTGCACAACTGCTCCAATAGAAAACCGCAGGTGTAAAACCGCAGAAAAACTGCGGTAAATCCGCAGCGGTTTTGCACTGCGGATTTAGCAAATCCACTGCGGAAAAATCCACAGTGGACCAGAATATGTGTGCACATAGCCTAAAGTATCACAGAGTCCTTTCTCTCCAGGTTCCAACCTGCAGTTATCCCCACAGTCGTTAGCTCCTCCAGGAGCTATCGGGGAGTCCTGCTCTCCCAAGTAACAAACACCACTGACTCTCATGGCCAGGTATTAACAACCCATGTGATGTCACATGACCTTGACATCACACAGGTCCTGTTAGGATTCTGCAGAAAGAGATATGCTGGACCCCTTCCCACCCGCTCTATGGAGGCCCAGTAAAACCAGCCCATAGCATAGGTTCGTATTAACCCTCTCAGCAATTAGTGTGCTGGAGGCAAAAACACTCTGGTTTTACATCACTGACCACAGCATGTGCAGTGACACATATCTCCCTTCACATACTATACCACTATCTATCCATCTATCTACCTATCTATCTATTATCCATCTATCTATTAATCTATTATCTATCTATTATATATCATCTATCTATCATCTATCTATTATCTATGTGGATCACCCCCAGACACAGGGCCACAGGTTACTCGGTACCGGTCCTTTCTGTCTCAGTTCTGGGGTTGTCACGGTGGCTGGACCCAGTCCGTGACCCTGCTAAGGGGCGTCCAATAAAGGGTGATAGGAGTCTGTCAAGGTTTCATGACGCCACCTGTGGTGTTCGGTCAGGATGACCGACGCTGCTTGGGGCCCGCTGGGGTGATGGAATGGCAGCTAGATGGTATAACTTCCCACAGGTGAAGTATGTCCCCAGGGCTTCCCAGTGATGTAGATGGTGATGGTGTGAGGTGCAGACAATAACAAGGACACAAGGTTGCAGTCTCTTTACTTCTTTACTGAAGACTTCAGGATCCGCAATCCAGAGCACGTATAACAGGGCTATCTGAGACCGGCCGGTCCGATGGGCACTTCCAGAGTTCCCTTTGCAGGTGGAAATCGTTGCCCACCAATAGCGCCTGTGTGTTGTAGTCCTATCCTGCTGAGCATTCGGAATAGTCCTCACAACTTCTGTTCTCGTTCGTTTGTACTTTCTAGTTCTCTTTATTTCTCTCTCGTTAGTTCCAGATGTTACTAGTTTCTCGTTCCCCAGGTATGTTTTGGCTAGGACGCACCCGTATGACGGGAAGGCTCGGAGCTCTTCCGGGACCCTAGAGACGCCCCTCTTCATGCGTTGCCCCCTATGTCTTCGTAGGTGTAGTAAGGTAGACAGCCAACCTATAATTAACTGTCCTGCGGAGTTCGAAGTAAGGCCTAGAGTCAGTTACTTCCTCGGTGTTCCGGCCACCGGCTACGCGCCTCAGTAGGATGTTGCCTCGGTCTCACGGCACGACTCCTACTGGCTCTCCTTTGTGCTTGATCTCGTTTCTCACTGTTCCACAATACCCTTCGCTTCGTGTCTCTTTCTTAGGATACCGCCGCAAGGTAGTGCAGGTGCGGTTCCGTAACGTTCTGCTCTGTTCGCTAGGCACCTGCCAGGTTCCCACGCCCGACAGGGACCCCCCTGTGTCTTCTCCCTGCCACGGGATGTTGCCTGAATCCAACCCAGTCAGCTTCTGACTAACTTCCTCCCCGACCCCTGGTTTTACCAGTGTGAGGAGTGGCCCAATAAATAAAGCCTTTTTCTCCCCCTAGTGGCCGGAGTGTGAAGTGTAATGTGTTCTGGTGATACCTGGTCAGTAGAATTCCTTCAGTGCCATCAGACGTACCGCTACTCGCTTTGGGGCCATACTGCAACGACCAGGTCTCTGGGGCGCTGCATATCTATCTATCTATCTATCTATCTATCTATCTATCTATCTATTATCTATCATCTATCTATGATCTATCTCTCCTCTATATATTATCTATCTATTATCCATCTATCTATTAATCTATCTATCTATCTATCTATCTATCTATTATCTATCAATCTATCTATCTATAATAATAATAATAATAATAATTTTATTTATATAGCGCCAACATATTCCGCAGCGCTTTACAAATTATAGAGGGGACTTGTACAGACAATAGACATTACAGCATAACAGAAATACAGTTCAAAACAGATACCAGGAGGAATAAGGGCCCTGCTCGCAAGCTTACAAACTATGAGGAAAAGGGGAGGCACGAGAGGTGGATGGTAACAAGTGCTATAGTTATTCGGACTGGCCATAGTGGGAACCTTTTTTTTTTTTTAAATTAAATAGGCCACACAGGGATCGTTAGGTTAATTCATTGAGGCGGTAGGCCAGTCTGAACAAATGAGTTTTTAGGGTACGCTTAAAACTGTGGGGATTGGGGATTAATTGTATTAACCTAGGTAGTGCATTCCAAAGAATTGTTGCAGCACGTGTAAAGTCTTGGAGACGGGAGTGGGAGGTTCTGATTATTGAGGATGCTAACCTGAGGTCATTAGCAGAGCAGAGGGCACGGGTATGGTGGTAGACTAAGACCAGAGAGGAGATGTAGGGTGGTGCTGAGCTATGGAGTGCTTTGTGGATGAGGGTAGTAGTTTTGTACTGGATTCTGGAGTGGATGGGTAGCCAGTGTAATGACTGGCACAGGGTAGAGGCATCGGTGTAACGGTTGGTGAGGAATATGATCCTGGCTGCAGCATTCAGGACAGATTGGAGTGGGGAGAGTTTTGCAAGAGGGAGGCCGATTAGTAGAGAGTTACAATAGTCCAGACGAGAATGAATAAGTGAAACAGTAAGAGTTTTTGCAGAATTGAAAGTAAGAAAAGGGCGAATTCTAGAAATGTTTTTGAGATGCAGGTAAGAAGAGCGAGCCAGTGATCGGATGTAGGGGGTGAATGAAAGGTCAGAATCAAGGATGACCCCAAGGCAGCGGGCATGTTGCTTTGGAGTAATGGTGGAACCGCACACGGAGATGGCAATGTCAGGCAAAGGCAGGTTAATAGAGGGGGAGAACACGAGGATCTATCTATCTATCTATCTATCTATCTATCTATCTATCTATCTATCTATCATCTATCTATCTATTATCTATCTATCTATCTATCTATCTATCTATCTATCTATCTATCTATCTATCTATCTTTCTATCTATCTATCTCCTAAGGAAGGTTTTCTTACCATTCATTAAGTGTTAATGTTCTCATGTCATCAGCCATAGGAAACCTTTTTGGCGTATCGCGGACCCCTATTATTCTTCCCCTTCTGTTTAGTATCAGGGTCCTGTCTGGACTGGCCGCCCCCCACCCCCCACTTTCCCCCCTGGCCAGTTCATTTACAGAACACCCACCAGCTGCGTTGTTTTAGGGGTCCCATAAACTCTATGACCACACACGTCGCGGAGGCGACCGCTCACTAATGTTATGGACTCGTCACTTTTGTTCTTCTGGGCTCTATAAAGTGTTTCAGAACAATCCTGCAGATTCCTGTGCGAGCGCTGCGGCCGGACTTTACTGCCTCGCTCTGCGCACACTTCCTGCCTCCCCCCAATACATAATACACTCAGATTTAATATTAACTCGAGTGACTGAATCTTAATGAAATTATATAGAGCCGACTCCAATTCATATACTGAGAATATATGGTGGAGGAGGTGGGAGGTTCGAAACTCCTATTTTTGGCATAAAAAAAGGAACAAATCACTTTTATACGTGGAGATTTATTTCAGGGTTGTTACAGCTGGAACTGTTTTTATTCCTATTACTTTAATAACATTTACATTTACATTTTGGGGACGTTTTTGGCTGCAGTACCAATGGAGACCAGTTGGTGGCCATCACGCCCTATGTACAGAGCGCAGTGACAATGGCCCAGACACAATTTCATTCATGGACTGTATCCTAATGAATTCATGTAACACAAGTGTCCGACTTATGTTATTATTACATTAGTTTGGTTGATTTTTTTTTTACTGTTTGTAACAACATGAGAAGTTTAATTTTCATCGAAAACTTGATTGTGTGTGCACTGGCCGAGCGTATATAGATTAGATATACCGCTAGGTGGCGCTGTAACCATACCGCCAGACTTTGAAAGTGATCGGAAAGAGGGGCACAGAGTGCATAGTGTGCCGCCACAAGTTTTATTTCATGCTGATACATATTGCTCCTCCTAGTGAAGCCTACTAGTGTTCCCACAGCATGGTACCACTTTCATGTCCCTCACAGTGCCCCCCACATTGTCTAATGCTCCCAAAGCTCCACACTCATGGTATTTGGGGCACTGATGGGCAACATATTGTGTGAAGGACACTGTGAGGTATTATATTGTGTAAGGGGACATCATACTGTGTGATGAGTACTGAGGGGGCATCATACTGTGTGATGAGTACTGAGGGGGCATCATACTGTGTGATGAGTACTGAGGGGGCATCATACTGTGTGATGAGTACTGAGGGGGCATCATACTGTGTGATGAGTACTGAGGGGGCATCATACTGTGTGATGAGTACTGAGGGGGCATCATACTGTGTGATAAGTACTGAGGGGGCATCATACTGTGTGATGAGTACTGAGGGGGCATCATACTGTGTGATGAGTACTGAGGGGGCATCATACTGTGTGATGAGTACTGAGGGGGCATCATACTGTGTGATGAGTACTGAGGGGGCATCATACTGTGTGATGAGTACTGAGGGGGCATCATACTGTGTGATGAGTACTGAGGGGGCATCATACTGTGTGATGAGTACTAAGAGGGCATCATACTGTGTGAGGTGTTGTGGGGACATCATACTGTGCAAGGGGCACTGGGGGACATCATACTGTGTGAGGGTAGGGGTGTAACTACAACAGGTGCAGGGGTTGCAATCGCATCTGGGCCCTCAAGCCTAGGCGGCCCTAAAAGTCCCTTTAGACTATAGAAAAAGACTATTGCTATTAAACATTTAAAATATTTTGGGGGCGCAGTTGGAGCTTTCACATCAGGGCCCATGAATTTCAAGTTACGCCACTGGTGAGGGGAACTGTGAGGCGTTATATTGTGTAAGGGGACATCATACTGTGTGATGGGTACTGAGGGGGCATCATACTGTGTGATGGGTACTGAGGGGGCATCATACTGTGTGATGGGTACTGAGGGGGCATCATAATGTGTGAAGGGAACTGTGAGGCGTTATATTGTGTAAGGGGACATCATACTGTGTGATGGGTACTGAGGGGGCATCATACTGAGTGATGGGTACTGAGGGGGCATCATACTGTGTGATGGGTACTGAGGGGGCATCATACTGTGTGATGAGTACTGAGGGGGCATCATAATGTGTGAAGGGAACTGTGAGGCGTTATATTGTGTAAGGGGACATCATACGGTGTGATGGGTACTGAGGGGGCATCATACTGTGTGATGGGTACTGAGGGGGCATCATACTGTGTGATGGGTACTGAGGGGCATCATACTGTGTGATGGGTACTGAGGGGGCATCATAATGTGTGAAGGGAACTGAGGTGTTATGTTGTGTAAGGGGACATCATACTGTGTGATGGGTACTGAGGGGGCATCACAATGTGTAAGGGGACATCATACTGTGTGATGGGTACTGAGGGGGCATCATACTGTGTGATGGGTACTGAGGGGGCATCATAATGTGTGAAGGGAACTGTGAGGTGTTATATTGTGTAAGGGGACATCATATTGTGTGATGGCTACTGAGGGGGCATCATACTGAAGGTGTTGTGGGGACATCATATTGTGTGAGGGACACTGTGATGCATTAGATGGTGTGAGGGGCACTGAGGAGACATGACATTGTTTGGGAGCACTGAGGAGCATAATTTTCTATGTGGGATACTGAGGAGGCATTGTGCTGTGTGTTAGGGGTCTGTGTGGTCATCATACTGTGTGGTGATCTGTGGGGGCATCATACTATGTGGAGGGTCAGTGGGGGTTTAATACCATGAGAGCCCCATCAGTGCCTTACACAGAGCATGATGCCCACACCCAGTGTGATACCCTTTAGTGCCCCCCATACAGTATGATGCCCCTCAGGGCCCCTCACACACTGTCGCCATTCACTTTCATACATTATGATGCCCCACAACCCTTCACACACAATCAGATGCCCCCACACACAAGTCCCCACAGTGGCATCACACAAGCATCCCTCTTGCCTGAGTGTCCTGCCAAAGTCATGAGACCCAAAGGTCCTTGCAAATCCGGAGACTAAATGGATCTAGGTTCTTTCCTGTTCCACCATTATACTCATTGACATTGCGAGTAGTCTGAGCCTTTTAGTTTTTTTGTTGCCTTTTCACTGTAAAGACGCCCTGTGTGAATGCGCCATCATAGCAGCTACTTTTGCAGAAGTCGATGGCACTCAGCTTTCCTGGACTCCTGCAGGGCAGATTTATCATTGCTGTGATCCTGGGGCAGCGCTATACGAGGCGCCGCTTCATTCTTTTTTTTTTTATAGTAATCCAGACTGATTGGATTATTTGCTTATCTAAAAATAAACCTTTATTTTTACACTCCGAGCTTTTACCGGATTTGTAAATCTTCTGAATGAAGCCGGGGAGCGCCGGATAAATTTAGAAATGACCTATTTTTTTTTTTTTTTTATTATTAGAAAAGCTTCAGATTAAACAGACAGGAAACCTTAATGGCTCGTTGTAATCCCGTCCCCTTCATTCACTGCGGATTCTAGTCAGTAATAAAGTTTAGAGATTTGCCACCGGGGTGTAATTATATTACTCAGCCCCTAGTTTGGCATCTGGTGTCACTTAGAAGAGAAGTGATGACTACAAATGTTTTCCAGAATTTATGAATGATGGGGACGGAATAATGAGCTCGGAAAATACCAAATATAACGAGTGGGAATCGCCCAATCTAAATAATCAGAAATAATAAAATAGTGGCTGCCTGCTGTCACCACTAGGGGGAGCTCACTGCTTGTGCTCAATTGTGGCTGTGAAAATCACTCCCCCTAGTGGTGACTGCACGAACATACCATTAACATGGAATAGTCCCAAATTTGCCTGGACTTTCTCTAATTTTCAGAACCAATAATGGCAAAATTGCTCAATTTCAGGGCCGAAATGGGGAAAGGCTTATGTAAAGGCCACGAAAATGTTTTTTTTTTTTTTCATGTTCCAGAGTTGTTCCTGTGGGGAGGGACTTAACACTATTAATCGAGATGTTGCGAAAGCTGCCTCTCCCCATTGAAGTTAATGGAACTGAACTGCAATACCAGACACAACCTTTAGACTGGAGTGGTGCTGTTTTTGGAAGAATGTAGCTTTGTTAAAGGGATATAGAGGGAGTAATTACCCATAGGCCCTGTTGTACCTTTTGCTATTTAAGGACGGTGTTTTTCTCAATGGCTCAAGTTTTGATGGCCCTGTTGCAAATTTTTGCAATGTAAGTTACACCCCTACCTCCTGGGCAATGGTAAGAACAGATACCGCAAATTGATTTTTTTATCTGCTACTACAAAGCCAAAATAAAACTGTAAAATGGACACTTGTGATTGTCCTGGGATGGGGAAGGGTCAGAATTCAGGCAGGAAGGTGACCCGGTGGAGGGGATCCGTGACCCAAATTAATCGGAGCCTGTTTCCTGTTCTTGGAGATAGCGCCCTCCACATTTCCCTCCTGATCTCTGACCTCTTCTTACGTCTGTGGTGTAACATCCGCTATTGTCTGTCTTGCTTTTTTATTATCTTTCACATAATAAAAGTTCAAAGAACAGTAAAAAACAAAACAATAACTGAAAGCAAATCGCTGACTGATCCCGAGCCTGGGGCTCACCGGGAAAATAGGGCTAATAGATGACTGGTCAGATACTACAGGGAATCTGGAGCGATGTCTGTGCCCCCCCATAATATGGAGAAATAAAGAAGCCACATCAAATGTCCAAACTGATAGAGCTGTCAGTACATTGTACAGGAGGAGGAGGAGGTGAGCTGTGACATCACCTATTGTGAATGGTGGATCCTGTGTTATCTACTGTATATAGAGGTGTTATCAGTCATTGTACAGGAGGAGGAGGAGGTGAGCTGTGACATCACCTATTGTGAATGGTGGATCCTGTGTTATCTACTGTATATAGAGGTGTTATCAGTCATTATACAGGAGGAGGAGGTGAGCTGTGATATCACCTATTGTGAATGGTGGATCCAGTGTTATCTACTGTATATAGAGGTGTTATCAGTCATTGTACAGGAGGAGGAGGTGAGCTGTGACATCACCTATTGTGAATGGTGGATCCTGTGTTATCTACTGTATATAGAGGTGTTATCAGTCATTGTACAGGAGGAGGAGGTGAGCAGTGACATCACCTATTGTGAATGGTGGATCCTGTGTTATCTACTGTATATAGAGGTGTTATCAGTTATTGTACAGGAGGAGGAGGAGGTGAGCTGTAACATCACCTATTGTGAATGGTGGATCCTGTGTTCTCTACTGTATATAGAGGTGTTATCAGTCATTGTACAGGAGGAGGAGGTGAGCTGTGATATCACCTATTGTGAATGGTGGATCCTGTGTTATCTACTGTATATAGAGGTGTTATCAGTCATTGTACAGGAGGAGGTGAGCTGTGACATCACCTATTGTGAATGGTGGATCCTGTGTTATCTGCTGTATATAGAGGTGTTATCAGTCATTGTACAGGAGGAGGAGGTGAGCTGTGACATCACCTATTGTGAATGGTGGATCCTGTATTATCTACTGTATATAGAGGTGTTATCAGTCATTGTACATGAGGAGGAGGTGAGCTGTGACATCACCTATTGTGAATGGTGGATCCTGTGTTATCTACTGTAAATAAAGGTGTTATCAGTTATTGTACAGGAGGAGGAGGTACGCTGTGACATCACCTATTGTGAATGGTGGATCCTGTGTTATCTACTGTATATAGAGGTGTTACCAGTTATTGTACAGGAAGAGGAGAAGGTGAGCTGTGACATCACCTATTGTGAATGGTGGATCCTGTGTTATCTACTGTATATAGAGGTGTTATCACAGTCATTGTACAGGAGGAGGAGGTGAGCTGTGACATCACCTATTGTGAATGGTGGATCCTGTGTTATCTACTGTATATAGAGGTGTTATCAGTCATTGTACAGGAGGAGGAGGTGAGCTGTGACATCCCCTATTGTGAATGGTGGATACTGTGTTATCTACTGTATATAGAGGTGTTATCAGTCATTGTACAGGAGGAGGAGGTGAGCAGTGACATCACCTATTGTGAATGGTGGATCCTGTGTTATCTACTGTATATAGAGGTGTTATCAGTCATTGTACAGGAGGAGGAGGTGAGCTGTGACATCACCTATTGTGAATGGTGGATCCTGTGTTATCTACTGTATATAGAGGTGTTATCAGTCATTGTACAGGAGGAGGAGGTGAGCTGTGACATCACCTATTGTGAATGGTGGATCCTGTGTTATCTACTGTATATAGAGGTGTTATCAGTCATTGTACAGGAGGAGGAGGTGAGCTCTGACATCACCTATTGTAAATGGTGGATGCAGTGTTATCTACTCTATATAGAGGTGTTATCAGTCATTGTACAGGAGGAGGAGGTGAGCTGTAATATCACCTATTGTGAATGGTGGATCCTGTGTTATCTACTGTATATAGAGGTGTTATCAGTCATTGTACAGGAGGAGGAGGAGGTGGTGAGCTGTGACATCACCTATTGTGAATTGTGGATCCTGTCTATCTACCAGAGAGTTGTTATCAGTCATTGTAAACTTGCAATCAGGATGTTTGAGTCTAAAAAAATTATTAAAAATACATTTAAACTCCCTCTCCAGTGATCCTTTTATTTGCCCCTTTGTTAGGGATCGTATGTGTGTGTTATGAAGGCAGTAACATACTTGTCACTTTCTCCTGGTTTCAGCAGCGTTCCATGTGACCGTATCTGTAACCTGCCGGATCACTGTGTGGAGCTGCAATTACTCTCTCAATGGAAGTCTATGAGATTCAGAATTCTGCTTTCTACCTCTCTAGTCTCTTTCTGAGTCTCATAGATTTGCACTGAGAAAATTCAAAAATTGTCAGTTGCTCCACACAGCAGATTCTATAAGTCATAGGTACATGCAGCCACAACAGAGCGGAGCACCGCAGAAAACGGGGGAAGACGGAGCCCAGTAAGAATGTTACCACCTTCACGACACATAGGGTATGTGCGCACGTTCCGGTTTTTGTGCGTTTTTTTCATGTTTTTTCACGATAAAAACGCTATAAAAACTCATTAAAAATGCATACATTATGCATCCTATCATTTAGAATGCATTCTGCAATTTTTGTGCACATGATGCGTTTTTTTCCGCGAAAAAGCATCGCGGTAAAAAAAGCATGTTCATTAATTTTGCGGGTTTTTTGCGTTTTTCCCGCTATTCTATGTATTTGGAAAAAATGCAAAACAACGCATCAAAAACGTGCAAAAACGCATCAAAAAACGCAAAATAAACGCATGCAGATTTCTGGCAGAAATGTCCAGTTTTTGTCAGGAAAATTTCTGCCAGAAATCCTGACGTGTGCACATACCCTTACACACATGATCCCTACTGTGGGGGAAAATAAAAACGTCACTGGATGTTTTAGTGCTTTTTATGAAGTATTTGGCTCTACTAGCAGAAAAAAAAATGGAAGGAGAGGTTTATAGGGATAAATCTCACTGATGAGTTCCATTTAACACTTTCAAAACCTGTTGTTTTTTTTCTTTTTTACCTTTCAAGTTTTACCTCCTTTTTTTCCCCCATGGAAACAATTTTTTTTTATTTGTAAATCGACATAGCCATATAAGGTCTTGGATTTTCCCGGAAGA
Organism: Ranitomeya imitator; assembly: GCF_032444005.1. Lineage (NCBI taxonomy): Eukaryota > Metazoa > Chordata > Amphibia > Anura > Dendrobatidae > Ranitomeya > Ranitomeya imitator. The sequence goes on from NC_091284.1 coordinate 33,496,517, forward strand.
GTTGTAGTTTTGAGTCGACTCTTAACATTCATTTTACCATGTAATGAAAAAAAATCCTAGTGGAGTGAAATTGTGAAAAAAAAGCAATTCTGCCATTGTCTTTTGGGTTTTATTTCTATGGCGTTCATTGTGTAACATTATTTTCCAGGTCAGTATGATTACAGCGATACAAAATTTATTAAAGGTGTTTATACATATAGATATAGATCGATTGCTTAATTGTATGAAAACATTCAGACCCTTGTAAAAAAAAAATTGTTCTTTGTGTTCCTGTTTTCTGTGAGCCATAACTTTTTTGATTTTATTGTTGATGGTCTTGTATCAGAACTTGTTTTTCTCACGCTGAACTGTAATTCTCAATGATAACATTTTGGGGTTTGTACGATATTTTGATCTCTTTTCATTGCATCTATTTTGGGGAATTTCTATGAAAATTCTGGCATTTTAATTCCATTTCCCCATATAACTTGTAGTTTAATGTGATTTTATCAGACATTTATGGACACGGCGATACTAAACAGATTTGTTTTTTTTTTAATTTTGTTATTCTTGAAGAGAGAAAAAGTGATGGGTGATTTAAACTTTGTTATTTTTTATAATTTTAAACCATATTTTATTAAAATTTTTGTTTACTTTTTAGTCCCCTTAGGGCCGGCCGGCCGGCATAACGTATGGCCGGCAGAGAGCCGGTAGACGCGTTATGGAGAAGTGGAGTGAAAATTGTGAAAGCAGGAGCAGTGTGAGGGGGACATTATGGAGAAGAGCAGTTGTGGGGGATATTATGGAGAGGAACAGTTTGGGAGGATATAATGGAAAGGGACAGTGTGTTTGGGGAATATAATGGAGAGAGGAAGTGTGTTTGGGGGAAAATTATGCAGCGGGGCAGTGTGTTTGAAGAGATATTATGGAGAAGAGAAGTGGGTGGAGGGGAATATTATAGAGAGGCACAGTATGGGAGGATATTATGGAGAGGGGCAGTGTGGTGGGATAGTATGGAGAGGGGCAGTGTGGTGGGATAGTATGGAGAGGGGCAGTGTGGTGGGATAGTATGGCGAGGGGCAGTGTAGTGGGATAGTATGGAGAGGGGCAGTGTAGTGGGATAGTATGGAGAGGGGTGGTGTGGTGGGATAGTATGGAGAGGGGCAGTGTGGTGGGATGGTATGGAGAGGGGCAGTGTGGTGGGATAGTATGGAGAGGGGCAGTGTGGTGGGATAGTATGGAGAGGGGCAGTGTGGTGGGATAGTATGGCGAGGGGCAGTGTGGTGGGATAGTATGGACGTTAAACTAGAAGAAGAGGGGACGGGAAGAAAAACATTAGACTCGTACAAAGACGACCCAGAAAAACATACTCAGAAGGGAGGTAAGAACATTTCTAAAACAATCCACAGTGAGGAGATTGGAACAAAACAAAATCCTCTAAACTGCATGCTCGCAAACGCCAGAAGCCTGACAAACAAGATGGAAGAACTAGAAGCAGAAATATCTACAGGTAACTTTGACATAGTGGGAATAACCGAGACATGGTTAGATGAAAGCTATGACTGGGCAGTTAACTTACAGGGTTACAGTCTGTTTAGAAAGGATCGTAAAAATCGGAGAGGAGGAGGGGTTTGTCTCTATGTAAAGTCTTGTCTAAAGTCCACTTTAAGGGAGGATATTAGCGAAGGGAATGAAGATGTCGAGTCCATATGGGTTGAAATTCATGGAGGGAAAAATGGTAACAAAATTCTCATTGGGGTCTGTTACAAACCCCCAAATATAACAGAAAGCATGGAAAGTCTACTTCTAAAGCAGATAGATGAAGCTGCAACCCATAATGAGGTCCTGGTTATGGAGGACTTTAACTACCCGGATATTAACTGGGAAACAGAAACCTGTGAAACCCATAAAGGCAACAGGTTTCTGCTAATAACCAAGAAAAATTATCTTTCACAATTGGTGCAGAATCCAACCAGAGGAGCAGCACTTTTAGACCTAATACTATCTAATAGACCTGACAGAATAACAAATCTGCAGGTGGTTGGGCATTTAGGAAATAGCGACCACAATATTGTGCAGTTTCACCTGTCTTTCACTAGGGGGACTTGTCAGGGAGTCACAAAAACATTGAACTTTAGGAAGGCAAAGTTTGAACAGCTTAGAGATGCCCTTAATCTGGTAGACTGGGACAATATCCTCAGAAATGAGAATACAGATAATAAATGGGAAATGTTTAAGAACATCCTAAATAGGCAGTGTAAGCGGTTTATACCTTGTGGGAATAAAAGGACTAGAAATAGGAAAAACCCAATGTGGCTAAACAAAGAAGTAAGACAGGCAATTAACAGTAAAAAGAAAGCATTTGCACTACTAAAGCAGGATGGCACCATTGAAGCTCTAAAAAACTATAGGGAGAAAAATACTTTATCTAAAAAACTAATTAAAGCTGCCAAAAAGGAAACAGAGAAGCACATTGCTAAGGAGAGTAAAACTAATCCCAAACTGTTCTTCAACTATATCAATAGTAAAAGAATAAAAACTGAAAATGTAGGCCCCTTAAAAAATAGTGAGGAAAGAATGGTTGTAGATGACGAGGAAAAAGCTAACATATTAAACACCTTCTTCTCCACGGTATTCACGGTGGAAAATGAAATGCTAGGTGAAATCCCAAGAAACAATGAAAACCCTATATTAAGGGTCACCAATCTAACCCAAGAAGAGGTGCGAAACCGGCTAAATAAGATTAAAATAGATAAATCTCCGGGTCCGGATGGCATACACCCACGAGTACTAAGAGAACTAAGTAATGTAATAGATAAACCATCATTTCTTATTTTTAGTGACTCTATAGCGACAGGGTCTGTTCCGCAGGACTGGCGCATAGCAAATGTGGTGCCAATATTCAAAAAGGGCTCTAAAAGTGAACCTGGAAATTATAGGCCAGTAAGTCTAACCTCTATTGTTGGTAAAATATTTGAAGGGTTTCTGAGGGATGTTATTCTGGATTATCTCAATGAGAATAACTGTTTAACTCCATATCAGCATGGGTTTATGAGAAATCGCTCCTGTCAAACCAATCTAATCAGTTTTTATGAAGAGGTAAGCTATAGACTGGACCACGGTGAGTCATTGGACGTGGTATATCTCGATTTTTCCAAAGCGTTTGATACCGTGCCGCACAAGAGGTTGGTACACAAAATGAGAATGCTTGGTCTGGGGGAAAATGTGTGTAAATGGGTTAGTAACTGGCTTAGTGATAGAAAGCAGAGGGTGGTTATAAATGGTATAGTCTCTAACTGGGTCGCTGTGACCAGTGGGGTACCGCAGGGGTCAGTATTGGGACCTGTTCTCTTCAACATATTCATTAATGATCTGGTAGAAGGTTTACACAGTAAAATATCGATATTTGCAGATGATACAAAACTATGTAAAGCAGTTAATACAAGAGAAGATAGTATTCTGCTACAGATGGATCTGGATAAGTTGGAAACTTGGGCTGAAAGGTGGCAGATGAGGTTTAACAATGATAAATGTAAGGTTATACACATGGGAAGAGGGAATCAATATCACCATTACACACTGAACGGGAAACCACTGGGTAAATCTGACAGGGAGAAGGACTTGGGGATCCTAGTTAATGATAAACTTACCTGGAGCAGCCAGTGCCAGGCAGCAGCTGCCAAGGCAAACAGGATCATGGGGTGCATTAAAAGAGGTCTGGATACACATGATGAGAGCATTATACTGCCTCTGTACAAATCCCTAGTTAGACCGCACATGGAGTACTGTGTCCAGTTTTGGGCACCGGTGCTCAGGAAGGATATAATGGAACTAGAGAGAGTACAAAGGAGGGCAACAAAATTAATAAAGGGGATGGGAGAACTACAATACCCAGATAGATTAGCGAAATTAGGATTATTTAGTCTAGAAAAAAGACGACTGAGGGGCGATCTAATAACCATGTATAAGTATATAAGGGGACAATACAAATATCTCGCTGAGGATCTGTTTATACCAAGGAAGGTGACGGGCACAAGGGGGCATTCTTTGCGTCTGGAGGAGAGAAGGTTTTTCCACCAACATAGAAGAGGATTCTTTACTGTTAGGGCAGTGAGAATCTGGAATTGCTTGCCTGAGGAGGTGGTGATGGCGAACTCAGTCGAGGGGTTCAAGGGAGGCCTGGATGTCTTCCTGGAGCAGAACAATATTGTATCATACAATTATTAGGTTCTGTAAAAGGACGTAGATCTGGGGATTTATTATGACGGAATATAGGCTGAACTGGATGGACAAATGTCTTTTTTCGGCCTTACTAACTATGTTACTATGTATGTATGGAGTGGGGCAGTGTGGTGGGATAGTATGGAGAGGGGCAGTGTGGTGGGATAGTATGGAGAGGGGCAGTGTGGTGGGATAGTATGGAGATGGGCAGTGTGGTGGGATAGTATGGAGAGGGGCAGTGTGGTGGGATAGTATGGAGAGGGGCAGTGTGGTGGGATAGTATGGCGAGGGGCAGTGTGGTGGGATAGTATGGAGAGGGGCAGTGTGGTGGGATACTATGGAGAGGGGCAGTGTGGTGGGATAGTATGGAGAGGGGCAGTGTGGTGGGATAGTATGGAGAGGGGCAGTGTGGTGGGATAGTATGGCGAGGGGCAGTGTGGTGGGATAGTATGGAGAGGGGCAGTGAGGTGGGATAGTATGGCGAGGGGCAGTGTAGTGGGATAGTATGGAGAAGGGCAGTGTGGTGGGATAGTATGGAGAGGGGCAGTGTGGTGGGATAGTATGGAGAGGGGCAGTGTGGTGCGATAGTATGGAGAGGGGCAGTGTGGTGGGGATAGTATGGAGAGGGGCAGTGTGGTGGGATATTATGGAGAGGGGGAGTGTAGTGGGTTATTATGGAAAGAAGCAGTGTCAAAGACACATTATGGAGAGGAGCAGTGTGTAGGGGTGATATTATAATAAAAAGTGTTGTCTTAAGTGCTTCAACCTGTATGGGAGTATATAGTGTACATAATGGTCTCCTATGAAACCCAACTTGTGAGTAAGCTTCATTGGAGTGCAAAGACAACAACTATGAAGGTCTTTAAGCAGGTACTCCCTGGCTGCCATGGTATCTCATTAGCACCCCGCATTTGTATTGACAGGGCCGATGGGAGTCAATATGGTGATTTACAGGAGCATCTAAATTGTTAAACAGCAGCAATCAGAGCTCAGCTCCTGTCATTTATTTTCCAGATACCAGCTGTGGAACTCTTCCTGCACCTCCCACTAGAGGGAGCTCGCTGCTTGGAGATTTTACAGCTTCCGTAGAGCTGAGCTCCCCCTAGTGGTGGCTGCAACCTATCAGAGTTTTATCATGTACTATGTGAAGTGAAGCAGTGGATTTGATGCTCCATGGAACAGATTTATCATTGTTCCTGACCAAATCTCTTTACATGTATATTCCAAATAAGGATTCTGATGTGAACGTCTCAAGTTCCTCAAAACACTGTAATTCTCCTTGACTGTAGAATGAATCTACTTTTTCACTTGCTGCCCCCCAGCCTAGGTTCATAACTTTTGGCCAAGGTCTATTGAATGACTGCACTATAGCTCCGTATCCACCACAACAGATCTGCTTGTGTAAAGTAGGGTGGAGCGCATGTCGAGAAACGAAGGATGTTTCCAGATGTTCTGAGCAGCTCATGAATTGTAGATCCCCCCAGAATAGTAATATATGAGAGTATCATGCCAGCCTTGTGAATGATCCAGCAAAAGAGATGTCTACTGCTACTTATAAAGTTGGCATGGACAGTCTGCCCTTCGGATGGAATTTACAAAGCTTTAGGTGAATTAGGACTTTCTCGCGTGACTATGCCAACGTTTTCCTCTTGGTCTGCAGAACTGTACACACCTGTCCTTCTCCATAAATGGATAGCAATTTGAAAATTCACCAGTGCTGTGACTGATACCTCTGACTATATACTGTGAACCTGGAATGGAATACGTTCCTGCTCAGACTAGGTCTTCACTCAATGATCAGGCGCAGAGAACTGTGCAGCCCTACAAATTCAGCTGCACAGTTCTCTCCATCTTTCTCTGCACTCATATCAGGAGGCACAAAAGAGCAGAATGAGGTCAAAAATACTCTGTTGTAAAAAATAAAATAAAAAATCACAGTAATAAGCAAGTGCTAGTCAAAAGATGGAAAAAAACAGGGTATTTAGTTGATACGTTTTTTTTTTTGCAAAAAAATGTATACTAAGCTGCTCCACCAATCGTCAAGGTATACCCATATAGAGCAGTCCTACCTAATGTATATAATCCCTATCTGATGTATTTAAAAACCTGATCATCTGTATAGTACCTGTATACGCAGGGTTCAGAGAGGGAATTTTCATGTGGACATGCTGGATGTTCAGCTGCACAGTTCTCTCCATCTTTCTCTACACTCATATCAGGAGGACGCACCAACCTTTCCTTGATCCAGCCAGGACAACGCTTCAGCCTGGAGGGTCAGTAACTTAATAGATCCAAGGTATGCGGCATTAACTCTTCCACTGTCCTCCACCATGGATCCTAAAATGTACAATTTCACTACGTTAGACCACCAGAGACCCTAAAATTAACCATATGACTGTTCTAGACCACCATGGATTCTTACATTAATCCCTTCACTGCTGTAGACCACCTGGAATTGTTACGTTCACCCCTTCACTGGCTTAACCTATTCATTGCCTCGGACCACCAGAGACACTTAGGTTGCCCCTTTCAGTGCCTTAAAACAGCTGGAAAAATGACATTATCCCTTTTGAAGTCCTGGACTCACAGACTTACTGACATTCACCCTTCCACTGCTCCATATTTCCACCAGGGATGCTGATACTACTTTATATTATATTATATAAGGATGCTGGCATTAATTATTGCCCTACCCTAGGCCACCAGAGATAATTATATTAACCTGTTCAGTCCGAAATCAACAACAAATTTTTTTAGATATGCGGAACAGCTCTTAAAACAAAATGATATTATTACTTGCGTTTTCGGCAATTACTGCGCAACATTATTTATTCCAGGTGATGGGTGATGTTTCGAAGCCTTGGATATATGGCTCCGTTTATACATGTGGGTAAAACAAAGTGTTTCTTCATTGCTGGAAACATTAATGGTCTTCTTGTAACAAGCATGAAGTCAGTTTAGTTGAGTTTGTCAGCTGGGCTACAGGACTGTGATAGATTTCTTCTCCCTCTACAATGGAGTTATTGAAAATGTTACTTGGAACCTAATTGATTGCAGACCCTCTGGAAAGCTCAACTCCGAGGGTCTGGAAAGGCTCCAATCTCTGGTCTTTTCCTTTTTTTTTTTTTTTTCCTTGTGGCTCACACATCTATAAAGTTAAAGCTCACTGGCAAATGACCTGTGAGAGTTTACCAGCTTTGTAAAACTTTAGCAGGACTGTTTCGGTAATGGTTATTGAAGCGGTAAGACTCTCCACTAATAATAAGCGTCTGAGGCTTTTATATATTGCAGGACGACCAGGTTTAATAGCTGTGGACATTTGCGGGAGATCATTGTGGCATAAGTGCATGCCTAGAGGGTAAAGTATTTATACCATGTGAGTTCACTGCTGGGACTCAAGAGACTCTACTTCCACCACCATGGATCAGGGTCAAAAATCCTCGGATTTACCCATATTGGTGATGTGTCAGTCATTGGAATCTCTAAACTGATAAAGTATTTCAAAACACTCTTATTCCAAGTGGAAATGATGGCTCAAGTATCCAGAAGGTGCATCAGGACCCTTTAAATGTCCTGGTGCACTTTTGCTAATAAATGTCCTGGTCAACCTTTGCTAATCACGTATTGTTGAGAAAGAGCCATAAATTGGTGCACAATGTTAGTCCTTGTGTGGCAGAACCAACAACTTGCTCTGTGCACGCGGCAGTCCAGATCCCACTTTTAGAAACGAGCGCAGACCACAATTGATTGCTATGCGCATGATCAGGTTTTCCATTCTGGGCTAATTAATTGACCAGGTTTGGGCCTGATGAAATCTAATCAGGGCAGTAAGACAGTTCATATGTGTCCTCTGGACATTTGAACCTTTCATATGACATAAGATTATAAATCCTTCTCCCTAAGTTGTGTGCGAAATGATATTATTCGCTCTGCCAGCAGGTGCCGCTAGAGGGAGCTCACTGTACATAGGTGTATACGACTCTCGCTGAGCTCAATCAGATCCCCATAAATCCATGCGCAGTGAGCTCCCTCTAGGGGCAGCTCCAGTTACACAGAATTAATTCATTTCGACAGTGTACAAAAAAAAAAAAGAACAAGGAATTTCAATATGTGCATTTGTAAAAACTGAGCTCTAAATATGGAAGGTGCAGTTTCTGGAACTAAAAAAAAAATCTGGCCCACTTAAAAAGTTGGAAATTGTCAAAAAACTTCAGTGTGACATATTAGAAGTTAAATATAAAGACAGATCATATAAGATATGACGAAGGAGAAGATTCTGCTAATTATGAAATTCTTGTGTCACAGAATGAAAAAAAATATTGAAATTATTATTTCTTTTTACTGTCATTATTCATTTTTCTTAAAGTATCATCATTGTTGTGAATTCTGTGGCAGAGCTCCCTCCTGTGGTCACAAGTGGTACTTCGGCTGTTTCTCTCTGTGAGCTTCTATTGGTGGAGGGAAGTGGTACTGCGGCTTCTGAGTTTCATCCCTCAGGTGATCTGGTGAGGTCGTTAGGTGCTTCTCTACTTAACTCCACCTAATGCTTTGATCCTGGCTTCCTGTCAATGTTCCAGTGTTGGACTTGCTTTTCCCTGGATCATTCCTGTGGCCTGCTGCTCTGCATAGCTAAGTTCTTCTTTGCTATTTGTTTGCTATTTTTTCTGTCCAGCTTGTCTAATTTGTTGCTGGAAGCTCTGGGACGCAAAGGGTGTACCTCCGTGCCGTTAGTTCGGTACGGAGGGTCTTTTTGCCCCCTTTGCGTGGTTTTCTTTAGGGTTTTGTGTAGACCGCAAAGTTACCTTTTCTATCCTCGATCTGTTAAGAAAGTCGGGCCTCACTTTGCTGAATCTATTTCATCTCTACGTTTGTCTTTTCATCTTAACTCACAGTCATTATATGTGGGGGGCTGCCTTTTCCTTTGGGGCATTTCTCTGAGGCAAGGTAGGCTTATTTTCTGTCTTCAGGCTAGTTAGTTTCTCAGGCTGTGCCGAGTTGCATAGGCAGAGTTAGGCGCAATCCACGGCTGCCTCTAGTGTTGTTTGGAGAGGATTAGGGATTGCGGTCAGCAGAGTTTCCACGTCTCAGAGCTCGTTCTATGATTTTGGGTTATTGTCAGATCACTGTATGTGCTCTGACCGCTATGTCCATTGTAGTACTGAATTGCCTTTCATAACAGTACAGGAAGCCAAAAGTACTAATGATTCTCAATAGAGGGAAAAAAGAAGTTCTGAGACCATTTTTTTTTCTTTGCACTGTGTTTTGCCTTTTTTTTCCCCTAGACATTTGGGTGGTTCAGTACACAGGTGTAGCGATGGACATTAGAAGTCTGTCTTCATTTGTGGATCAGCTCTCGGCAAGAGTACAAAAGATTCAAGACACTATTGATCAGAAAGCTATGTTGGAACCAAGAATTCCTATTCCTGATTTGTTTTTTGGAGATAGAACTAAGTTTCTGAGTTTCAAAAATAATTGTAAATTGTTTCTGGCCTTGAAACCTTGCTCCTCTGGTGATCCAGTTCAACAGGCTTTGATTGTTATTTCTTTTTTGCGCTACGACCCTCAGGACTGGGCATTTTCTCTTGCGCCAGGAGATCCTGCATTGAGTAATATCGATGCGTTTTTCCTGGCGCTCGGATTGCTGTACGATGAACCTAATTCAGTGGATCAGGCAGAGAAAAATTTGCTGGCTCTTTGTCAGGGTCAGGATGAGATAGAGGTATATTGTCAGAAATTTAGAAAGTGGTCCGTGCTCACTCAATGGAATGAATCTGCGCTGGCAGCTATGTTCAGAAAGGGTCTCTCTGAAGCCCTTAAGGATGTCATGGTGGGATTTCCTATGCCTGCTGGTTTGAATGAGTCTATGTCTTTGGCCATTCAGATCGGTCGACGCTTGCGTGAGCGTAAATCTGTGCACCATTTGGCGGTATTACCTGAGATTAAACCTGAGCCTATGCAGTGCGATAGGACTTTGACCAGAGTTAAACGGCAAGAACACAGACGTCTGAATGGGCTGTGTTTCTACTGTGGTGATTCCACTCATGCTATCTCTGATTGTCCTGAGCGCACTAAGCGGTTCGCTAGGTCTGCCACCATTGGTACGGTACAGTCAAAATTTCTTCTGTCCGTTACCTTGATCTGCTCTTTGTCATCGTATTCTGTCATGGCATTTGTGGATTCAGGCGCTGCCCTGAATTTGATGGACTTGGAGTATGCTAAGCATTGTGGGTTTCTCTTAGAGCCCTTGCAGTGTCCTATTCCATTGAGAGGAATTTATGCCACGCCTTTGGCCAAGAATAAGCCTCAATACTGGACCCAGCTGACCATGTGCATGGCTCCTGCACATCAGGAGGTTATTTGCTTTCTGGTGTTGCATAATCTGCATGATGTGGTCGTGTTGGGGTTGCCATGGCTACAAGCCCATAATCCAGTATTAGATTGGAAATCCATGTCGATGTCCAGCTGGGGTTGTCAGGGGGTACATGGTGATGTTCCATTTCTGTCAATTTCGTCATCCACCCCTTCTGAGGTTCCAGAGTTCTTGTCTGATTACCGAGATGTATTTGATGAGCCCAAGTCCGATGCCCTACCTCCGCATAGGGATTGTGATTGTGCTATCAATTTGATTCCTGGTAGTAAATTCCCAAAAGGTCGACTGTTTAATTTATCCGTGCCTGAGCACGCCGCTATGCGCAGTTATGTGAAGGAATCCCTGGAGAAGGGGCATATTCGCCCGTCATCGTCACCATTAGGAGCAGGGTTCTTTTTTGTAGCCAAGAAGGATGGTTCGCTGAGACCTTGTATAGATTACCGCCTTCTAAATAAGATCACGGTTAAATTTCAGTACCCCTTGCCATTGTTATCTGATTTGTTTGCTCGGATTAAGGGGGCTAGTTGGTTCACCAAGATAGATCTTCGTGGTGCGTATAATCTGGTGCGTATCAGGCGAGGAGATGAATGGAAAACTGCATTTAATATGCCCGAGGGTCATTTTGAGTATCTAGTGATGCCATTCGGACTTGCCAATGCTCCATCAGTGTTTCAGTCCTTTATGCATGACATCTTCCGAGAGTACCTGGATAAATTCCTGATTGTGTACTTGGATGACATTTTGATCTTCTCGGATGATTGGGAGTCTCATGTGAAGCAGGTCAGAACAGTTTTTCAGGTCCTGCGTGCTAATTCTTTGTTTGTGAAGGGATCAAAGTGTCTCTTTGGTGTGCAGAAGGTTTCATTTTTGGGGTTCATCTTTTCCCCTTCTACTATCGAGATGGATCCTGTTAAGGTCCAATCCATCCATGATTGGACTCAGCCGACATCTCTGAAAAGTCTGCAAAAGTTCCTGGGCTTTGCTAATTTTTATCGTCGCTTCATCTGCAATTTTTCTAGTATTGCCAAACCATTGACCGATTTGACCAAGAAGGGTGCTGATTTGGTTAATTGGTCTTCTGCTGCTGTGGAAGGTTTTTGAAGACTTGAAGCGTCGTTTTTCTTCTGCCCCTGTGTTGTGTCAACCAGATGTTTCTCTTCCGTTCCAGGTCGAGGTTGATGCTTCTGAGATTGGAGCAGGGGCTGTTTTGTCGCAGAGAGGTTCTGATTGCTCAGTGATGAAACCATGCTCTTTTTTTTCCAGGAAGTTTTCGCCTGCTGAGCGAAATTATGATGTGGGCAACCGAGAGTTGCTGGCCATGAAGTGGGCATTCGAGGAGTGGCGTCATTGGCTTGAAGGAGCTAAGCATCGCGTGGTGGTATTGACTGATCATAAGAACTTGACTTATCTTGAGTCTGCTAAGCGGTTGAATCCTAGACAGGCTCGTTGGTCGCTGTTTTTTGCCCGTTTTGACTTTGTGATTTCGTACCTTCCGGCCTCTAAAAATGTGAAGGCGGATGCTCTGTCTAGGAGTTTTGTGCCCGACTCTCCGGGTTTGTCTGAGCCGGCGGGTATCCTCAAGGAAGGAGTAATTGTGTCTGCCATCTCCCCTGATTTGCGGCGGGTGCTGCAAAAATTTCAGGCTAATAAACCTGATCGTTGTCCAGCGGAGAGACTGTTTGTCCCTGATAGGTGGACCAATAAAGTTATCTCTGAGGTTCATTGTTCGGTGTTGGCTGGTCATCCTGGAATCTTTGGTACCAGAGAGTTGGTGGCTAGATCCTTTTGGTGGCCGTCTCTGTCGCGGGATGTGCTTGTTTTTGTGCAGTCCTGTGGGATTTGTGCTCGGGCTAAGCCCTGCTGTTCTCGTGCCAGTGGGTTGCTTTTGCCCTTGCCGGTCCCGAAGAGGCCTTGGACTCATATTTCTATGGATTTTATTTCTGATCTTCCCGTTTCTCAAAAGATGTCAGTCATTTGGGTGGTCTGTGATCGCTTTTCTAAGATGGTCCATCTGGTACCCTTGTCTAAATTGCCTTCCTCCTCTGATTTGGTGCCATTGTTCTTCCAGCATGTGGTTCGTTTACATGGCATTCCAGAGAATATCGTTTCTGACAGAGGTTCCCAGTTTGTTTCAAGGTTTTGGCGAGCCTTTTGTGGTAGGATGGGCATTGACTTGTCTTTTTCCTCGGCTTTCCATCCTCAGACTAATGGCCAGACCGAACGAACCAATCAGACCTTGGAAACATATCTGAGATGTTTTGTTTCTGCTGATCAGGATGACTGGGTGTCCTTTTTGCCTTTGGCTGAGTTCGCCCTTAATAATCGGGCCAGCTCGGCTACCTTGGTTTCGCCATTTTTCTGCAATTCTGGATTCCATCCTCGTTTCTCTTCAGGACAGGTTGAGTCTTCGGACTGTCCTGGTGTGGATACTGTGGTGGACAGGTTGCAGCAGATTTGGACTCATGTAGTGGATAATTTGACCTTGTCCCAGGAGAGGGCTCAACGTTTCGCTAATCGCAGACGCCGTGTGGGTCCCCGACTTCGTGTTGGGGATCTGGTTTGGATATCTTCTCGTCATATTCCTATGAAGGTTTCCTCTCCTAAGTTTAAACCTCATTTCGTTGGTCCGTATAGGATTTCTGAGGTTCTTAATACTGTGTCTTTTCGTCTGACCCTTCCAGATTCTTTTTCCATACATAACGTATTCCATAGGTCATTGTTGCGGAGATACGTGGCACCTATGGTTCCATCTGTTGATCCTCCTGCCCCGGTTTTGGTGGAGGGGGAATTGGAGTATATTGTGGAGAAGATTTTGGATTCTCGTGTTTCTAGATGGAAACTCCAGTATCTGGTTAAATGGAAGGGTTATGCTCAGGAGGATAATTCCTGGGTTTTTGCCTCTGATGTCCATGCTCCCGATCTTGTTCGTGCCTTTCATGTGGCTCATCCTGATCGGCCTGGGGGCTCTGGTGAGGGTTCGGTGACCCCCTCCTCAAGGGGGGGTACTGTTGTGAATTCTGTGGCAGGGCTCCCTCCTGTGGTCACAAGTGGTACTTCGGCTGTTTCTCTCTGTGAGCTTCTGTTGGTGGAGGGAAGTGGTACTGCGGCTTCTGAGTTTCCTCCCTCAGGTGATCTGGTGAGGTCGTTAGGTGCTTCTCTACTTAACTCCACCTAATGCTTTGATCCTGGCTTCCTGTCAATGTTCCAGTGTTGGACTTGCTTTTCCCTGGATCATTCCTGTGGCCTGCTGCTCTGCATAGCTAAGTTCTTCTTTGCTATTTGTTTGCTATTTTTTCTGTCCAGCTTGTCTAATTTGTTGCTGGAAGCTCTGGGACGCAAAGGGTGTACCTCCGTGCCGTCTTTTTGCCCCCTTTGCGTGGTTTTCTTTAGGGTTTTGTGTAGACCGCAAAGTTACCTTTTCTATCCTCGATCTGTTAAGAAAGTCGGGCCTCACTTTGCTGAATCTATTTCATCTCTACGTTTGTCTTTTCATCTTAACTCACAGTCATTATATGTGGGGGGGCTGCCTTTTCCTTTGGGGTATTTCTCTGAGGCAAGGTAGGCTTATTTTCTGTCTTCAGGCTAGTTAGTTTCTCAGGCTGTGCCGAGTTGCATAGGCAGAGTTAGGCGCAATCCACGGATGCCTCTAGTGTTGTTTGGAGAGGATTAGGGATTGCGGTCAGCAGAGTTCCCACGTCTCAGAGCTCGTTCTATGATTTTGGGTTATTGTCAGATCACTGTATGTGCTCTGACCGCTATGTCCATTGTAGTACTGAATTGCCTTTCATAACACATCATATTATACAGCACTTTGCAACTTAGAGGATATACAGAAACATAGATATTACGGAAAAGAACAGATTTGATAATAATAATAAAAATATATATAATATATGTGTCAGCACCAAGGTCACAGATGAAAAAAATGGTGGAATAATGATTTTTTTTTATTGTTATCATTCTTGTTATACTAACATATTATACATCGCTTTACAACTTCCGGTATTAATATACAGATGGACGATCGCTCTTCCTCCTTAAAGGGAACCTGTCTCCTGAATTTGGCGGGACCGGTTTTGGGTCATATGGGCGGAGTTTTCGGGTGTTTGATTCACCCTTTCCTTACCCGCTGGCTGCAATATTGGATTGAAGTTCATTCTCTGTCCTCCGTAGTACACGCCTGTGCAAGGCAATCTTGTCTTGCGCAGGCGTGTACTACGGAGGACAGAGAATGAACTTCAATCCAATATTTCGGCCAGCATGCAGCCAGCGGGTAAGGAAAGGGTGAATCAAACACCCGAAAACTCCGCCCATATGACCCAAAACCGGTCCCGCCAAATTCAGGTGACAGGTTCCCTTTAAGCCCCTTGTCCCTATGCTCATGTCTATTTGGTTGGATAACGTGTGCATGTGTTCTCAATGGGTAGAGGGGAGTAAGTTCCTGCCAGACTCTCCTACGGCAACTAAATGTCCTAAGAACAAAAAGGATCGGGAAAGTTTGCACGTTGGCATTAGTGATGATGTTATCCGCCATACTTGGGTGCTAACCGAGGGTCTTCGGTGTGCTCAAAAAATATGGTTGAATTCCCGCGGCCGCATTTCTCGCGGCTGTCAGGCAGCCGCAACACGAGGAGGGATTGCCTAACAACCAGACAATCCCCACGTGTGGAGGCTGTCGAACAGCGGCGGGGACTCTAACATATTTTTCGAGTGCGCCGAAAACACTCGGTTAGCACTCATCATTGCCATTTGACATCCAATTGTGAACTCTGGACAACCCAACATAAAATGTCAACTGGTCTTGTAGACATTGTGATTAGCCAAAAAGTGAGCCGTCTACAAAATAACTTCAGAGCCCAATTCATGAATATATATATTTTTTAGAAGTGGAAAACGTGGAATGTATATAGTTGGTTGTGAATTTATCTTAGCTGATCCTCTAGAAACCTATAAAGCTACACTCACGCACTTACGGGAAAGTAGGGATAGCAGAGTTGATAGACGCGAGTGATTCATTCATTTCAGAAAAGTGTCATCGTTCCAGATCTTACAGTTGTCAGCTCTATGTCAGGACAACAATTCAAGACTCAATAATCGGTTCCAGCCTGAATCATGTGCATCATATACTGTACCCGGAGGGGCATTGCCAGGCATGAAGAAATAATGTGATTTTCAAAGAAGACATTATCTCAATTATTCCGTAGCATTTCTATCTGGTTGGCTTGTCACAGTTCAGTTTTTATGCGTTTCATGTGGTTGTAGTCACTGATTGTTATCAGACAAGGAGGCTTTTTTGTGCGCAGAATTTTTTCTTTGTTTATAATGCCCATGTATATTGCAGTTTGCTATGGTTGTCAGGACGTTTCAGACTACACCATCGAAATCCTGCCCTCTACACTCTAATATAAGTACGGTAGCTGTATTGTGTGAGTGGAGTCATGCAGATACCACCGCTGCCACTAGTTTGTCAAAGATGACAGCAGACATCATAGCATCATCCATCGGACCAATATTAAGTTGGAAGGGTTCTTCCGGACTTAGTGATGTGAGTGACTGAGTTATGTTTGTCCCTTCACTATGACAAAATTTATCATTGACCACTGGCTCCAAAACGTGTCAGAGCCGTGCATTGATCAGAGGAAGCTTTATCCCTGAGAAGCGTAGTTCCCCGCCTCTGCGTGAATGGAACCCAGTCTGGCTCTTAGAGAAGATCTATGTTGTAATTACCTGGCCTCTGCAGGAAGCCCCTACTGTAAAGGAGATTAAAATGTCAGCTCGCTCCCACATCCCCATTTATAATTAGTTTCCCTTCTCCAGCTATAATTAATCCCAAATGTTCAATGTGAGGGTGATATGTCGGAGATGTAGTTTGGATCTTTAATTATTCTCTACAACAGAGTTTATCACAATTTCAGTGTTTTTGTTTGCCCAACCGATTTTTGAGGATTGACCACAGGTTCTCAGTGGGAATGAGATTTGGGTAGTTTCCTGATCACAGACCCAAAATGTCAATGTTTTGCTCGACCTCTTAGTTATCACTTTTACTTTGTGATTCTATTATGCTGGAAAAAGTCGTATTGTTCATCACTAAATTGCTACTGGATGATGTGAGAAGTTATTCTTGGAGAATGTTAGATCCTATTATCTATTCATGGCAGTGTTCTTAGGCAAAATTGTGAGTAAGGCCTATCAATAGATGAGAAGCCCCCATACTCAATGACCTCATGAGACTTTACTGTTATTCTTCTGTTATTCCTACTAAGAATATATAAGTGAATTGATAACTGGATGTTAACAGTTAGGGTTGTGCAGGGACACACCCATGAGGAATTTGTGTAGGGACACACCCATGAGGAATTTGTGTAGGGACACACCCAAGAGGAATTTATGTAGGGACACATCCATGAGGAATTTGTGTAGAGACACACGCCTGGGGAATTTGTGTAGGGACACACCCATGAAGAATTTGTGGAAGGACACACCCATGAGGAATTTGTGTAGGGACACACCCATGAGGAATTTGTGTAGGGACACACCCAAGAGGAATTTATGTAGGGACACACCCATGAGGAATTTGTGTAGGGACACACCCATGAGGAATTTGTGTAGAGACACACGCCTGGGGAATTTGTGTAGGGACACACCTATGAAGGATTTGTGGAAGGACACACCCATGAGGAATTTGTGTAGAGACACACCCATGAGGAATTTGTGTAGAGACACACCCATGAGGAATTTGTGTAGGGACACACCCATGAGGAATTTGTGTAGAGACACACGCCTGGGGAATTAGTGTAGGGACACACCCATGAAGGATTTGTGGAAGGACACACCCATGAGGAATTTGTGTAGGGACACACCCATGAGGAATTTGTGTAGGGACACACGCCTGGGGAATTTGTGTAGGGACACACCCATGAAGGATTTGTGGAAGGACACACCCATGAGGAATTTGTGAAGGGACACACCCATGAGGAATTTGTGTAGGGACACACACCTGAGGAATTTGTTTAAGAACACGAGTCGCCTGCCAGGGCCTGGGGTACTCGGCACCGAGTCCGGTCACTCTTAAAGGGGATGTCACGGTGGCTGCGACCCAGTCCATGCCCTGGGCACTCTGATAAAGGGGGAAGGTCTTTAAGGGGAATTGTAAAGTCTATTGTTCGTGATGCCACCTGTGGTTTTTGGTCAGTAGGGACCGACACCGCTTAAAGGAATCATCTCGGGTGATGGTATGGCGGCTGGATGGTGACGCTTCCCACAGGTGAAGCGGGGTCCCCAGGGTTCCCAAGGTGGACGGAAGGGATGATATGTTGCTGGTAAATAATGGAAGAGACAGGGTTGCAGTCTTTACCTGGTTTACTGGTGGTAGCAGGCCACAGTCGAGGGTACCAGCAACAGGTACAGAAGGAGTCCAGGCAGCCCAGAAACAAGTGGAAATCCCCTTGGCAGGTCAGGTTGGGAGCCTTCCACTATGTGCTGCTTTTCTGGTCCCTTGCTCCCTGTAGTTTGCTGGCAAGGTACTCCGTTCTCTCCTGTCCTGGAACAGTGCCTACACGGTAGGCAGCTTGAGCCGCTCTCTTGGGGTCTCAGGCATGGTGACTCTAGGCTCTAACTGCTGCTGTACCTCAGGTGTTGTGCGGGCAGTTTACGTATAGTCCTATGCCCTCCGGTTCTGCTGTGGGGCTTGCAGTTATCCACAACCTCGGGTTCCCGGTGCCCGGTTCCTGTGCTCTGGCTTCTAGGAGGCCCAATTGCAGCCTCCTTGAACCCTTAATCTCTCCTCTGCTTTTTTCCTGTCTCTGTTCACTCTCAGACTCTCTCAGACTGACTGACTCCTCCACCAGACCAGGATCTATATATCTCAAGGAAGCTCCCCTAAAACAGGGTTTTCAGCTCCCCCTTCCTGGCCTGGAGCCAGAATGTGTTGTGTGTGGGATAACCTGCCAAAGGAATCCCTCTTGTCTCAAGGCATAGCACTACC